>NC_083765.1:49619773-49964773 GCF_963514075.1 Conger conger | reverse complement strand
CTGTACCTGCCGCTGGACGTGGCGTACCGGGACGCGTCCCTCAGCCCCAGCCCCTGTAGCAGCCTGTCGTCCCGCAGCTGGTTCTCGGACGCCTCCTCCTGCGGCTCCTTCTCGCCGGCGTTCGACGACGTGGAGACGGAGCTGAACGAGGCGGCGGCCCGCTTCACGCTGGGCTCCCCGCTGGCCTCGCCCGCAGACGAGCCCTGGCCCCCGCAGCCCGGGCTGCCTCCGCTCCGGCCCCCGGCCCTCCTGCACTCCCCCCGCGCCAGCGTCACCGACGAGAACTGGCTGAGCCCGCGGCCCCCGTCCAGGCCCTCCTCCCGCCCGGCCTCGCCCTGCGGCAAGCGCCGCCACTCCAGCGCCGAACTCTGCCACCCGGGCCCCGCGTCCCCGCGCCTCTCCCCGGCCCCCACGCCGGGCGCCTCCCCGCGGGGCAGCGTGACCGAGGACTCCTGGGCCGGGTACCCCTCCGTGGCGGGCCCGCCCCCCTTCCACTGCTGCTCCTCCGAGCTGGACGTGCCCTCCAAGACCAGGAAGACGTCTCCGGCCCGGCCGGCACTCTGCAGCAAGGCCGATCCGGCCCCAGAGGACCCGGGCAGCGGCTCACCCTCGCGGGAGACCCCCGCTGAGGACCCCCATGGCCCCAAGAAGGACGGGCCCCCCGAGCAGTTCCTCTCCGTCCCCTCGCATTTGCCCTGGAGCAAGCCCAAACCGGGCCACACCCCCATCTTCCGGTACGTCAACTGCGTCGTCATATTTAGCATTCCATATGCAATCTTTTTTTCCAGGATGATTCAGTGTGTGGAATAAAACAATGACATTGACTGCATGACTTAACACGTTCAATCAGAGATTGACCTTCTGCTGATTTGATACAGTTAACATTGAGTGATAAAATATCCTTATGGCCATTCTGTTTCAATTCAAATGAAGTGCACCCCAGCATCTCCTCAGTTTCTTCAGTTCTTTGTGTGGTGGTAGGCAATGATGAGGAATAGAAATCCTGAAAACTTACACTGCTTCATTTTTGTGCTAGTGCCTTCTCCAATTTAGGGGGCCATCACTTACAAAGTGCCAAGAAAAACTGATTTTCAAATGGCCATTATTCTACAAACAAACTGCCAAATCAATTGGTATTTGTTATATTGGGAGTACTTAGTGTGTTGTATTCATCTCTTTTCATTTTGAAGATATTAGGGTTTTTTTTCCACTGAGCTCTTTTTGTTGTCCTTTATAAACAAATCAAATACATCAGGTGATTAACAACGATGATATAGCTCATGAAATATGCAATTATTTCATTTACTGAGCCACCATCCTCAACTATGTTGAATATTCACTCAAGATCACCTTTCCTGAAAGAATTGTTACGGTGTCTTGATAGGTTTGGTTTCTATGGCAGCTTCAAAACTTGTATATGCTGTACCAAACAAGAGAAAATGTAATCGTCCCAAGATACCAAATATCAAATGATTTGGCAGTTTGCTTGTAGAATTATGGCCATTTAAAAATGCAACTTGCATTTTAACTGAATTTTAGAAGGCTCCAGCACTAAAACTAAGTCACAAATGAGGCTCACCTTTTTTCAGGCTTCCTCATCATTGCCTCCCAAACACAAACAACTAAAGAAACTATTAAATACTATAAATACTATACAGGCATGCCAGCAAACACAGTACCCTATTAAATACAAGTTATGTAACCATGGATGTAACCACAGAAATTGGACATGGGCTACGACTTGAGACTATATATAAGTCGTAGAAATTCAGATGGTTATTCAAGAGCCTGTCTGGTTATGTAAGAGCATGAAATACTCTATTGTTTTTTAGGAAAATATTATTGAGTCAAGTGGTACCTGGTCAATGGATAGTCGAGTCAGTGAGTGAGTGGATGTCCTTATGGCCATTCTGTTTCAATTCAAATGAAGTGCACCCCAGCATCTCCTCAGTTTCTTCAGTTCTTTGTGTGGTGGTAGGCAATGATGAGGAATAGAAATCCTGAAAACTTACACTGCTTCATTTTTGTGCTAGTGCCTTCTCCAATTTAGGGGGCCATCACTTACAAAGTGCCAAGAAAAACTGATTTTCAAATGGCCATTATTCTACAATCAAACTGCCCTGTAGTAGTCGAGTCAGTGAGTGAGTGGATGTTATGAGTGTGGGCCAGAGTAACAGTGAGACAGAGAGAGAGGTGTCAACATTTTTCTTTTGGAGGAGGAGGATTTTTTTTTTTTTGTAAATTGCATTTTTGGCTTTCATGATTATAATAGCAGGAAATTTGTCAGTTTTAGAATTTGGAATTTGTTTCATGACTTTTAGAGCTTTATTTTCAACTTAACCAGAAATTTGGCACTAGATTAGGGTTAGAGTGAAAAACCAAAATGTCAGTTCAGATCAGACCTGGATCCAGTATGTAATTGTTTTGTTTTGGATTCCAGTAATTTTCTATGCTTTACTAAACTTGTCTGGTACTCTCAAAAAAATGCAAAACTCGCCTTCTGGTCCTCTTGGTTGGCTGAATCGCAAGATCAAGATCAATCGAGCATGTAAACAATTATGTACTGTAATTTGACCCAGGTCTGATGCAAATAGGCTTACAGTGAGGTCTGTAAGTATTTGGACAGTGGTACAATTTCTGTTCTTTTGGCTCTGTAGTCCACAATTTCAATATGTCAAATGTATTATGCGCTTTTAATTCCGTGAACAATCTCAAAGCGCAGTGTATATGAGGTTAAAGTGCAGACTGTCTTAAAGTGCAGCTTTAATTTGAGGGTATGCATATCCATATTGGTAATAGTAATAAACAGTTTATTTTGGGAAGCCTATTAACAAGCAGCCATGCTGCTGTCGGGCTTCTCCAGGTCTCACAGCTCGCTAATAAAGCACGGCCTCAGGACCGCTGTCAGCGTACACTCAGGCACATAACTTTACGGCCGGCCGCCGCGTTCAAATGCGCTGTTTTCTCCACTCACTGCGGTGAAGCTCGAGTGACATGACAATACCCTCACCAAGCACTGTATTAGGTATTTATTAGACATATTTTGAAGACTTCTACTGCTGTAGCCTATCCACTTGGAGTTAGAGACTAGTGTGCGTGAAAATGCCAGGAGATCAGCAGTTTCTGAGATACTCGAACCGCCCTGTCTGCCACCAACAATCATTCCTCGGTCAAAGTCACTTGGATCACATTTTTTCCACATTCCGATGGTTGATGTGAACGTTAACTGAAGCTCCTGATCCGTATCGACATAACTGTATGGTTTGATTAGATAATCGCTTGAGTAGGTCGGTGTAATAATGTAAAAATGTTTCTAATAAAGTGCTCGGTGAGCGTATATTCGCCTGAGGTCTCTCGGCCCGGGTGCAGACTGCAGGTGGCGGTACGGCAGCTATACTGCCAGCAGTTGGGTGGTGTTATGAAGCAGCTGGGTTTGTGTTGAGAGTTTGCTGTTTATTGTCTCCACTTGAGAGAAGCCATATGCATGCACTTTGACGTTGAAGAAGCAGTGTTTACAGGGCTGTCGAGGCTTGGTTTAAAACACGCTGCACCAACAGGGTGCTTCTGCCTACACGTACCAGTGTGCTGCACATCTGTTTTTTTAATTTTTTATAGCTATCGCTAGCCTATCATTAGGTGTAAGTGACAGTGATGAGTGATAGGTGGCACCTGGGGGTAGGGTAATTGGGGTGGGGCGTGATGTTAGCCGGAGCTATGCGGAATGTTCTGGTCCTCCAGGCTGTGTGTTACTAATGTGAGTTTGTGATATGGCAGGAGCGTACGTACTCTGGGCTGTGTCAGTCCTGCGTGTGGCCTTGTGGATTGTCTTCCAGGCAACGGCTCAATGCTAAAGTGGAGGGAGTCGCTAAAACAGGGAATCTCCATTTTATGACGCTGTTGCGGTTTCACAGATCGCTATTGGCAATAAAAACAGATGAGCGTCGATCAGACCGGCATCAGGACGCAAAACGCAGAAAAGGTTGGCACTGCATCTTCTGAAAATGTTACCATCCAGTCAACCCCTTTCAGTAAAACACTGTTTACTGTGAATGCAGTCCAACAAAAACAAGTGGCTTGCCTAGTGCCTTCAATTCAGTGGAACTACAGTGCACCCCAGATGGCTCCTGAGAATGTGGAAGGTAGAGTCACTGTCTCAGTTCAGACGTCAACCTTCTAACCTTGACATGTTGTCACTGGCTCCTCTGGTGTTAGAATGTATTTAGAGGTGACCCTTTCGCTGAACCCTTAAAAGCTGTTCCCCTCCAGCTAAATGCTGATGTAACACCACTGCATTGCGTTCTTATTTTAGGAATATAACACTACTCCTTTCGAGAGCGACTTTGACCCAAAACCGTGTAGTTGTATGTCCCCTATTAGGGATGTGAAGAACTCGCATTTTTCATTCATTATCAGTGGGTTGATATGAATGGATTGTGGATTATTGGGATGTGTACCCTTGTCATGAATTTAATTTAAAACATCAGTATGTTATTATAATTCTTCCACGTGCAGGGACCCATGGCCTCAGAAGCATGCATTCTGTTCGTTTTTATGATTCATTCTTATTTTATTTTTTAGGATGCATTTTTATTTATCTTAAAAAAAATAATAATAATAATAATTAACTGCTCCCCAGAAAAAGTTGATACCACTGAACATATAATCGATTCTTGCCGTCATGGACAAATAATTGTTGTTTGATTACTTGTTCCCAAGAATGTCTTACCGGAAGGGAACGTTAGCGAGTCCTGCAGGCATCTTTAAAGACACTATTACACACAGATTCCAGCACCAGGACAATGTATGAGCATCAATTACAAACGAGAGTTATTCAGTTCCAGGGATTAAAATGTAACCACAAGTCCAGTACACCTACAGTAGTGTATCTGTGAACACTCTGACCCTACTGTTGTTTTTCTAAATTGTTTGTGCAGGTTTAGTACTCACTCATTATCACGTTGTCACTTAAGCTTCGTCATTCTGCCACATGAGACCTAAACGCCTTATAATATGCTGCTAATATAATAAATTGCTGCTTTCACAGTGATGTATTGGCTGTATAATGGGGGGGGGGGGGGGGGTTACTGGTTTATTTTATTATTTTTTAAATTCAGGTACACCAAAGAAATACGAGCCAAAACGTGCTGTGAAATGGAGTGTGGTCTTTTACTTTTCCAGAAAGCAGCTGTTCAAATACGAATGTGGCTTCAGCAAATACGAAGCCTTTGAAGGGTTGTACAAAGCAGGCAGTGTGGTCGAGGCAGCAGCAGAGGCTGCACTGAACCTGCCCTTTCCCTCCATTCACTTATATAACATTATTATACCATTATATCCCCTTCTCCTGGGGAAAATGTCCTTCTGGATATGTTTAGGGCCTTTTTGAAAAGCCAAACTGGACAAATGCCATTTCTTTGAATAGTCACTAGACTAGACAAGTGCAACAGCTTTGTAGCGTTGGCCAAATATATTTCAGTCAGACGACACAACCTCATACAATTACCAAACGTTTCCTAGAAATGATGCGATATTTTGTGCAGTTACGCCACGAGACGTGTTTCTTATTTTCCACGGTCCATTTCATTCTCTCTCCGGTGAATTTATTTGGGGCTGAAAACCTTTGTGTCAGTCAGTCTGGTGCGAAATGTCTCCCGCTGGTGATGTTGGTCAGAGCCTTAGCCCTGGGCTCTCTCTCTCTCTCTCACTCTCTCTCTCTCTCTCTCTCTCTCTCTCTCGCATTAGTGGGGTTTCCATCCCATCATTTTCATTCCAAACTATAATTCACGCATAAGAAACCCTCAGTGAAAATGGTGGAAATAGGGAAAGAAAAACACTGAAATATTGCAAAAATGTTTTTACGCTTGGCCGAGGTGGACCCTCCCCCTGATCTCTGGCTGGCCCAGAGACCCTCCCCCTGATCTCTGGCTGGCCCAGAGACCCTCCCTCTGATCTCTGGCTGGCCCAGAGACCCTCCCTCTGATCTCTGGCTGGCCCAGAAACCCTCCCCCTGATCTCTGGAGGGCCCAGAGACCCTCCCCCTGATCTCTGGCTGGCCCAGAGACCCTCCCTCTGATCTCTGGCTGGCCCAGAAACCCTCCCCCTGATCTCTGGAGGGCCCAGAGACCCTCCCCCTGATCTCTGGCTGGCCCAGAGACCCTCCCCCTGATCTCTGGCTGGCCCAGAGACCCTCCCTCTGATCTCTGGCTGGCCCAGAGACCCTCCCTCTGATCTCTGGCTGGCCCAGAAACCCTCCCCCTGATCTCTGGAGGGCCCAGAGACCCTCCCCCTGATCTCTGGCTGGCCCAGAGACCCTCCCCCTGATCTCTGGCTGGCCCCAGCTGGTAGGTTTTTGATTGTGTAATCTTGTTGTGCTCTCTTCAGAACATTCACAAACCAGTAGTTGATGGAAACACCACTTTCCAGATTAGCATTTCCAGAAACAGACATAACGTTTTTGTGAAACATTTGGATGGAAACTTAGCGGATGTCTTCCCCCCCCTCTCTCCCTCCCTCCCCCCCCAGGGCCTCGTCGTTGCCTCCGCTGGACTGGCCCCTGCCCAGCCAGTTCGGCCAGTACGAGCTGCAGGTGGAGGTGCACCCCAAGGCCCACCACCGGGCCCACTACGAGACGGAGGGGAGCCGGGGCGCGGTAAAGGCTGCGTCAGGCGGTCATCCCGTGGTCAAGGTGAGGGGGTCATCCCGTGGTCGGGGGGAGGGGGGTCATCCCGTGGTCAATGTGAGGGGGTCATCCCGTGGTCAAGGTGAGGGGGTCATCCCGTGGTCAAGGTGAGGGGGGGGAGGGGGATCATCCCGTGGTCAAGGCTGCGTCGGGCGGTCATCCCGTGGTCAAGGTGAGGGGGTCATCCCGTGGTCAAGGTGAGGGGGGGGGGGATCATCCCGTGGTCAAGGTGAGGGGGGGGGGGATCATCCCGTGGTCGAGGTGAGGGGGGTCATCCCGTGGTCGAGGTGAGGCGTCTGTGAGCCCCCTGCGGTCCGGCGTCCCGGAACCTCCTGCACACGATCGACTGCGCTCGCTATCAGACCGGGGTCAACGCGTGATCGTTTTCAAACACCATGTTTCGGAAACCTATGAACTAGTCTCGAAACGCCTTCTGGCGCTCTTGGCTTGGTCATTAGCAGCAGCAGCAGGCGAGATCATTTGAGCACAGAAAAGTATTTGAATCCGAAACGGTTCGGTATTTGACCCAGGTCTGCTCGGTGTAAGGATTGTGAAACTCACTCTGGTTACAGGGGTCAAATTATTACATTACATTACATTACATTACAAAGCATTTAGCAGACACTTATCCAGAGTGACGTTCAACAAAATGCAGATCGAACACAGGAACAAGTGTGAAGAGGACCCCAGTGCATGGGCGTTGGTGAGCACGGGCGTGCTGGTCCCTCCCTGTTCATTGAGCAGATTCACACAACCATCAACCACCCACCAGCAATATTGTGATTTTTTAAAATATCTGTATATAGATGCAAGGTATCGAATAATTGAATATATTCCATATATCATGATGCGCCATAGCATATAATCATACATATACTGGAAATAAGATGCTACCCGGTTTGGTAATTGATTTGTTTTTTCTTATTCTTATTTTTCCACTGTTCTGTTCTCCTTCCCACTTTTACAGTTACCACAAATGTTTAAACACCAACACTGTTTGATAATACAGCACATGGGAATTCCTGAATTAACTGCAGACTTGGGCACATTTTATGCACTTGACTCAAAATCATATGCAACTTCTGGTCTGACATAACCTCTGAATATTGACTGAATATCTGCATTGTAATAGGACTGAATATCCTCCGAGCTCCTCCTCACACCCTACTCTAGCCTAGCCTATATAATAATAATAATAATAATAATAATTGTTCTTGTTTTATTTTGACCATACGAACGGAAGAAGAACAACCAGTGCCTGCCAATCACTGAGCCCAATTGTAATTTGATGTTGCAAAAGCAAAATCCAATCTCTTAAAATACAATGCATTGTGCTAGTGTTTCGGAGTGAGAGAGTTATGCTTTTGAGCTCAGGAAGTAAGCCAGAGAAAAACGGGCTATGTTTATCGTGGGATGAGGCTGCTTGGATTCCGCTTTTATGCATTTGCTTAAAATAGCTGCGTGACTATTATTATTTTATTGCCAATGGCCTTTGGATTACACTTTAAATATTTGTGTGATGCTCCCAGAAGAAAGCAAAGGTTAAAGTAGCAAAGTTGTTGGCTAGCAAACAAGCGCTAGTTATTTGGTTAATTGCATAAAATGTTCCTGAAGTGTGCCAATGAAACCCAGATTGTATTAGGTTGGGACTGGGAATGATACAGAAATGTTAGTGATTTACAATCATTTGTTTTTAATTGAAGGATTGTTAAAAAATATATATATTCCTGGGATCATCACAGTTTTCCACCCTCCCTTTACCTGGGAGTCAGGTGTGAAGACTGTAGCTAGTCGGTAGCACTACTTTCAGGGGTGAAGACAGTCTGGCCAATCAGTAGCACTAACTGTTCAGCTAATTTACCTGTGAGAAAGGGTAATGATGATTTGATGATTGCTGCTGTGTTCAGTATGTTCAATATTTCAATATTAGTGAAATTGTCATATTGTCAGTATCAATATGAGCATTTCAATCGACTATCAAATATCATATGAAGAGATATCTCTGGAGCCTACTGGCAACGCTGTCAGAGGAAGAAGAACACATTCTCTTATGTGGCGGGCTGTAGCGTAGTGGTTGAGGTACATGACTGGGACCCGCAAGGTCGATGGTTCGATCCCCGGTGTAGCCACAATAAGATCCGCACAGCCGTTGGGCCCTTGAGCAAGGCCCTTAACCTTGCAATGCTCCAGGGCAGGATTGTCTCCTGCTTAGTCTAATCAACTGTACGTTGCTCTGGATAAGAGCGTCTGCCAAATGAGAATCGCTGAGGGGAGATAGAGAGGCGGAGGAGGGAGCCACAGCCTGGGTCGAGTGTATAGCGTCATTCATTTACTGAGAAAAGATTTTCGGGTAACGGCTTGTTAACGACGGTGAGAGAACCTCTGTCAGTCGTGATGTTGTGTTGTGCTGTTCTCCTGAAGTTATTTCTCGTCTCAGCAGAAATGTTTGCCAAATTATTTAGGCAGGGCTCCATGCCGTGAGGTGGTAATGAGTTCACAGTGTGGGCTTTGTTAGCTATTAGCACTTCCACACTGAAAGCTTGCGTATTCTTAAAACATGTCTTAGTCGGCATATGGCACCTGGTACCTGTAATACAGTACATACGAGTATCTCAAGTGGGAGTCGAAGAGTTTGCGCTGGATGATGAAGTTAATCTATTTATGAAGTTTTGTTTTTCCGCACCTCCCCGCAAAACCCCTTCCTACCGGTCTTCTTGCTTGTACCAGACAAAACACAGAAAAGTATTTGAATCCAAAACAATTCCACAAACAGTATTTGACCCAGGTCTGGTGTGTGTGTTCACGCTCATCACCGTAGCGCCCCTCTCTGTTTGTAGGAGTGCAAACAAACACACTCGAACATGTGATGACAACGAAAGCTTGTTATCCGCAGACAGTCCAATGGTTTGTCTCGCAGATTGCGGGAAGCCTCTGGGAGGCGACTGGCAGGCAGTGAGCGGGCTGAGCCCGGGAGACAGCCGTTTACGCACTGCTGCGGCTGATGTGCTCCCTGTCTCGGCCGTGGGGCCTGCCCCCGTTTCTGCTCATGATCCTGATGGCAGGACTCAATGGCTCACAAGGGTTCAAATAAATATCTGGCTCAGTGAGATTAGGTTGTTGTAATAAGCAAAGATCGGAGGAAACTGTAACTTACTATGGAAAATAGACTGAATTTATATCGCACTTTTATCCAAAGCGCTTTACAATGAATGCTTCTCATTCACCCATTCACACACACTCACCAGCCAGCTTGTTGGGAGCAGTTAAGAGTTAGGTGTCTTGCTCAGGCGCCTTCGACCTAATGTCACCCTAAGTGTTGGAGGGAAGTGTTGATAATGTAGCCAGTTCCAGTGCCAATTGTGAGAAATTGAAAACAGAAATGAGTTCTGCGATCGCTCCATGCGCAGGGTGGTTGTGCTTTATATTTGAGCCGATGGGAAAGGAGAGGGCAGCTAATGAGGTAAATGAGCAACATGAGCAATGATGTTTATCTCCACTTTATTCTCAATTTTACTCCATGCTTAAAAATCACCGGAAGGCAGCTGGAAAAATGCAACATAAGACCCACTTTCTTTTTCTTTTGCAAACTGTTCATTTATTTTTACCCCATAGGTGAGACCGCTCCATGCTAATGAGTGTGTAAGTGAAGTTGGTATAAAGGGTAAACTAATTTAGCGAGTATTCTGGAGCATATTGCACTGTGTATTTATAGATTACGTGCTGTTTCAGCGCAGCTGCTCCAGGGTGAGCATTCAGCTGCCTCAAACTTCGGCTTGCTGCTGCTTCTGCTAATTCCTCCCACATGCAACTAGGGCTGTACAAATCATATATGTTGATTTCATATGTTTTACTTTATGAAATGTATAGAAAACAGGTTTATTTTTAAATGATTATGGCCCATTTTGTACAGTCCCCTCCAAAACTATTGGAACAGCAAGGCCAATTCCTTTGTTTTTGGGGTTGAGATAAAAGGATGAACATGTGACAAGAGTTCAGAATTTCAGCTTTTATTTCCTGGTATTTACACCTAGATGTGTTAAACTACTTAGAACATAGCAACTTAGGTATCTGACCATCCAATATTTAGGTGAGTAAAAGTATTGGAACAGAGAGTATTTAAGTAAATGAAAGTAAATAACTCTTAATATTTTGTAGTATATCCCTTGCTTGCAATAACTGCATCAATTCTGAAACTATTGACATCACCAAACTGTTGTATTCTTCTTTTGTGATGCTCTTCCAGGGCTTTACTGCAGCTTCTTCCAGTTTGTGTTTGTTTTGGGATGTTTTTCCGTTCAATCTCCTCTTCAGGAGGTGAAATGTTTGCTCAATTGGGTTAAGCTCTGGTGATTGACTTGGCCAGTCTAAAACCTTCCACTTTTTCTCCCTAATGTGTTGGCAATGTGTTTTGGGTCATTGTGTTGTTGGATGATGAAGTTCCTCCCAATTAGTTTGGATGCATTTCTTCGTAAGTTGGCAGAAAGAATGTTTTTGTGCACTTCTGAATTTATCCTGCTGCTACCACCACGAGTTACATTATCAATAAAGATTAGTGAGCCCACTCCAGAAGCAGCCATGCAAGCCCAAGCCATGACACTTCCTCCACTGTGCTTCACAGATGAGCTTGTATGTTTTGGATCATGAGCAGATCCCTTCTTTTTCCACACTTTGACCTTTCCATCAGAGATGATGAGATCATTCCATAAAACTTTGTTCCAGAACTTTTATGACTCATCTTTGTACTTCTTTGCAAATTGCAATCTCGCCTTCTGATTCTTACTACTGATGAGTGGTTTGCATCTTGTGGTATAGCCTCTATATTGCTGCTCTCTAAGTCTTCTTCGGACAGTTGATTGAGATACCTTCACCCCTGCCCTGTGGAGATTGTTTGTCATGTCACTGAGTGATATTTTTGGGGTTTTCTTCACAGCTCTCACAATGGTTAGGCTCCAGCATAAGTAAAACATAAGTATAATAAATACCTAATAAGTGCTTGAATGTATGTTACTTAATTGTGGTAAAATAAATATAATTTAGTAAAACATAAAAGCAAGTATATATGATTTTTACAAACCTTTTGCATATGGGTTCACCAACAGTTCAGCGCTTGTATGTCCCGTCTCATGGAGAGAGGGTACATTGAAAGCACACCTCT
This sequence comes from Conger conger, assembly GCF_963514075.1. Lineage (NCBI taxonomy): Eukaryota > Metazoa > Chordata > Actinopteri > Anguilliformes > Congridae > Conger > Conger conger. The sequence goes on along the minus strand of NC_083765.1, from coordinate 49,952,942 downwards.
GCCTTGTCACTGGATACTGCAGATGCCATGGGTATATTTACAGCCTTGCTCCTGCCTCTCATTGGGGACCTGTGGATGTCTTTGCTGCACCACACTTCATTTTTAACGGTGGGCGAGAGTGTGCCGTCTTTTGCCCGGGGACCGTACCGTAGCACATAATGGAGGTGGAATGGGCGTTATTAATCTCCATGGTGATCCAGAGAATGAGAGTAGGCTCTCTCTGACTGCAGGATGGGGATGAGTGTTCACATTCAAACACACAGAATAAAACCAGCCTACAGCACTTCCTAATCCAGCTCTTTTTTACCAGCTTGGAGTTGCATGTTATGGTGAATAGGGCTGCCCAAACATGTTTGTGGAGGCCTGTCATCCTGTAGGTTTTAGGGAACTCTTAAGAAAGCACACCTCAGTCAACAGCTGGAGCAGGGCTGCTCACTTGGTTCCTGGAGGCCTGTCATCTCGTAGGTTTTAGGGAACTCTTAAGAAAGCACGCCTCAGTCAACACCTGAGATCACATTGATCTACAAATTCGTCAAATGATGTGTGCCAGATAAATTTGCTGCTCTAAATCTGCTCTAAAAATGTTCCATGCTACAAAACTATGGCCGATGCAGTTTGGTCCGATGAGCATTAGCAATCTGACTGTAGTTAAACATGTACGACGACATTTTTAAATGCACTGTGAAAGTCTGATTGAGAAGGTGAGTGTAATACATATGGACCTCACCGCTTGTTACTGCTTGTGAATAAAGGTGCAGTCACAAGCGCCAGATTGCTAGTTATTGAAAGCAATAGATTGATATCTAATACGTACTCAGGAATAAATAGGTAGTATTTGTATTTACTTACGCCTTTGTATGACAGAGGAATTACTTAAGTATAGCTTGTGTATTCACAATACTCTAGCTAATAGTGACATTGTTACAGAGAGATACTTTAACTTAATGCCATTTTAGTCAAATATAAAATTAATAGCTAACTATATTTGTGGTGTACAATTGATTTGGAGGTACGGCCAAGATGGTCTGGTCTGAACTGAAGAGGGGGGTATCCAGAGGGGGTATCCAGAGGGGGGTATCCAGAGGGGGGTATCCCAAGGATATCAATGATTCAGAAAAGTTCTGCATGGTCAAAAATCCCTCCCAATGTGTTCTCTAATCTTGCCACAAATTATAAGATGGCTGTCATCTTTGCCATGTTTGCAAAGTATTAAATCAGGGGTGCCAATAACTGTGGAACCAGTTAATCTAAGACTTTGCTTGATTAAATAAATAACTTAAATATTTCTTAATTTACAGTATCTTTTTTGTGTGTATACTTATCGAGGGTGCCAATACCCACTGTATGGGGTGGAGAGTGCCATATGGCACTTCCGGGATTTAACAGTGGCGACGCTCGAGTGCCATATGGCACTCTCGGGACCGAAAGGGTTAACCCGCGTTCCCCGGCGTCGATTGAACACGGAGGAGCGCTGCGGGCCTGTCGGTGCGCTGCTTGATGAGAGTGGCAGAGATGCGCTTCACGCTGCTGGCTTCTGTGCAGCGCGTTCGCCGCTGTGAACTCCCGGCGCGACAGGCCTGGTTCCTCTCGGCCCGGGGGGGGGGGGGGGGGGGGCGACCGGGACCGGGGGCGGTGCAGCGTTGGGGGGGTGGGGGGTTGGGGGGGTGGTGAGCAGCGCAGGGCGCATGGTGCTTCGTCACACCTGTTGCTAGGAGACCCGCGGGCCTGCAGCTTATCTGGCGGCCCTGCCCTTGTGGGCATTTCATCGGCGTAATTGTGTGGCGTGACAAAGAGAAAGCATCTCTGGGGGACACGCTCACCTGCGAAAGGTTTAGAAAAAGGCAACCAACCCCCCCCCCCCCCCACAATACAACTGCGGCACCAAAAAATAAAATAATTACAACTTGACTGCCTTACTGGTGTGCTTGATGTGTGTACACTTTCTTAATTTCCCCGAGAAGCCGTAAACAAGATCGGGGTTTCTGTTGGCAGGGATTTCCAAGAGCTGAATAGGTCTCCTAAGACGATGGGTGATATTTCTCTCAAGATAAGACTGCTTTCCAACAGCGACACCAGCACCGCTGAGATTTCCCCCAAATTTCCCACAGGGGCTGAACGTGACCCAGCTGCTTTGTCATTGAATTCTACCTGATCTCCATAATGCGGCTCCCATGATATTTATGTCATGGTTATGTCTTGAAATTTTCATAAATCCCTTTGAAACCGTAAATGCATTTGACTTGAGTGGTGTACGATCACTGTTCACTCAGGTCTTTTTGGGTATTAATTTTACTGTAAACCTTACATTATATTATCTTATCCAGAGCGACGTACAGTTGATTAGACTAAGCAGGAGACAATCCTCCCCTGGAGCAATGCAGGGTTAAGGGCCTTGCTCAAGGGCCCAACGGCCGTGCGGATCTTATTTTTGCTACACCAGGATTAGAACCACCGACCTTGCGTGTCTCAGTCATTTACCCTAACCACTACGCTACAGGCCACCCCTCATTAAAGGCTGACAGAGGGCCCCCTGGGTCAGAAGGAGCAGAAATGTGCTCTTAAAACAGCGATCTCATCGTCTCCGTTTTGGGGACTCCGCTTCGCCCCGCGCTCGCTGTGGAGACCGCAGAGAAACAGGGGGAAAACAACCCGACCCGACCTCTTCCGGAAACCCCCTCCCTGCTGCCCAAGAGCTCGTGAAGCTTCCTGTTCATTTTCTTAATATTCATTTTGTTAATATTACATATTAATATTACATACTGAAGCTCTAAAAAAGCTCTAAAAAAAGCCTGGTGATCTGTTCTATCGATCCAGTTAACCCGACGGGCTGGGACTGACCAACAGCGGAAAGATCACTTTGGGAAGAAAATGAACAGGAAGCTTCACGAGCTCTTGGGCAGCAGGGAGGGGGTTTCCAGAAGAGGTCGGGTCCCCAAAACGGAGACGATGAGATCGCTGTTTTAAGAGCACATGTCCGCTCCTTCTGACCCAGGGGGCCCTCTGTCAGCTTTTAATGAGGGGTGGCCTGTAGCGTAGTGGTTAAGGTAAATGACTGAGACACGCAAGGTCAGTGGTTCTAATCCCTGTGTAGCCACAATAAGATCTGCACAGCCGTTGGGCCCTTGAGCAAGGCCTTTAAGCCTGCCTTGCTCCAGGGGAGGATTGTCTCCTGCTTAGTCTAATCAACTGTACGTTGCTCTAGATAAGAGCGTCTGCCAAATGCCAATAATGTAATGTAATATTATCCAGTGGTTTCATTTTAGCTCGGGTTTTGCGGTTTTAGTGTCATCGGCGGGGCCAGGCCGAGTATAAATGTCATCAGTGTAATATAACTGCTTTATTTAAGAGCGTTTGAGGAGGTATTAACACTCTCCGCCACCTTATCACACTATTTCTATACATAGTTTTTTTACAGCTCATGAAAGAACATTCATACTGACTTTTTAGGGAATTGTGTGAGTGTTTCTTACGACTTTAACCATCGCTGTCGTTAACTCATTGTGTAATGTACGTGTGGCTAATGTTACTTACTGTACAACAAATATGTGTTCATGTAGTATATAATACATATATAACTATGTTTAATAAAATGAACATAACCTTACGCAAAATGGAGGTCTATTTCCCTCCTCCTCCTATCCCCAAGTTTCCGGATCCTCAACGGTTTTCGGAATAACTTCACACCTAGTAGGGAGTGAGTTAGGTGTATATTATAAGTTGTATCTTATCTATACATCGGAACTAAATCGGTTGGTGCACCCGATTTTTTTCTTGTTGCATCGTAACTGAATTAACGGCCCTAGGCTCCAGACTGCCCCATCTTCATCTCGTTTATCTTGCGATCCGTCACAAGGCAACGTATCGGCCTCCAACTCTGCAGGTGCAGGCGTGAGCTGGCACAGGCGGCAAACATGGTCAGCGAACAGAGGCCAGTCAGCGAAGGAGCCCGGAGGGGCTCCACCTCTCCCGGTGCCTGGCGAGCGAGCCGGTTTGGCAGTAGCCGGCTCTCCGTGGTGGAGGCCCGTCAGCGAGGGCGCCCGGGTGCCTGGGCGTGGGGCGGTTGGTTTGGTTTTGGCAGTAGCCGGCTCTCTGTGGCAGGCGCTTGCGTGCAGTGAGGACATTTCGTGTGACATATGGCAGGTCTGACGCGCAGCACCACGAGAGCCCAGCATGCCGTTCTGACGCACCGATTGGCCGAGAGGCCCTGCCAGCACGCCGTTCTGACGCACCGATTGGGCGAGAGGCCCCGCCAGGATGCCGTTCTGACACACCGATTGGCCGAGAGGCCCCACCACACGCTGTTCTGACGCACCGATTGGCCGAGAGGCTCCACCAGGACGCCACTCTGACGCACCGATTGGCCGAGAGGCCCCGCCAGGATGCCGCTCTGATGCACCGATTGGCGCAGAGGCCCCGCCAGGATGCCGTTCTGACGCACCGATTGGCCGAGAGGCCCTGCCAGTATGTCTGTATGCGCCTGCTGCTCTTCAGCCCCAGTGACGTCACGCCTTGTATGCACTGGACAGAGATTCATCCTGCTTCGTATAGACCCCACAAGGCAGTGTCCTGCTTCGTATAGACCCCACAAGGCAGTGTCCTGCTTCGTATAGACCCCACAAGGCAGTGTCCTGCTTCGTATAGACCCCACAAGGCAGTGTCCTGCTTCGTATAGACCCCACAAGGCAGTGTCCTGCTTCATATAGACCCCACAAGGCAGTGTCCTGCTTCATATAGACCCCACAAGGCAGTGTCCTGCTTCGTATAGACCCGTAGTAGTGTGTGAGTGTGTGTATGAATGGGTGAATGAGAAGCAATTGTACAGCGCTTTGGATAAAGGCGCTATATAAATGCCAACCATTTACCCTTTATATAAAAAACTCATGAAATGTTATGTAACTGTTTTGGATTCAAATATTTTTCTGTGTTCGATTGATCTCGCCTGGTGCAATTGAGCCAACCAACTGGACCAGAAGGCGGGGGTTGCACTTGTTTGAGAGTATTTCATAGGTTCTAATACACCAGACAAGAAAAGGTTTTTGAATCTAAAGCAATTACTGAGCTAATCATCAAAGTCATTGTCTGTCATAATTGGCTTTTATATAGCACCAGATTCTACTTTCTTTCAGTTCTCAAGAATGTATTGCACTGTTGCCTGCCTCAGAGCATTATATCGTACAAGCATTTGTTTTATGGACCAAATAAAGACATTTGGCATTTCAGGCGGGAATGTTTCCTGTTTCGTCTCCAGACAGGCATTGGGAGCAGAGCGTTTCAGTGCCGTGGCTGTACTCTGGTCCTGGAAGGCTCTTCAACTTTATTTTCCAATAAAATTAAATGCGGCATAATAACGCACGGCTAAACCCACTGGAAATCCTCTGTCTGTGAAACGCTGCGCATAAACCGGTGGGCTAGAGACGTGCCTTTATGAAGGTAATGGAGGAATAATAATATTTAATCTGCTCAGGTTTATGGTTTAAAGAAGCACTAAAAGCCCCCTGTCGCTGTGGCTGAAGAGGCGGTTAAAGTGAGTTTCCCTGTGTGGCGGCCGGTCTCTGCGGCGTTTTTTAACACACAGCCGCGATGTTGTGTGGCTGGCGGCGGCAATGTTTTCCATACTCGTGAGGACCAACAGGGTTTCATTACGAACGGCAAAATACCAGCCGTCAAATGGCTGGGCGGGGGTTTTTTTTTTTTTTTTTTTGCACCATTCCTTAAAACACTAGAGACTATTGTGCGTGAAAATCCCAGGAGATTTTCTCCTTTTCTGAGATACTCAAACCACCCTGTCTGCCACCAACAATCATTCCATGGTCAAAGTCACTTAGATCACATTTTTTCCCCATTCTGATGGTTGATGTAAACATTAACTGAAACTCCTGGCCCATAGCTACATGATTGTATGCATTGCACTGCTGTCACACAATTGGCTGATTAGATAATCGCTTGAATAAGTAGGTGTAATGAAGTAAATATTTTGGGTGAGTGTATGATACATTCTGCAGTTTCTGAATTATACTCAGTAGGTTTCCTTTTTTTAAACGCAATGCTCATTGTGTGTTGCATAGTTTTTTCATGGTCATCTGGTCATTTCCATTTGAGTAAAAGCCTCCTTAAATAACAATTCACTGTGTTCATTAGTGTGCATACAAACCACCTGCAGAGACAGCCATTTCTGCACTAGAAAATTACAGCAAATGTGGAGGGAATAAAGAAAATATTGTCCCTGTTGGGTGCTTCTCGTTAAAAGTTACCTGCCTAAAACTGGAAGAGCGTTCAACTGACGAGGCATTATACCCTCATACCCTGAAGACAAACAAAGGACAGCTGAGTTTCATTACCGAGGGCCTCCGTGTTGAATTGCGTCATCTCCTTTGTAGTGGGGTGAGTACACAGCTGTACACAGCGCTGTTTGTACGCCGTTAGAAGGCACCTCTTAACTACACCTGGGCCCACCTGGGACCTGCCGTCCAGACAACTTCTCCCCAGCACGCTCACAGTTCGCCCCGGGGGGCCACGCGGGGTGACGGTGTCGGTGAACAGAAACTAAAAGTCTAGTGCTCACACACGCATTCTGTTCTTTTGCAGCTCATTGGCTACAACGAGAAGCCGGTCAACCTACAAATGTTCATCGGAACTGCCGATGACCGCTACCTGCGACCCCATGCCTTCTACCAGGTGCACAGAATCACCGGGAAAACCGTCGCTACCCCGAGCCAGGAAATCATTATTACCAGCACAAAGGTTCTCGAAATTCCTCTGCTCCCCGAAAACAATATGTCAGCCAGGTACTTGTCTTAACTACTTAAGTGTTACATTACTCACTCTTCAATGTACCACGGTTTTTTTTTCAATCACCTAAAATAGCAGCATTCAAAATAATTTATAGTCATATGGGACAGTAATGTCTTACGCAGTGAATTATGTTTTTTTTTTTTTCATTTTAAGCCAACATCACAGTCAGTCCAAACGGAAAATCTGAATTTCAGACCAAGCTAGTCTAGGGAATAAATAGATTTTTTTTCCCACTTATTGGAGTGAACAGGGGCTTCTGGGTGTCCTGTTGCTACTGTTCTAATGTACGGTTGAGGCCCACGTTCTGGCATCGAACCCAGACCGTGGCTGGCAGTCCCACGGAGCTGTGGGCCTACAGGGCTCCGGTTCACCAGGCTGACAGCGCCTCATCTAGGGCCGCGCGATATACAGTGGATAGAAAATGAATACACCGCCTGAACATTTTTTCAGATTTACTTGACATATAGCCTGTAATTAAAGTGCAATTAATCGATGTGTTTTTTCTACAAATCTACATACAGTAGTTAACCTTTTCAAAGTGATAAACCAATTAAAAAATTGTTTTAACATTAATTAAAAATGAACAATTGCAATAAATTGGTTTGTTAAGTATCCACCCCCTTTACTGAATCATCCCATAAACTATCTCAGGAAATGGCAAATTGCCTTCAAGACCAAACAATAGCTAATTGCCCCACACCTGTGTGAAATTGCTGCCAAAGGCGCTTCCACCAAGTATTGACTCGGGGGTGTATACTTAAAAAATGTGGAAATTTCAGTTTTGTCCATTAAATGCACTCTTTTTTTCAAATTAAAATAATTTCACTGCATTCATATGGTATGTTGTGTTCTTTGGGTCAGGGAAAAACAAGTCCCATTTTAATCCATTAAATTTACATTCCGTGACACAACAAGGCATAAAAATATTGAAGGGGGTGTATTCATTTTCTATCCACTGTAGCTATCGCGGTACATCCAGCTCGATAAAAACTATATCTGGCAGGTGGCGGTAGGTTTCGTTCCTTGTTTTTGTCTGTAATCATAGTTGATACGGTAACACGAAATGCTTCCAGGGGAGAAAAAACATCACTTGTATCAGCTTAATGTTGGTTAACTTACCTATTAGTTGTGAAAAACACGTTTTATGTTTTATGCTTATGTTTTCCCTCGTTGTCCTTGTAGTCGTGTTTTTATCTAGCACATGGAAACAGCACGGCCCTGTTGCTGTCATATCAACATTGAAAAGATATGAGTGATGTTCTTTTTTCCCCGGAAGAGTTTCACTTTGGCTCAGGAAATCGGAGGTGTGCTACCGCAACAGGTATGATTAAGAAATGTAACCACGCATGCCGGAGATAGTCGTTACTGCGCTTACAAAAAATAGTTCTAACGCTAATTGTTCTCACCCAGCCTGAGTCTCACCAGACACCAGCGACCCCGCTGACTGATCGGGTGCCCCTGTTGACTACAGTCGACTTTCTGTAGTCGTCTTGATATTTTTTGGTTTGTTTTAACCTCCAGCTTGCTTTAGATGGGCCCAGACTGTTTTTAGGTGCCTTATTTAGATCAGTGGTCTGTGGTTCCTGGAGCCGCAGGGTGTGCTGGCTTTTTTTGATGTTGTTACTCAGCACTTAATTGATCAATGAAAGCTGTTAATTACACAGTTAACTCACCTCACCTGGTTTCTTGGGTCTGAATCCGTTGCTGATATTAAAGTGAAAACAAAAACCAGCACACCCTGCGACTCTCCAGGACCAGGAGTGAGGACCATTGTTTTAGATCCTTGCAGAAGTTTCTGACAGTCTTCCAGCTTTACAATAGTGGGCATTAGGGGATTTGGACATTCGTGGTCTAAAGAAAATACACTTCAAGTAATTGCAAAGCAGCTTGTACAATCCGGTACTGTACTGTCTCCAGAACAGTCCAGGGTGGGTTTGTTTATTATGGGTCAGAATCCACAGTATGTTATGACGCTGTATGACTCGAGCTCCCGCCCTCGCTGTGTTCGGCAGCATCGACTGCGCCGGCATCCTGAAGCTGCGCAACTCGGACATCGAGCTGCGGAAGGGCGAGACGGACATCGGGCGCAAGAACACGCGTGTGCGGGCCGTGTTCCGGGTGCACGTGCCCCAGCCGGGGGGGAAGGTGCTGTCCCTGCAGGCGGCCTCTATCCCCGTGGAGTGCTGTGAGTGTCCTGGAGCGCCTGCGTGACGCACGCACACATGCACACGCACACTATATACACGTACACACACACACACACGCACGCACACACACGCACACACACGCACACACACGCACACACACTCACACACTCACACACTCACACACTCACGCACACGCACGCACACACACTCACACACACTCACGTACACGCACTCACACCCACTACGTACACGCGCATACAAACACTACACATATAAATGCATTTCATACACATGCACATACACACACACACACACACTTACTGTGATGGTTGATGGTTGAACGTATGAGGCAGCCAAACGGATGGTTTTGCAATGCAGAGCACTGATTGGTAGAAAGATGCCTCCGGGGCTGGTGTGGTGTGGAAGGTCTGATTATTGACAGGAGAAGCTATGGCTTGTGATTGGCCAGAAGGTGCTACATCTTCTCTTGGACCCATGTTGGGCATCCATGGAGAGCAGCCTCCTCATTGGTCTGAAATGCCCTGGTGGGCCTGCTGGGGCCCCAGCTATGACCAGCAGCCGAGCCCATTCTGGATATTCCAGCGTTACTGAGCGGGAACCTTCTAAACCGGGCCTGAAGTTCTCACTGGGCTTGTTATCGAGTGAGGCAACGAGCTTTCTGGCTACACGGGAGGGTCAGGCGGCAGTTTTCTGGCATCATTGCGGTGCGTTTGAGAGCAGAAGTAGAGCAGATATGAGGTCTTTTGTGAGGTCCTGCCTCAGGCCCCTGCGTCCTCGTCCAGGAAGATCTCTGTGATGCGTAGCGCTCGGGGATTTGAGTCGGCATGTGAACATCCACTGTCAGAATGCCGTGACGGCGCAGTCGGGTCCCCTGGCGGAGGGCCTCGCTCGTGCTGTGTGGGAGAGCAGGGCCGTGGGCCCGAGCCCTGCTCTCGCTACGGTGGAACGGAGAACTGGCACGCAGCTGTGCAGTGTTCTGTGGAAAGGGGCGGAACGATCACAACTGTGCGTGCGTGTGTGTGCATGCGTGCGTGTGTGTGGGCGTGCGTGTGTGTGTGTGCATGCGTGCGTGCGTGCGTGCGTGCGTGCGTGCGTGCGTGTGTGTGTGTGTGTGTGTGTGTGTGTGTGTGTGCCTGTTTCTCAGCAGCGGTGCAGTGTTCTGTGGAAAGGGCCGGAACGATCACAACTGTGCGTGCGTGTGTGTGCATGCGTGCGTGCGTGCGTGCGTGTGTGTGGGCGTGCGTGTGTGTGTGTGTGTGCGTGCGTGCGTGCGTGCGTGTGTGTGTGTGCCTGTTTCTCAGCAGCGGTGCGTGACCTGCTCTCTGTTCGTTGCTGCAGCCCAGCGATCCGCCCAGGAGCTCCCCCAGGTGGACAGGTGCAGCCTGACCAGCGGCTCTGTGAACGGAGGGGAGGATATGGTCATCACCGGATCCAACTTCTTCCCGGAGTCCAGGGTGGTGTTCTTGGAGAAGGCACCCGGTAAGAACCCTTTTCGACACGGCAACTGCAGGACTTCACTTTCGCATGAGGGCTGACGGCGTGTAAAGCTGTCACAATCACGTGACCGTGGGACCATTTTGGAGGCAGGTTGCCCATTGAAAAATGCAGGGCGGCCTGTAGTTTAGTGGTGGTTAAGGTACATGTGTGTGGCCACAATAAGGTCCGCACAGCCGTTGGGCCCTTGAGCAAGGCCCTTAACCCTGCATTGCCCCAGGGGAGGATTGTCTCCTGCTTAGTCTAATCAACTGTACATCGCTCTGGATAAGAGCGTCTGCCAAATGCCATTAATGTAATGTAATGAAAAATACATTTACGTGATCTGCTGTACTGTACCTTGTTTGTGTTTGTAGCTTGTTTTCAGCTCTTTTCTTGTACCCCAAAAAATGGCTGGAAAACTTAGCACTGTAAAATGTGTCCATCCAAGCCTCTGTTCATCTTTAAGAAAATGCCAGAGAGAAGTGTGAAAAAGTTAAGAAGGTTTATACATCGGATTATCAAGAGCAGTGACACACCTCTTGGCTGATTTTGGGTGTACTCCGTGCTCCTGTTAGGATCAGCTGTTTCACAAGCTGCGGTATGTTGTATGGACCGTGACAGCCCAAGAGGATAGCTCTGAATACCTTAATGATACATACATATATATATATATATATACCTTAATGATACATACATATATATATATATATATACCTTAATGATACATACATATATATATATATATACCTTCATGATACATTCATATATATATACCTTAATGATACATACATATATATATACCTTAATGATACATACATATATATATATACCTTAATGATACATACATATATATATCTTAATGATACATACACATATGTATATATACCTTAGTGATACATACATATATATACCTTAATGATACATACATATATATATACCTTAATGATACATCGGTGTGGCGTAGTGCTTTTTCCATTTTCCATTCCATTTTTTTGTTTTGCTTTAGTCCTAATTAATGTTTTTTAAAGAGAAGGCTGGTTTCATTATCAGTAATTGTCAGTTGGTGAAATAGTGTTGTGAAAATTGGATTTTTTGCTGCTTTAATTTTTCCAGTGCTTGTGGTGCTGTTAATAGCTTTCCGTCACTCTAGAATAGTGAGTCTCGTAGACGGTCTGAATTTCGTCGTATTTCAGTTGTTATTCAGACAGCTTTTTTTTTTTAAACCAGGGGAAACGGCTTTGCTCCAGGGCCCTGGAACACTTGGTGTTTGAGCCGTTTCCCAGAAGCCCCCAGGACAGCCTGTCGCACCCCCGCCATGCTGCTGTTGTGTTATGTTACTCCGATGAACAACCGCCTGACGTTTGTTACCGCAGCAACCATAATTCATGTCTGTGTAACTATCAAATCTAATCGCATATAGCAAAAAGCTTTCTGTGATGATGATGATGATCTATCAAATCCAGCTGAAAGCTTACAGTGATCATTGCATTACATTAATGGCATTTGGCGGACGCTCTTATCCAGTGCGACGTACAGTTGATTAGAGTAGGCAGGAGACAATCCTCCCCTGGAGCAATGCAGGGTTAAGGGCCTTGCTGAAGGGTCCAATGGATTGAACCACCGACATTGTGGGTCCCAGTCATTTACCTTAACCACTACGCTACAGGTTGCCATGATGATGATGATGAAGATGATGATGATGATGATGATTATAATAATCTGTCAAATTCAGTCCCATATGACAGAACATTTACAGTGATGATGATGATGATAAGCTGTCAAATCCAGTCCCATATGACAGAAAGCTTAGTGATGATGATGATGATGATGATAATGATGGTGGAAGTGTTTAGTTCTCCCTTCTTGTTTTTCCCAAAAAACAAGAAATTTAGGTCTGTTCAGACCTAACAGCCCCATAAATTATTAGTGACAGTTCCAAGTTGCCAGTGCTTGGCTGTTTCTGCCGATGAGAGTAGCTCGATGAGAGTAGCTCCTCTGTCATCATCCACTTCTACAGCACTTGCTGTCAACTGAGAAGCAAGATTACGACTTTATGTTTGTTTGGGTTTATGCCGTTTTGTTTTTGGATTTTGCTTCACCGTGACTCACTGGCGCATCTCGTATGTTTTTCGACACAGTAATGCGCCGTGAACCCGTCGCGGTTCATTCGGGGGGATTTTATGCCCTGGAGCCCTGCAGAAATAATTGAAGCTGTTCCTCTCCTCCAAATAAACTCAAGCAAAGGCAAGCCCAGAACTGGCAACATTGTAAAGGTGGCTGTCCTTATGAGGGTTCATTTAAAATAATAATAATAATAAATTAATTAGACTCTGTTTCCCCCTCATCTGCTAATGTAAGGAATATTATCCAAGCCCGGTCTGGAACCCTGGGAAAAGAGGGCCACAGGTTGTGGATCCCAGATATGGAATATAAAGACGGGTGTCTTGACCTCAGTGGATCAAAATTGCAGTATGCTGTTGCACAGTTGTGCATTTCCTGCTTTCGTATTCAATCATTTTTCATGGTATAAACAGCACGTTTATTCCCATACGTGTAGCCTGAGTGGAAAAGGACTTGTGTCCCTGTATACGTGTGTGTATGTTAGTCCTGAGTGGAACGTGATTTGTGTCTCTATACGTGTGTGTGTGTGTTAGTCCTGAGTGGAATGTGATTTGTGTCTCTGTATACGTGTGTGTGTGTTAGTCCTGAGTGGAATGTGATTTGTGTCTCTGTATACGTGTGTGTGTGTGTTAGTCCTGAGTGGAATGTGATTTGTGTCTCTGTATACGTGTGTGTGTGTGTTAGTCCTGAATGGAACGTGATTTGTGTGACTCTATACATGTGTGTGTTAGTCCTGAGTGGAACGTGATTTGTGTGACTCTATAGGTGTGTGTGTTAGTCCTGAATGGAACATGATTTGTGTGACTCTATACGTGTGTGTGTTAGTCCTGAATGGAACGTGATTTGTGTGACTCTATACGTGTGTGTTAGTCCTGAATGGAACATGATTTGTGTGACTCTATAGGTGTGTGTGTTAGTCCTGAATGGAACATGATTTGTGTGACTCTATACGTGTGTGTGTTAGTCCTGAATGGAACATGATTTGTATCTCTGTATACGTGTGTGTGTGTGTTAGTCCTGAGTGGAACGTGATTTGTGTGACTCTATAGATGTGTGTGTTAGTCCTGAATGGAACATGATTTGTGTCTCTGTATACGTGTGTGTGTGTGTTAGTCCTGAGTGGAATGTGATTTGTGTGACTCTATAGGTGTGTGTGTTAGTCCTGAGTGGAACGTGATTTGTGTGACTCTATAGGTGTGTGTGTTAGTCCTGAATGGAACATGATTTGTGTGACTCTATACGTGTGTGTGTTAGTCCTGAATGGAACATGATTTGTGTGACTCTATACGTGTGTGTTAGTCCTGAATGGAACATGATTTGTGTGACTCTATAGGTGTGTGTGTTAGTCCTGAATGGAATATGATTTGTGTGACTCTATACGTGTGTGTGTTAGTCCTGAATGGAACATGATTTGTATCTCTGTATACGTGTGTGTGTGTGTGTTAGTCCTGAGTGGAACGTGATTTGTGTGACTCTATAGATGTGTGTGTTAGTCCTGAATGGAACATGATTTGTGTCTCTGTATACTTGTGTGTTAGTCCTGAGAGGAACGTGATTTGTGTCTCTGTATACGTGTGTGTGTTAGTCCTGAGTGGAACGTGATTTGTGTCTCTGTATACGTGTGTGTGTTAGTCCTGAGTGGAACTTGATTTGTGTCCCTGTATACGTGTGTGTGTTAGTCCTGAGTGGAACGTGATTTGTGTCTCTGTATACGTGTGTGTGTTAGTCTTCAGTGGAACGTGATTTGTGTGACTCTATAGGTGTGTGTTAGTCCTGAGTGGAACGTGATTTGTGTTACTGTATACGTGTGTGATAGTCCTGAGTGGAATGTGATTTGTGTCACTGTATATGTGCGTATGTTAGTTCAATGGCCTGTTTCTGGTCTAAGCCAGAGTTTCCTGGAAGGCAGGTTTACAGGCTTGGGAGGGTTTCCTGGCAGACCTGGTAAAATACATAATTGTTTTGGATTCAAATACCTTTCTACACTTTACTGGGCTTATCTGGTGTATTGGAACCTATGAAACACTCAAAAATGACCTATGACCCTCTCAGTTAGCTCAATGCTACCAGGCACGATCAGCTGTGCACAGATCAGTATTTAAATAAAACAGTTACGTATTTGACCCTGGTCCGTTTCCTGGTTAAAGGAAATATAAAAGCAATGGAGTGAATGGACAGGAAGAGAGCCCACCGGCCCTGCGGCCTTGTATGCACTGGTGATGGAAGGTTGCCCGCAGTAAAACCTGTCAGAGCGTGAAGCTTTGCGTGGGGGGCTGGAGTCCCCTCTACGACAGCACGCCAAGGTTTGACCGTCCATGGAGAGTCACCCTGAGTGCTGAGCCCTGCGGCTGAACTCTCATCGACGGTGATTTCCTGTAACTCGTCTGCTGTGCTTTGGAAAAAAAGGCTTGCTTTACTAATTTACTAATACATTTATCATCTCGTGCACTGAATAATGAGTTGTTATCATATGAGCTTGAATGAGTAGAAACGTTTGCGCGTGAGTGTCGACTACATGGTTCGTCTTAACACTGGGGGATGTGTCAGACCTGGGTCGAATATGCCATTTTTTTGGATTCAAATACTTCTCTGTCCTCGATTGATCTTGCCTGGTGCGGTTGAGTCAGCCAAGAGGACCAGAAGGCGGGGGGGTGGACTTTTTGAGAGTATTCCATACATTCCAATACACCAGATAAGCTCAGAAAAGCTTAGAAAAGTATTTGAATCCAAAACAATTACGGATTTGACCCAGGTCTGGCTCTGGGCAGAAATCATGTATAACCGCAGACAATATGTCAGTTCCCCCATTGCAATGAGAAACAAAAGACTGGAGATTTTTGTGGTCGATTGCTTAAAGATGACTGCTGGCCATGGTCAGGAGCTGGGACCTGATGGTCATGGATGGCAGGCAGCTGTCAGCCATGGGGTGGTTTTTAGGCATGTGCAGGACCATTTTAGGAGACAGGTCACAGAAATGTGTTGATAAAAGGTTCCTTCGCCTTAAATGAGTGCCGATCCGCATTTCAACAGTTATTTCTTAAAGGTACAACAAGTAATTTTGGACTTCTAATGGTCAAGAGAGGAGTAGCAGCAACAAACACTTTCAAACCACAATACTCTACCCTTTCCCTTCTCTGTGAATGTGCTGATGTTGAAATGCCATTGGCTGTGGCAGTTAGAACCAATTTTCAACCAATGAGCTTGAATTATTGTCCAGCTGTACGATTTTTTGGCCCGCCAACTGTGTATTTTGAAACCCGAATTTAAGGACTGTGAACACAGGCAAAGGGTGAGTCAGCATGTCAGTGAGCCTTTTTCAATGGCAGGAAGGGATAGAAAGGGATAGGAATGGTCTGTAACACTGTTCCAGGGCGGATCAGGAACACGTTGACACACCCAGGGCGGATCAGGAACACGTCGACACACCCAGGGCGGATCAGGGACGCGTTGACACACCCAGGGCGGATCAGGAACACGTTGACACACCCAGGGCGGATCAGGAACCCGTCGACACACCCAGGGCGGATCAGGAACGCCTCGACACACCCAGGGCGGATCAGGAACACGTCGACACACCCAGGGCGGATCAGGAACACGTTGACACACCCAGGGCGGATCAGGAATGCGTCGACACACCCAGGGCGGATCAGGAACACATTGACACACCCAGGGCGGATCAGGGACGCGTTGACACACCCAGGGCGGATCAGGAACACGTTGACACACCCAGGGCGGATCAGGAACCCGTCGACACACCCAGGGCGGATCAGGAACGCCTCGACACACCCAGGGCGGATCAGGAACACGTCGACACACCCAGGGCGGATCAGGAACACGTTGACACACCCAGGGCGGATCAGGAATGCGTCGACACACCCAGGGTGGATCAGGAACACATTGACACACCCAGGGGGGGATCGAGCCATTCGTAGTCGTAATGTAGTGTCAAAAGCAGTTCGATGCCTGCTTTCCACGTGTTTCCTGGCCAGCATCTGTCAGTGGGGATAACACGCGTCTTGTAGGAAACCCTCGTCATAGACGCTGTAAGGAAAGAATGATTTCACCAAATGTGCTAGTGATTTGGGGGTTTTTTTAAACCGCAAACTGGCAAGAATTTTGTCAAATAAACAATTTTGGGGGGGAAAATATTCCGAAACTGAAAATGTAAATCTAGATTGCTGCAGTATGAATATACATCTTAGTCAGTAATGCCGTCACATGTATCATAACAGTAATGCCTTTTCTGCTTGAGAGCCCGTGGGTGTTCTCTCTGCTTGTGTTTCTGAAGCATTTTTTCAAATGACTCCTAAAGATTTCTCAGCCAGATAATTAGATGTTTCTGGAAAACAGAAGGTTATGGAATGTTTCCGTGGAAGACGAGACAGCTTGAAAAATGGAATTGTTCAGCAACTTTTTCCCCAAACATTAACTATGCAGTGAAAACAGCGGGACTTTCAGACCCTGATGCGCTTTTAATGGCTGGAAAAAGGTCCACTTTTTTGGGGTGTCGTAATTGACCGGAAAAAATAATATGCATCATCAAACGTATTTGTGGTCTGTGTTGCCCACCGAATCCAATGCTTTCCGTTTGAGGAGACGGACGGTTTCCGTGCGTACAGAGACACGATGACGATTGAGCTGCGTTCACCTCCAGGAAGTCACACTTGACTGAAATTGTATCTGATTGTAGTGTAGCATAATGGGCTAAGGAACCAGGCTTTTCGGACGCGTGGCGCATTGGACCTCCTGCATTTTGTGCTCGTGAACGAGGCACTTAACCTGCCTTGCATCACTGAACAGGCAGCCGCATGAATGGATGGTATTCAAAGCATGCAAGTCACACTAGATGAGAACGTCTGGGAAATGGCCGAGCTGAAAACGTAATGGGATGTAATTGTAGTTGTAAAATGTAATTGGATGCAATTGTAGTTGTAAACTGTAATTGGATTATTCCTAGCTAGGTGGAGGTGGGGGGGGGGGGGGGGGGGGGTGGAATGTTATAGTCTGTGCCTCACACCTGGTCCTGTCGCAGGTCCAACACAAAAAACGTTCTCAAAATATTGCGGGAAGGTTTCGTCAATGTTAGGACATTGCCACTGTATGGCAGAAACATTGTGAGAACGTTTCGTGTTAGCTGGGAGGGCCCTTCAGCTGTGACTCATCCTCGACCTGTCATATCGTGGTTCTTTCTGTTAATATCCAGCACACTGTGCTGCAGGGTGTGTGTGTGACCATCGGATGTGCGCATTACTGCTCCATCTCACTCAACTGTCTGCCGCGATGCTGAATGCGTTTCCTGCAATCCCCTTTCTGTGTTCTACTTAGTGTTGTTCTCAAACTCAAAACCAGTAAAAAAATAATACAAACTGCGTTCTTTCCTCTTTTTTCCAGACGGCCGGGCTCAGTGGGAAGCGGACGCGAAGGTCACCGGAGAGAAAAGCAAAGGGGTAAGCAGGGCCCGACCACCAGCCCAACCGCCAACAGTGTCCCGCGCAGGGCCGAGGGGACGCTTTCCGGGGGGCTGCGCTCCATGATCGTTGTGACATGGTTTGCATTCGGCGTGACAGAAAATGACTGAAAAATGCAAGTATGCGCTTTGTTGTTCTCGCAGGCGAGCATCGTGGCGGAGGTCCCGCCGTACCACAATAAGAGCGTGACGTCGGCCATCCAAGTGCAGTTCTACGTGTGCAACGGCAAGAGGAAAAGGAGCCAATCCCAGCGCTTCACGTACCTGCCAGGTAAACCGGCACCATTTTCACCCCACACACTGCTTCACACCTCCCACGGGCGGGTTCATCAAAGACGTCTCTATGCTTTACTGAGCTGGTCCGCTGTATTGGAACCGATGACATTTTCTCAAAAAGTGCACATCCCCCACCTCCTGCTCCTCTGGCTTGGCTTAATTGCACCTGGCAAGGACAGAAAAGTATTTGAGTTAGCAAAGCTATTGCGTATTTAACCCAGGTCTGGTTCGTGCCCCTGTCAGCTGGCGGGACTTTGAGACTTCGAGTTTTACCCTCACTCTTCAGAGCATACGTGGTGCTTTTTAGTGTTTTGCTTCTTGAGAGATCCTGCCACTGTCTTTGAAAATGTATCATATGCCGTGAGCCCTATTTAGCTCATTCCTATCTTATTGAGAAAGTCCTTTGTAAGTTACATAATTTATCTTGTTATTCATATTAGCTAGGTTTACTCTATCAGGTCCTTGATAAACCATGAGAATTGTCATGATTATGAATGTTTAATATCTGTTCCCCGCTCCATGGAATCAGGGAGCAGAGGGACTGCGGATCAGTCCTGTTTCACATTTGCTTGTCGGTTTTGAGTTGGGGATGCTTTTTGATATTTTATTATGTTTATATTATTTTTATTTGTATGTGGTACGTCTTATCCAGAGCGATGTACAACAAAGTGCAAAGTGCATACCCATAACCACGGATAAGTGCGCTGAAAGACTAGAGGGAAGTACAATTTTGACTGTTACCTGTACAACAAAGATAAGGACCAGGGCCTATTTGATCATTAGATTTTTTATTATTTATTAATTTTTTTATTAAAATTGTAATACCGCAACATGCAAAAATAAACTGCTTACCTAGCCAAACAAAACTAGCAAAGGTATGATCCTAATACACAAGCAAAAAACACAGGTAAAGACAACAGTTAATGTTAATACGTCTCAAAGGAGCCGTTGTACACTGTAGCAGGAGATTGCCTGTGTGTACCATGAGGGCACGTGGGGACTCCAGATGCAGCTGAGGGCATTGAGGGACATCTGGGCTTTTCACAGCTTATTCCCTTCATTTCTACTGACTACAGTCTGCCAATAATCAGAGTCACACAAAGGAAATGCGATCCTACCCACTTTGTTTACAGGGAATAAACAGAAAAACAAACCGCAGTTGTATGAAAAAATAAAAATAAACCCTCACACTCCTCTTGTATTTTTGCAAATGAAAATGAAATTTTATTCAGATGCAATGTTAGCAGGAATGGATATAGTACTGTGCAGAAGTCTTAGGCTGCCTAGATGTATTTTTATGTAAATTTGGTATCTTTATATTTATTTATTTTTTGTTTTCTGTTTTAGTGTGTCAGCAGAAAAAGCTGATTTGATTTGAAATTGAATGTTACTGTGAAATTATTTTATTTTGTTCTATAAAGTATTAATATACTATTAAGTATTAGACCACTTTTTCGATAAAAACTTGTTTGAGGCTGTCTGGGAAAAGTCTGCAGAAGAACAGGTATGATTGGTAGAACCTAGTAGCTGATTTTCTTACAAAACTGAACTGCAGGACAGTGTACCTAAGAGAACTGATGCAGAATTAAGGCGTAGGGTGGTCACAGAAAAGATTAATTTTATTGCGTTTTTTAACTGTTCGGTGCTCTTTATAGTACATTTAAATCTGTTTGTTGTTTCATTGTTTTTGAAAGCCTATTTGCTTTACTGAAGTTTGTTGCCTGTGCCTAAGACTTGCGCAGTATTGTATATCTATAGAGTTGCCGTCCCTCACGGGAGGTAGCTGTTCAGGGCTCTGAATTGGTTCTGCAAACGCACAGCGGTACAAATGGGCAGAAACGTGAAATGTGATTTACTTTGGCCCGGGCGAGTATGGCCGTTGAGTAAATATACGATACAACTTAAATGAACAGAATCTCTGGACTGGAACAGAGGCACGTTTCAGAGGGGCCGTTTCCGCGCGGTCCGACCGAGTCTCCAGGTAGTGCGCTCTGGCACTGCTGCAGTCCGGATGGGCCCCTGTGCCTCGGGGACCCGCAAGCCACCCCGGGAAGTGGGGCCCCAGTGGGGTCCGACCAGCCAGCACGGGGGGTGGGGGTGCGTCTCGTAGCACGACACTCAGCCTCTTAATCCGCCGCATCACTCATGCCTGGTAGTCAGCTGCATCCCGTATCCAAATCACATACATGCAGGGATGTGCATACCCATACTGCACATTACATTAAATACAAGGCAGCCTGTAGCCTAGTGGCTAAGGTACTTACTGGGACCCGGAAGGTTGGTGGTTCAACCCCTGGTATAGCCACGGTGAGGTCCGCACAGCTGTTGGGCCCTTGCGGAAGGCCCAAAACCCCACATTGTTCCAGGGGGCATTGTTCCCTGCTTAGTCTACTGTAATTCACTTTAGATAAAAGCATCAGCTAAATAACAAATTATTATTATTATTTGATTTCAGTACGGAAAATCCCCTTGCACTGGAATTGGGGGCTCAGACGCTAAAGAGCTCATCCCATCCTCAGCTCCTCCCTGATTCCAGCTGATAAACTGCAGTATGGAGTAGGGCCCATAAGACCCCGCCCACTCTACGGTATGCTGTGATGCTATTGGCTGAATTGTGCAGGGCTGTAAGACCTTGCCCCTTCATTCCCAAACACTCACATGTCACCCCCCTGCTTACTTCCCTCCACTGGCTGCCTGTCATGGCTCGCATCAAATTCAAAACATTGGTGCTAGCCTTTCAAGTAGTTAAGGGGTCTGCCCCAGCTTACCTCCAAAAAATCATCAGACCCTACACCCCTGCCAGACCTCTTCGTTCAGCCTCCACAGGCCTCTTGGCGCCTCCCCCTCTCCGAACTTCCACCTCACGCTCACGACTACTGTCTGTTCTGGCTCCACGGTGCTGGAACGAACTCCCCGTGGAGGTCAGAACAGTAGAATCTCTTCCCACCTTCAAGCGCAAACTGAAGACGCACCTCTTCAAGCAGCACCTCTCCCTGTCCCTCCACCTCCCTGTAAACCTTAATTGTTGTCTTTTTGTGATATTTAGGATGTTTAGTTTGGCTAGGTAAGCAGTGTTTGGCTCGGTTAGAATTGTCATACATTTGTGTACTGCGGTATTACGATGAAAAAATGGGCCCTGGTCCTTATCTTTGTTGTACAGGTAGCAGTTGAAATTGTACTTCCCTCTCGGGTCTTTCAGCGCACTTATCCCTGGTTATGGGTATGCACTTTGTTGTACGTCGCTCTGGATAAATGCAATTAATGTAATGTAATGTAATGTAATGTAGTGTAGTGTAGTGTAGTGTAATGTGGTGTAGTGTAGTGTAATGTAGTGTAATGTAGTGTAATGTAGTGTAGTGTAATGTGTGTTTTCTCCCCACAGTTCTGGTGAAGCAGGAGCAACGAGATGAGCAGGATGTGGGCCCCGCCCCCTCCATGGGCCCCGCCCCCTCCGTGGCCCCGCCCCGGCCCCTGGCTCCGCCTCTCGGGCAGCCCGGCCTCCAGCTGCTCAGGACCCAGCTGCCCCCCCCCGCTGTGGGCCCGGTGCAGGACAGCCTGCTGGCCTCCTCCTCCTCCTCCTCCTCCTCCTTCCAGCACCTTCCGCCCCTCCAGGGCTCCAGCCTGAGCCCGGGCTCTGACTGCCAGCTGATGGGCCCACCCTCTACCTTTCACCCGCCCCCGGCCTTTCACCCCGCCCTGGCCCCGACCCCGGCCTTTCACCCCGCCCCGGCCCCGCCCGCCGGCCCCTCGTACCGGCCTATGAGGCACAGTCTTCCCATGGGCGCCGTCTCTCCCCAGGCGTACGAGCGGCTGCCCTACCGCCCCGACCCCACCGCCTCCCACCCCCTGGGGCTCGCCATGGTGTACCACCCCCCCGGCTCCGCCTCTTCCTCTACGCTCAGCCAATCGCTGCACTCCCACACGCCCCCTCACCTGCACTCGCTGGGCTACCACTGCCCCGGCGTGCCGCGGGGCTCCTCCCCCTCCCACCCCATGGCTCCGCCCACCCCCCAGCTCGGTTACCACTCGGGCACCCAGAGGTCCGCCTCCAACCCCTGCACCACCACCTCACCCCTCCCCATGGGGCTGCCCTCCTGTTCCAACCCCTGCACCACCACCTCACCCCTCCCCATGGGGCTGCCCTCCTGTTCCAACCCCTGCACCACCACCTCACCCCTCCCCATGGGGCTGCCCTCCTGTTCCAACCCCTGCACCACCACCTCACCCCTCCCCATGGGGCTGCCCTCCTGTTCCAACCCCTGCACCACCACCTCACCCCTCCCCATGGGGCTGCCCTCCTGTTCCAACCCCTGCACCACCACCTCACCCCTCCCCATGGGGCTGCCCTCCTGTTCCAACCCCTGCCCCACCACCTCGCCCCTCCCCATGGGGCTGCCCTCCTGCTCCAACCCCTGCCCCACCACCTCACCCCTCCCTGTGGGCCTGTCCTGTTCCAACCCCTGCCCCACCACCTCGCCCCTCCCCATGGGACTGCCCTCCTGCTCCAACTCCTGCCCCACCACCTCACCCCTCCCTGTGGGCCTGTCCTGCTCCAACCCCTGCCCCACTACCTCACCCCTCCCTGTGGGCCTGTCCTGCTCCAACCCCTGCCCCACCACCTCACCCCTCCCTGTGGGCCTGTCCTGCTCCAACCCCTGCCCCACCACCTCGCCCCTCCCTGTGGGCCTGTCCTGCTCCAACCCCTGCCCCACCACCTCGCCCCTCCCTGTGGGGCCGTCCTCCCCTCCCCTGCACTCGCTTCCATACCGGTCCCCCGCCGGGTCCTCGCCCTCCCCGACCCTGGCCCCCAGCAGCCCCCTCGTGCAGCAGCCCTCCCCTCTGGACTGCCCCCTGGAGCGCCCCCTGGCCCCCCAGCCCACCTTCGCCCCTGAGGGAGAGACGCAGGACATCAAGCAGGAGCCCGGGGGCCAGGAGCCCACCTTCCGCTCCATCGGCCTGCAGGACATCACTCTGGACGACGGTAAGATCCGCCCGCACGGCGCCCCAGGCTTGCGTTCCCTGAATGCTTCACGTTACTCCACTGTCGTCCGTTTGCTGTGCAGTCAACACGTACAGTCCCCTCCAAAGGTATTGCAACAGCGATGACGATTCCTTCGTTTTTCCAATACACTGAAGACAATTGAGTTTGAGGTCAAATAATGTACAGGAGATGACGGCTCCTAATTTCAGCTTTTATTTCCTGGTATAATTACGTACATTTGTTAAACAACTTAGAACCCGTCACCTTTTTATCAGACCACCCAATTTTTAGGTGAGCAAGTGTTGGTGACTGACAGGTGTTTCTTGTTGCCCAGATCGTGTTAGATTGTTTGGTTGAACAATAAATAGTTCTGAATGTCTACTGCCTTGGGTTTTGCCTGTGAAGAACATTTATGTTAGAAAAAATAACCAACATGAAGACCAGAGAGCTGTATTTGGGTGACAAGCAAGCCATTTTGAAGCTTAGAAAAGAGGGGAAATTGATCATTGGGGATAACTTCTACAACAACTTACATTTACATTTACATTTTAGTCATTTGGCAAGTGCATAGGTTCTTCCACAAGTCAAAGCATCACATCCATAACTAGGAAAATACGCATGAAATGCATGCTGTTCTAAACATGTAGTCATCATAAGTGCAATTTTTTTTTTTTTTTTTTTTTTTTTGGGGGTTAGACAAGAGGCATAGGGATATCAGAAAGGGGGGTGGGGGAAATCAGGAGGGAGGACTAAGGTAGAGTTTGAAAAGGTGTGTTTTTAGTCTGCGTCGAAATAGGGGGAGGGATTCTGCTGTCCTGACAGTGGTAGGCAAGTCATTCCTCCACTGAGGAACCAGAACGGAAAACAGGCGTGAACGTGCAGCTCGACCGCCAGGTGCTCGTAGAGAGGGAACCATAAGGCGACAAGAGCTGGCAGACCGGAGTGGTCTAGCTGGGGAGTAGGGAGCAGTAATCCAGGCGGGAAATGACGAGCGCCTGGACTAGGAGCTGGGTGGCTTTCTCCGTCAGGAGATGACGGATACGGCGTATATTGTACAGAAAGAACCTGCAGGTTCTGGCAGTGGAGGGTACTTGTGGAGCCAGGGTGAGGCAGTTATCAAGAGTCACCCCAAGATTCTTTGCCGTACGGGAGGAGGAAACTACAAATTCCTCAACAGTCAGTGAGAGGTTGATTGACGGAGAGGACTTAGCAGGGGTGTAGAGAAGCTCAGTTTTGGCAAGGTTAAGCTTCAGGTGGTGGGAAGTCATCCACGCAGAGATATCAGCCAAGCAGTCAGATCTGTGTGGTGACCTGGGTATCGGGGGAGGAAGGAAATAAAGAGTTGGGTGTCATGGGCGTAAGAGTGATACGTTCTGACAAAGAACGAATACTTTGGCTGGCATACTGAGAAAGAGGCGGCAGAAAAAGCCTGGAAAAGCATCACAAAAGAGGAATGCAACAGTTTGGAGTTTGGTGATGTCAGTGATTCGCAGGCTTGATGTAGTTATTGCAAGCAAGGGATATGCTACCAAATATAAAGTTTACAAAGTAATACCCACACACTGCTGTTAATGCTCCCTGGTAATATTTATAAAACTGAGCAAGATGGGTCTTCACCTGAAGAAGACTAAACTTCACCTAACAAAGACTAAACTTCAACTGACGAAGACTAAACCCTGTTCACTTTCATCGGGGAGTGTTAACAACAGTTACTTTTACTTTTGCAAGTTTATAAATTAAACCATTTCACATCCATGCTTGTTGTGGATTAACTGATCTGCTTGTTGTGGAGTAACTGAACTGCTTGTTGTGGAGTAACTGAACTGCTTGTTGTGGAGTAACTGAACTGCTTGTTGTGGAGTAACTGAACTGCTTGTTGTGGAGTAACTGATCTGCTTGTTGTGGAGTAACTGATCTGCTTGTTGTGGAGTGACTGAACTGTGCTTGTTGTGGAGTAACTGAACTGCTTGATGTGGAGTAAATGAACTGTGAAGTTTTGTTGTATTGACTTTGGATTGATATGACAAAAGCCAGGGAAATACTCCGCTGCCTTCTTGAGAATTTAACTTTGCTCCTGCCTTAGATGTACAGCTCAGATAGCACTTCCTTGGTGTATCGTGTTTGGAAAAACGTGATCATTGGTTCGGAAGAATCGCAACTGGTGACACTTTGCTTAGAGTTGCTATGATGTGTGGATGGCTTAGGCTGCAGAAGTGTTATTCATAGTGCTAACTCAAATCTGTAAATAAGCAAAAAATAATCCTCTGGTTTCATACTGCAGTGCTGTGTGTGTAGGCGTATAAGGTTCACAGTCTTGTCAGAATGCTTGTGTGAGGTGTATTATACGCAGGGTGTGAATTGTGATGAAAATGTGAGGGGTGGTTGTGACAATAAACGATGCTACAACGATGGCGTCGAAAGCGTAATGTTATCGTACAAACTCTCAGGATGAAAGTTTCATTGAGGATGAGGGTAATTGCACTCGAGGTCACGTATTTCTAGCTGTGAATGTGGTCATAGTGAAACATTTTAATCCAAGATTTCGGCATTTTTTGAAATAATGAACTGGCAGTGCAGTCCACTTGTATCACTGTACAATAATTCAAGCTCATTGGTTGAAAATTGCCACAGCCAATGGCGTTTCAACATCAGTACCTTTACAGAGAAGGGGGAGGGATAAACAGTGTTGTGGTTTGAAGGTGTCTGTTGCTGCTATTTCTCTCTTGACCTTTAGAAGTCCGAAATGACCTATTGTTCCATAACGGCTCATTCCCACTGGGGATCCTGGCGACACAGGGGAGGGATTTATAACCACACAGACACAGGGGAGGGATTTATAACCACACAGACACAGGGGATGGATTTATAACCACACAGACACAGGGGATGGATTTATTATAACACAGACACAGGGGAGGGATGTATTATAACACAGACACAGGGGAGGGATTTATAACCACACAGACACAGGGGAGGGATTTATAACCACACAGACACAGGGGAGGGATTTATAACCACACAGACACAGGGGAGGGATTTATAACCACACAGACACAGGGGAGGGATTTATAACCACACAGACACAGGGGAGGGATTTATAACCACACAGACACCGGGGAGGGATTTATAACCACACAGACACAGGGGAGGGATGTATTATAACACAGACACAGGGGAGGGATGTATTATAACACAGACACAGGGGAGGGATTTATAACCACACAGACACAGGGGAGGGATGTATTATAACACAGACACAGGGGAGGGATGTATAACCACACAGACACAGGGGAGGAATGTATTATAACACAGACACAGGGGAGGGATGTATAACCACACAGACACAGGGGAGGGATGTATAACCACACAGACACAGGGGAGGAATGTATTATAACACAGACACAGGGGAGGGATGTATAACCACACAGACACAGGGGAGGGATGTATAACCACACAGACACAGGGGAGGGATGTATAACCACACAGACACAGGGGAGGAATGTATTATAACACAGACACAGGGGAGGGATGTATAACCACACAGACACAGGGGAGGGATGTATAACCACACAGACACAGGGGAGGGATGTATAACCACACAGACACAGGGGAGGGATGTATAACCACACAGACACAGGGGAGGGATGTATAACCACACAGACACAGGGGAGGGATGTATAACCACACAGACACAGGGGAGGAATGTATTATAACACAGACACAGGGGAGGGATGTATAACCACACAGACACAGGGGAGGGATGTATAACCACACAGACACAGGGGAGGGATGTATAACCACACAGACACAGGGGAGGGATGTATAACCACACAGACACAGGGGAGGGATGTATAACCACACAGACACAGGGGAGGGATGTATTATAACACAGACACAGGGGAGGGATGTATAACCACACAGACACAGGGGAGGAATGTATTATAACACAGACACAGGGGAGGGATGTATAACCACACAGACACAGGGGAGGGATGTATAACCACACAGACACAGGGGAGGGATGTATAACCACACAGACACAGGGGAGGAATGTATTATAACACAGACACAGGGGAGGGATGTATAACCACACAGACACAGGGGAGGGATGTATAACCACACAGACACAGGGGAGGGATGTATAACCACACAGACACAGGGGAGGGATGTATAACCACACAGACACAGGGGAGGGATGTATAACCACACAGACACAGGGGAGGGATGTATTATAACACAGACACAGGGGAGGGATGTATAACCACACAGACACAGGGGAGGAATGTATTATAACACAGACACAGGGGAGGGATGTATAACCACACAGACACAGGGGAGGGATGTATTATAACACAGACACAGGGGAGGGATGTATAACCACACAGACACAGGGGAGGGATGTATTATAACACAGACACAGGGGAGGGATGTATAACCACACAGACACAGGGGAGGGATGTATTATAACACAGACACAGGGGAGGGATGTATAACCACACAGACACAGGGGAGGGATGTATTATAACACAGACACAGGGGAGGGATGTATAACCACACAGACACAGGGGAGGAATGTATTATAACACAGACACAGGGGAGGAATGTATTATAACACAGACACAGGGGAGGGATGTATAACCACACAGACACAGGGGAGGGATGTATAACCACACAGACACAGGGGAGGGATGTATTATAACACAGACACAGGGGAGGGATGTATAACCACACAGACACAGGGGAGGGATGTATTATAACACAGACACAGGGGAGGGATGTATAACCACACAGACACAGGGGAGGAATGTATTATAACACAGACACAGGGGAGGGATGTATTATAACACAGACACAGGGGAGGGATGTATAACCACACAGACACAGGGGAGGGATGTATTATAACACAGACACAGGGGAGGGATGTATAACCACACAGACACAGGGGAGGGATGTATTATAACACAGACACAGGGGAGGGATGTATAACCACACAGACACAGGGGAGGGATGTATAACCACACAGACACAGTGGAGGGATGTATAACCACACAGACACAGGGGAGGGATGTATTATAACACAGACACAGGGGAGGGATGTATAACCACACAGACACAGGGGAGGGATGTATAACCACACAGACACAGGGGAGGGATGTATTATAACACAGACACAGGGGAGGGATGTATAACCACACAGACACAGGGGAGGGATGTATTATAACACAGACACAGGGGAGGGATGTATAACCACACAGACACAGGGGAGGGATGTATAACCACACAGACACAGGGGAGGGATGTATAACCACACAGACACAGGGGAGGGATGTATTATAACACAGACACAGGGGAGGGATGTATAACCACACAGACACAGGGGAGGGATGTATTATAACACAGACACGGGAGGGATGTATAACCACACAGACACAGGGGAGGGATGTATAACCACACAGACACAGGGGAGGGATGTATAACCACACAGACACAGGGGAGGAATGTATTATAACACAGACACAGGGGAGGGATGTATAACCACACAGACACAGGGGAGGGATGTATAACCACACAGACACAGGGGAGGGATGCTAGCGTTGCTGCTTGGCATGATGATTCATCGAGGTCCTGACGGCGAGGACTTGCGCAGCGACAGGCTAATCCACCTCGCCCCCCTGTCAGTTCACACCCTGATCATTTGGGTATTAATGAAGGCTGTGGGACATGCCAGCTGGGGGATTTTCATGAACCTGACATGCAGGCATCTACATGCAAGAACTGGAAAACTGCTTTCCTGGACAGATGTTTCGTTTTCAAACAAAGTTTTAGTGAACAAAGTGATACTTGTGGGTCAGTGAGGCACTGTGAGTTGATATTGATTTCATCACATTCATTACAGTTATTTAGCTGACCCTTTTATTCAAAGAGACTTACAGTTGATTAAGGGCGGCATGGATGGTGCAGTGGGTAGCACTGCCGCCTCACAGCAAGGAGGTCCTGGGTTCGAATCTCCGTCGCCCGGGGCCTCTCTGTGTGGAGTTTGCATGTTCTCCCCGTGTCTGCGTGGGTTTCCTCCGGGTACTCCGGTTTCCCAAGGTCCAAAGACATGCAGTTTAGGTTGTTTGGAGAGTCTAAATTGCCCATAGGGATGAGTGTGTGAGTGAATGGTGTGTGTGCCCTGCGATGGACTGGCGACCTGTCCAGGGTGTATTCCTGCCTTTGGCCCAATGTGTGCTGGGATAGGCTCCAGCCCCCCTGCGACCCTGTTCAGGATAAGCGGGTTAAGATAATGGATGGATGGACTTACAGTTGATTAGACTAAGCAGCGGACAATCCCCCCCTGGAGCAATCAGCTGTGCGGATTTTATTGTGGCTAGAACCACCAACCACCACTAGGCTACAAGCTGCCCTGTCACTGAAGTTGTTGATATTTTTACAGTGACACACATCAGGTGATGCCACCGGGAGTGAGTGAGTGAGTGAGTGAGTGAGTGAGTGAGTGAGTGAGTGAGTGAGTGAGTGAGTGAGTGAGTGAGTGAGTGAGTGAGTGAGTGAGTGAGTGAGTGAGTGAGTGAGTGAGTGAGTGAGTGAGTGAGTGAGTGAGTGAGTGAGTGAGTGAGTGAGTGAGTGAGTGAGTGAGTGAGTGAGTGAGTGAGTGAGTGAGTGAGTGAGTGAGTGAGTGAGTGAGTGAGTGAGTGAGCGAGCGAGCGAGCGAGCGAGCGAGCGAGCGAGCGAGCGAGCGAGCGAGCGAGCGAGGCTTAAACAAAACAAAATAAATACTAACGAAAATCATGTTGGTTCATCCTCACAGGATCTTGGTAAAAACAATAAACTAAAATTACAAAATGAAAGTAAACCAAAACTAAACAAAAGCTTTTGAGGCAGGTTTTTGTTTTCGCTCTTCTTCGTTTTGTTCACACTTATAACGCGTAGGTGTGGTCTCAGCCCTAATTTCCTCTGCCAGATCAGGCCCTACCACAGACAGTTTCATTTGTTCTGTGTTTTCATCAGTTTACAGATTTGAATATCAATTTAACATTTCCACAATAATGTCTCGGGGCAAGATTTTGAGCTACACCTGTCCATTGTGAACTGTTTTGTGGTCGAGCAGTTTTTGGTTCACTGTATAAACTAAGATCAGGAACCTTGCCTTTTTCAATCACCTGTTCATCACAGGGAAGACATTTTTGGTGTCTTGGTCAGTTTACATGTTTTCTTCTCTCTACATTGACCAGAAGATTAAAATATAAGTTTTTGAATTGCCCTACAAGCTGAAACGCATTCACATGCACACCCGTTGATAGAACGTACACATTGTTGAGCGCAATTTCATTGTTAGCCTCCAGGCGTTTGTATTCTCCTGTTCATATGATCAAAGCCATGCCATTATTCATTTGAGTAATTGGCTGTGTTTTGGTCAGATTTCTCAACCAAATAATGTGGAAATTTTGCCAAATTACCTGGCTGCCACTCAGATCTGTGTGCTGATATAGCACTGTGAAGATAAACCCGATTTAAAGGCAGATACAAGAGCATTCTGCCTACCGGGGACATTTACCATCTGCTGTGGCATTTGCCATCACTAATTGAAACACCCCTATTTTTAATGAGCATTTTTGTGGTTGTTATTTTTGTTTCATACTTGCGATTATACAGGGAGTGTTTTTGTGCATTTCTGTCTGTTGACCAGGTATTATACAGCAGAAATAAAGTTTTACCGACTACTTAATGGAGGGAGCTACAGCGATCAAAGATTAATTCAACAAATCACAACAATCGCATTTCACCCGATGCAGGCAAACACAGTGACTTGTTGAACTCATTGAGCCTCTGCTGGAACACGCTGGTTCCCCTGCGCCGACACTTGCCCTCCCGTTATGAGTAAGCGTTCTCCGTGGCGACACGCCCCTGAATGCCGCGGTCACCCCCAGTGAGAACGCGGGCGCTTAAACGCGCGGCCCGGAGCGTGTCACCCCGCCTGCCCCCCCGCGTACCCCCGCCTCGCCCCACAGCTGTCGCCCCGCGCGGGCACGGCGCTCAGGGGTAATAATAGGCAGGGTCCGCCGCTCACGCCAAAAACCCCCGAAACCCGCCGGCCGCGCTCTGCGGCGCACGCTAAATATACCGCTGGAGAGCTGCGTCGCCATGGCGCGGGCATGGCTGTCTGTCCTTCTCCTCCCAGAGCTGCGGCCCCCAGACCTGGGTCAACCATCCACGCCACGGTTCTGTGTTCAAATACCTCTCTGTGCTCGATTGATCCTGCTTGGTGCAATAGAGCCAACCAAGAGTTCTCCAATATGTTTGAACATAGAATATTAGATCATTATCCAATGTGTGCTGCCTTTTTTTCCTCCATTTTTATTAAGGGTGCCAGTAGTTTGGGAGCCCACTGTATATGAAGAAAGGGGGGAAATGGGGGTCCACAGCCGTTTTCTTTCAGGGGCCCGGAATTTCTAGCTATGCCCCTGATGGGTCCCTGATGTCCGGTACAAAGAATCTTCAAGGTAGTTTGAAGAGACAGTGTTTTTTCCAGTATCTTTAAACATTTTTGATTGTCAGGTTGATATTTTTAGTAACTTAGTAACTTTACTATAACAGCAGGTATATGCGTGATCTTTGGAAATACATTTTTAAAATCGTTTTCTTTACATTGGGTCCCATGTTTTGTGTCGGCCATCTTAAAGATGTCGCCCAACGTACCGTAAATGCACAGCTCGAGAGTGACCAACCACTGGATGAGAAATACTAACCGCTATACCAAATGTAGAATAATTTACAGTCTATCTAAGGAGGGAGAAGGGACATTAACTCAAATCTTATGTCCTGTGTACGGCACAGCGAGGCGTCGACCAGAAACGTGCCTGACACTCACTGAGTCACCTCACCCAGCTGCTGCTTGCGTTACTTTGGTCTGATTGGTCACCGGGTGCTTTCCCGTGAGCCAGGGGCCCACTGGTGTCAGTCACAGACTCAGTGAAGCAGTGCTGGTGACCTAAGATGGGAATTTCTACAATCATTTACTGAAATGAGCTCCCAGTTTCAACTGAACAGAGAGAAGCTACATATCGACGCAGACATGCACTGTTCTCAGTGCTCATGGTTTGGGTTTTGGAAATTAAAAAGGTGTGCGTTGTACATCCTCAACAGAATGGCTACACAGCACTGACTGGTCAATTAGTGCAGTTTGTTTGAATGAAGACCACAGTTCATAGCATGAACACTGTTTGTAGGCCTATGAATTTAGTCAGATATGAGACTGAATCTAGTTATTTATTTACTCATGTATGTATTCAAGACATAATTGCTACATTATCCTTTAATTTAGCTTTCCCATTTGGAACGCTACTAAACTGCTAGCACAGCAGTGTAAAACTCGTTACACGTGCTTTCATTTAGCAAATAAAAGTGTGAAATCAGATTGAAATTTTGCATAAAACAACTCGCTCATAAGCTTTCGACAGAGTAAATAACACAGGCTCATAGGCACAAAATTCTGAAGTCGAAGTAGAAACCAGAGTTTCTAACAAAGAGCAATGTTGGCACTGTGTAGTGGAATCAAACCTGATCTTGCCCATCACTTACACAAATGTTTTCCATTGAACACGTTTACTTCATTTTGTGGAAGGAAGAACCATGCCAGTCTACACTATCCTCATGGTATTTTCTTTTTTGAAATGAATCTTCCACAACAGCAGAAAATGTCTGTTGTCCTTTGGATGCTTCCAAGGCAATTATATAATTTCCATAGTAACTGCCTTTGATGGCTCACTTGTTTAGCAAAACAATCTGATGGTTCCAGCTTAAGAAGAAAGATTCTCTGGTGAAACATTTTCAGCAAGAGGTCCCATGCAGCCTGAGAATCAGTGCCCTTTTTTGTGCTGTTTACCATTGAAATTTGACTCTTTGACAGATTAATGATAATGATCTTTACTGATTTTTCTGCATGTCCTTTGACTTATCTTATTACAAGTATGGAAGGTGTTCGAATCTTGCTGTAATTGTTTCATTTTATATTCCATCTCTCTCCGGTTAAAACACCTGCAACAGCTAAATAACCGCACCAGTTTTTATTTCGCCATGTATAGTTGATGTACGTGATTTAGTGGATTTATGTTTGAGCACTTTAGAGACACAACAACATTCTTGTTCAGGGCCATCAAAACCCTCGGGCCTGCTCTGCTGGCATTAGAGAACGTCATCCTAGTCCCAGTGGCTCCACAGCGTAGTGTGGAAGCCATCAGGGAGTCCTCTCTCCTCCCCAAACTTGCATCATTTTTAATAACGATCATAAGCTCTCTCAGCCTCTCTGAGGAGGGGGTACAGAAGCCAATAACTCTGACCTAGAAGAGGGACTAAAGATAGTTTTTTTTTTGGTTTTTTTTTTAAGCTGGTGCCTAAACCGAAACCCTATTGCTTCGCTGTGAAGTGCGCTGTGTAAATCGCGGGTTTTAGCTGGGTTTTAACGGACACGTACTACAGAGACATAGGAGAGGCAGCTTGTCTCCGACGTTCTAGAAAGCAGCGCGATAACCTCGGGCTGTCCCCTCCACATCATCTTCCGGGGTCTCCTATTCCTTAAATAAGTGATATCCCACACCGCAGGTGCCTCCCCTAACGAATATAAGTTATTGTCATTCCCTTTCGTCTTCCCGCTGTCAGAGTTTAGACATTACTCCCCTCACCTCGCTTGCGTGTTTTATGCAACGTTTAAAGCGACGAGATGTGCGTTAAGTGGAGATTTTAAGCCTAGCGGTGATTCGCCCGCTGACCAGCTGCTGGGGAATTCCTGACGAGGGACGAATATTCGCCTGGTTGGTTGAGGTGTCTGAACCCAGTCAAGACGGCGGAGAGGCAACCGCCAGAGGCATTTCAACTGCATGTGTTAAAAACCGAGCACAGTAGAGCCCGTGTGCGTGCGTATGTGTGCGTGTGTGTGTGTATTTCACAGGGGTGGTGGTGTATAGTTTTCAATACAGATGTTGGTACATCCGCTATGTTGTGCAATAGTTTTCACTCAATGCTCAAGAGATTGTTTTCCGTTCCAGAGTTGGAAGACTTTTTTTTTTTCTATTTGTTAAAAAACGTTTTGTTTTTTTTCTAATGATGACCCACTGAATTTTGAATAATTATATAGGAGCCTATGAAACCATTATTATCAACTAAATGTCCTTGGTATCATATAAAATATGGATAATGGAGATGAGTAAGTTGATGAAGTCATTTTCACTATCCTTTTTGTTTTGTAATTCCGATTTTCACTGTTGAGTGTTTCATCCTAGCGCGTTTGGGTCTTATTCTACAGTCTACATTCCGAATGGATTGACATTAGTTTTGTATCATCACCAGTTGCAATATGGTTTGAAATATGGAATATGGCCACCGGACACCTAATATGAGGTCACTGACAACAGCCTTGCACAAATATTGAACACCAGTGTCTTAGAAGAATTTGTTTACTTGTCCTAAGCAGCCTGTGTCAACTTACCATAATTATAATTAAATAAAGGTTAATTATAATTATGTAGGGGATATGTTCCCTTAGAGTTTAAGCCTGAAATGATTTGTTTTGAATGACGTGTCAAGGTGTGAGAAATTGTGGAACTGCTGAACATTGCAAGCAGTCGTGACTCATATCGTACCTGTAAAAAAAAATACGTGGTTAAATAAATGCGCACAGGTAAATCGCAAGACAAGAACACAACAGCAACGAACGGGGGGCTGGCGGCACGGCAGTCGTGATTGTGGTGGCGTGTCACCGTGGTGGTGAGTAAACCTGGAAAAATCTATTCAAGGTGGCAGGTTCGTCGTCGTTTGAAGAAGCCAGCCCTTGCAGAAAGGAAGCCGCCCACACTAACAGGATGATCTTTCTCACATCATCAGAAGAAGAGACGCACAAACGCATCGCTGCACGAACCGTCATCACTTTCAGTCCGTTTGAAGACAAAAAAAAAACCTTTAGATGACTGACTTGAGTTGTTTTTCATTGACTCTTGTTAATCTTGATAATTGTTTTTCATTTATTAAAATGCGGTGTTAATATATGCCAGTTGATTTCCGAAACTAGGATTCGTATTTGAAACAGCTCGACGTCAAAGTGAAGTTTGGGTTGACTAGCTCCCCGCAGTGTAAACTGCTGCGAAAGTGCCAGTGGCAATATGTGGAGATCGTCACAGCACAGCATTGCTTGGACAATAGGATTCTGTCGGACGAATTTCCAAACACAAACTTTAGAGCGCGGCCATATTCTTCATTTTATACCAGGCAACCGGTTCCCGAGAGTAATAACTGAAATAGGGAAAAGTCCCACCCCAGTAGAAAGTAACCTATAGCAGCTCAATGGAGTCGCTTTATTCAGGCATTTCACATTTCACAAAGTTTACGAAATTCATAATCGCACTGAGGAAATGTTCTCGGCCTCCATTAATGATAAGTAATGAACCGGTTGCATTTGCAGGGCATAAAACAAAAGGAGTGCAGTGTATTGGCGTGTTTGAGATAATTTCAAGAGCAATGCAACGGAAGTTGTCTAACCGAGGGCCACAAATGTAACATCTTAGGCAGATTATCAACAACAAAATCCATCATCATGTTTTAGTATTTGAGTGATGCTAAAAAGCCACCATCGCTCTGACGTTGTAAAGTTCAGAAGCACTAACTGAGGTAGAATGCTGAAAATGACGTCATATCAAATAACAAATGGGCGCACCAAATGTACTCATTAGTGTACTAACTAATTAGTTACCCTGTGTACCTCACCTCAACGGGAATTTAAAAATAACAACGCAGAAGAACGAGAAGTCTTTTGACTCGTTTCAGACTATGAGATGTGTGTTTTGTGGCAATGTATCGTGATTACTCCTTGCAATCGGTTGAATATTAACTACCGCCAGCGCTTGAGATCCAAGACTGCTGCAATAGCACCCCCTCCTGGCTGAAATGGGGAACACACGAGAATGAAGGGAATCCTGTATGTTTCAGAACTGTTGCTTGCAATAGTATGCCTACAATCAGGCGTGTTCTCTTCATTATAAAGACCATGTCCAATTGAATTTATTTATTTATTTTTTAATAACTACATATGCAGATTATGCATAAAGAACATCCGATGATATTTCATGAACTTTATTAAGTTGAAATATTAAATGTTTCAATGTTCTATTGTGAAAAGCTACAAAGTTATTATATTGTCCGCTGGTTTGTTTCTCGTTTGGAAACTTTACTGTGTAAATGTTCAAGTTTAATTTTAGCCAATCAGTG
This sequence comes from Conger conger, assembly GCF_963514075.1. NCBI lineage: Eukaryota > Metazoa > Chordata > Actinopteri > Anguilliformes > Congridae > Conger > Conger conger. Next base: position 49,916,407 of record NC_083765.1, on the reverse strand, counting down.
AGGAGACCATGATGATCTTCCAATCAGAAGTGAATGTCCATTGGCAGACCTGCCAACCTTTACGCATTTTGCGTATCAGATACGCATTTAGACACCAAACTACGCTGCTACGATTTGTCACTTCAAAATACGCGAATTTGAGTTAAACTGTCTGTGCATTCGCGCACTAGGCAACTCGTCTATGGGTGTAACCGCATTGGGCAGCAACCTGTTGGGAAAAGAAGACTTCGACCAATCATAGCGCTAGTTTTAAACTCTTCAAATAGGCTACAAGCGGAGAGCCGGGGGAGCCGTCAAAACGAAAGTAACGAAATTGGTTTTCTCTCCTCAGTCCATCTTAATACTGTGACTGGTTTTACAAGAGAACACCGTTTCAAAGGTAAATGGTCAGGGTATGGGAATTGTGAATTGCGTCCATTTTAATAAGCCTGCCAACTTCTGGAAAATAAAGCAAGGACAACCGTCCTAACGTGATAGCTCAAACCCAATGTTCCGCCTTATCTGAAGGAAATATTTGTTCCAGCTTGTTTTGATATTTGACCCAGACCTATATCAAAACAATATTGCATAGCCTAAAGTGAAAAAATATGGTAGCCTACTGACGTTTCCATCCAGTCAACCGATAGGCTACTGTGCGTTAAGACCTTCCAAACTACACGTGCATGTGAGATTCTTATGAGCAGCGTACGAAGTGTTTTCACGCAAGTGCGTGTGGTAGCCTAATAAGAAAAACACGAGGATTATGATGATTATGTGTGTTCGTGTATGTGTGTGCCTTGCAGTTAATAATACACATTACGTCAGATGAGGATACTAACAGAGAGAGAGTGGGAAGCAAATCTAAAAAGAAGCGAGTCTATGCCCCTCAGAAGTTCCTGACGAAGTATCAAGATCAATGGCCATGCCTCCGCCCCTCTAAACTGCCTAATCATGCGTTTTGCACCGTGTGCAATTATGATTTTGACGTTAGCCATCAAGGAGCTACAGGTAATAATATTACTAACATAGAAATGCTTTCATTTCTATACATGGGCCATTCTTTTTTCCAAATTAGGCCATTATGTGTGCCTATATAAGCTGCTGCTGCTTTTCATAAAAGACAGTGCTTTCCAACACAATACATAGACCATGTTGTTTTTATACTGCAACATAGCCTGTTCATGTTTCTGTGAATATGAATATAATATAAAGGCTATATTATGGGATAGGCCATAGTATAATTTATTTTCATTACTATTAACAATTTATTGTAAGTGTGGTTATCGGTTTGTATGAGCACACACAACATTCATTAAATATTAATATTGAAACAAAAAACAGTATACAGGTATTCTGAAATATTCACTTTCAATGTGTAGTGTATTTCAAAGTGTAGTGAAGAGCAAGAGAATCTGGTGAAAAAAAACTATTTTGCCTGATCTCTTTTACTGTCAAAACTAAATTTATGAAAAAAGGATTTAGAATGTGTGTGTGTGTGTGTGTGTGTGTGTGTGTGTGTGTGTGTTTTGCAGACTGCCGACGCCATGTGGAGGGTAAAAAACATTCAAAAAAAGAAGCTGCCACAGATTCAGTGCCAAGATTGAATTCATTCTTCTTACAATCCCAAGACCTCAGGGCTATACGAGCAGAAATGTTTTATACAACGCACTTAGCAGAGCACAATATACCTTTAGCTGTGGCAGCTCATGCCGGCCCACTGTTCAGGAAAATGTTTCCTGACAGTGAGATAGCAAAACTATATGGCTGCGGTAGAACAAAGACAACTTCCATAATGACAACATTGGCCAGTCATGACGATGAGTGTCTCACAGAAATTATGAAAAGGTCTGCATTCAGCCTGGCCACAGATGGCAGCACGGACATGGATGACATAAAGATGTACCCAATTGTAGTTAGGATTTTTGATGCCAGTGCCGGGAGGGTCGTTGTTATACTACATAAGATCTGTGAATCAAGAGAATCTACGGGGAGAGCAATATTTGATCTACTTGATGGAGAGCTAAAACAGAGATGCATACCATGGTCAAATTGCATCAGCCTTGCAGCTGACAATACTGCTGTCATGCAAGGTTTGGGGAAAGGTGTAGCAGCTTTTTTGAACGCACAGCACATCTATTTAATTGGTTGTCCCTGCCACCTGATACACCTAGCTGCGGAACGGGCATCCAGGGTGCTTGGTGTGAATGTGGAAGACTTCCTTGTCACCATTTACTACTATCTGGACAAAAGCAGCAAGAGGAAGTCAAATCTGCGTGATGTTCAGGTCATGTGCAATACAGAGGTGAGGAAGATCCTCAAGATGGCTTCAACCAAATGGCTCTCTCTGGGGCAGTGTGTGAACCGTATTTTGCAACAGTGGGATGCTCTCACGGTTTTCTTTGAAAATGAGGTGAATGCAGGGAAGAAAATGAAGACCTCAGTTTCCTCCAGCATGCCAAAGTCTGCTGCTGATCCTGTTCAAAAATCCAAAGCCACACCCTCCACCAGTTTACCTGCAATAGTGCAGCCCAAGCTGTTCTCTTCCACCCTACCAAAGCTGCCCACATCCTCTCCTGGTCCTGCCAAGAGGTCTAAAGCAACACCACTTAGTAAACCAGAGGTTAAAGCTCCTGCACACATTGCTCCACAGTTTGACTTGACAACTTTCCCCTTCAAGCAAAATGAAAACGGAAAGAGATGTGCAAAAGAAAAAGAAAAGTCTGAAAGAACCAAGAAAGAAGAGAAAGGGGATCTGACAAAACCTGAAAAGGTACTTCAGTTCCTCACCAACCCTATGTCAAAGGCCTATGCACTTTTTCTGCAGAGGGCCATACCTATTTTTGATATTGGCAACAAGATGCTTCAGAAAGAGGAGCCATGCATACATATCCTGCTTCAAACTTTGGAACTGCAACTGCAAAAGATACTGCTTTCGTTCTGTAAACCTGAGGCTGTGATTACCATGATGAATGAAATTTCTCATGCAGCTCCCTGATGAGGAACTCTCAATTGGCCATGACTCCAACAACTTCATCCAAAGCCAGGGTAACCTAGAACTGAGGCCATTCTACAGAGATGTCAAGAAGTCCTTTTTGTCTGCAGCTGACTACATGATTTCCAAATTTCCATTTGGGGATGTGCTGCTTGTGCATGCTGTTGTGGCAGACATAGAGAAGATGCAGTCTGTGAAATTCCTTTCTCTCAAGTTTTTCATCTGCCGCTTTCCTTCTATTCTGCCTGAAAAGATCACTGTGGATCAGGTAGAGGATGAGTTCCGGATGTATCAAACCACCAGGTTTGAGGACAGCATCCTCAGGAAGCGCATTGATGAGGCCTGGAGAGACATTGGCCAGTTGAAGAGGGGGTCTGGCATCTCAGTCTCAGTCAAATATATTTGCTTAAAAGGACCTAACAAGGTTGTGGTGAAGGAAAATATCATGCCTTTTGAGATTTTCAGTTATTTAATGTGTTGTTTGATATTTGTCCAAGGGACATAGCAGTTTTCAGTTATTTATAATGTCTAATGTCTGTTTAAAAGACATAGAAAGCCCTTTGGTTTTTCTGTTATTTATACAGTATAATGTTAAATGTTAAAGGGGACATAGCATGCTATTTGGGATTCTTTGTTATTTATAATGTCCAATGTATTTAAGACACATAATATTCCATAGGCCAATACAATTTTCAATTACTGTATGTTTAAGTTTAAGTTCTGTTTAAGGGACATATTTTTTGGGTTTTCAGTTACATTTTGCCAAATGTCTTGGTGAAAACATTGGAACATATTCCAAAATTTGAGGTGTATCAAAGCACAGAAAACTATAAATATATTGCCTTTTCATTAAAAGAGTTCTTGTTTTCTCCATAGTCTACTTGTATGTTGAATAACTAGATATGGTGATGAGTGGGATCTATGTGCTTAGTAATAAGTTGTGATGAGTGAGCATGTGAACTCAATCAATACTGATCAGCAAATGTGCCTGACCTCGCGCCGTGCCTGACCTCGCGCCGTGCCGTGCCTGACCTCGCGCCGTGCCGTGCCTGACGCCGTGCCGTGCCTGACGCCGTGCCGTGCCTGACCTCGCGCCGTGCCTGACCTCGCGCCGTGCCTGACCTCGCGCCGTGCCTGACGCCGTGCCGTGCCTGACGCCGCGCCGTGCCTGACCTCGCGCCGTGCCTGACCTCGCGCCGTGCCTGACCTCGCGCCGTGCCGTGCCTGACCTCGCGCCGTGCCTGACGCCGTGCCGTGCCTGACCTCGCGCCGTGCCTGACCTCGCGCCGTGCCGTGCCTGACGCCGTGCCGTGCCTGACGCCGTGCCGTGCCTGACGCCGCGCCGTGCCTGACCTCGCGCCGTGCCTGACCTCGCGCCGTGCCGTGCCTGACCTCGCGCCGTGCCGTGCCTGACGCCGTGCCGTGCCTGACCTCGCGCCGTGCCTGACCTCGCGCCGTGCCGTGCCTGACGCCGTGCCGTGCCTGACCTCGCGCCGTGCCTGACCTCGCGCCGTGCCTGACGCCGTGCCGTGCCTGACCTCGCGCCGTGCCTGACCTCGCGCCGTGCCTGACGCCGTGCCGTGCCTGACGCCGCGCCGTGCCGTGCCTGACCTCGCGCCGTGCCTGACCTCGCGCCGTGCCTGACCTCGCGCCGTGCCTGACCTCGCGCCGTGCCTGACGCCGCGTCGTGCCGTGCCTGACCTCGCGCCGTGCCTGACGCCGCGTCGTGCCGTGCCTGACCTCGCGCCGTGCCGTGCCTGACGCCGCGCCGTGCCGTGCCTGACCTCGCGCCGTGCCGTGCCTGACGCCGTGCCGTGCCTGACGCCGTGCCGTGCCTGACCTCGCGCCGTGCCTGACCTCGCGCCGTGCCTGACGCCGCGCCGTGCCGTGCCTGACCTCGCGCCGTGCCGTGCCTGACGCCGCGCCGTGCCGTGCCTGACCTCGCGCCGTGCCGTGCCTGACCTCGCGCCGTGCCGTGCCTGACCTCGCGCCGTGCCTGACCTCGCGCCGTGCCGTGCCGCACCGCACCGCCACAGTAAGTAAGTTGGTCACACCATGTCAGACCTTCAGTGCTCTAAAACAGTGTTCAGATTCTTTACATCAAAAGGGAGTTCAGTTATCTTCTCCTTTGTCAGGCTGAAGGTAAAGGTAAAGCTCTATTTCGTGGCTTAATTAGCACTTGAAGTGCGGGAAATAATTGGTTCCACCGGATTCCTGACTTTAACCCCATATTGTATTTTTGTTAATCCGTTCACTGCCCGTGTTGCTTCTTCTCATCTGGTCCAGGGCCCATCTGTTTCAGGATTTTGTGCCAACTTCCGGTCTTAATTATTTAATTGACTGAATCGTATCTTATCTGACGTGTATGAGCACCGGCTACAGCTGCAAGTGTATCCTGATGATTTTACTGTGCTCAAGTACAGGCTTGAACCAGGGTCATTTATAGAGCTGTCAGCAAATTAAAAACAAGGCAGTTGGTTGGAACAAAAACCAGTACACAGACTAAACTCACAGTCCCCGAGGCCCAAGAACTGCTGGTTTTCCACCCTCCCTTTACCTGGGAGTCGGGTGTGAGGACAGTGGCTTGTGGCCAAATTTGGCGCTGGCAAGGAATTTGATACCAGCCAAACTCTGGTTTGGTTTTTTATCCTGATCTGAATCAGCCAATGTGTAGTCAAAAGTAGTTTAAGTATGTTTTTATTCCATGCATTATTCCAGTCTACAGTGCAGTGCGTAAGTATTTGGATAGGGAGACATTTGTTGTTTTTGTTCTGTACTCCGGAAATCAAACCGCTGAAATAAAACAATTACAAAGTGGTTAAAGTGCAGACTTTAGCTTTAATCTGATGGGTTTTTAATGTGCATTTTGGGTGACTGTTATACTATGTACTATATTGTTTAAGTGATTATGTGAAGGGCTACACCTTTTACCCAATGTAAAAACCCTCAAATTAAAGCTGAGAGTCTGCACTTCAACTCTTTTGTTTGCTGGAGTACAGAGTTAAAGTAACAACAAAAAAAAAAAAAGGTGTCGCTGTCCAAATACATATGGACTGCACTGCATCAAAGCTGACTCTCCAACAGGGGCGTCCCAAACTCACGTTTCTTGTGTCTGTTCCCTTTCTCCACACACAGTGAACGAGGTCATCGGCAGGGACATGTCGCGGGCCCCGGGGCCCCAATCATAGCCGGGGGCTCTCCCCCCGCCCCGCGCCCCCGCCACCACCCCGAAAACCAGGCCCGTGGAGGCGTCGGCGTTCCCCCTTCCTGCGCTTCCAGGCCCGGGGGGAGGGAGGGACACCCACGCAGCCGAAACTGTGTCCATACACGTCTCCGTGGACGCAGGACGCCTTGCGCAGGCTGCGGACGAACCCTCCTCCCAGGACCGGGCAGCGTGTGACATGTCAGTGTGACGGTGATAAAACAAGCCCCCCCGCCCCTTCCCCTGTCGGATTAAACGGTTGTTTTTGTGTGACAGGCTCCATGTTGGTACGACTGTTAAATTTAGGCACTATGCACCAGAAGGTCCCCACGATGACAGGAGGAAAAGTGTCTCGATTTCCATAGGTACTTCAGTCCTTGTTGCATTTCTCACGGTTTTGTTGTGGAATAGCGTCTTGAGCGTGCGGACGTACGTACGTCTGAATCCAGCTGAAGGAGCCTCTGGAGCAGAGAGGAGCAGCTTTCACATGGAGGACGCCTGCTGTCTGCTTCCCTAGCCAGCGTGTTCCCCGCGATGCAGGTCCTAAATGGCATTAGCTCATTCTGCCGCGATCGATCCGGATCGATCAGGAGCGACCTGGAGGTCGTCAGCGTCAGCGTCTGACCCCGCTCGCCCACACGGGCTGGCCATCACCGGGGTCAGGGGTCGGCGACACGTCACCACACGTCATGACACATGATTATACGATCGCGTACGCAGAACAACACCCCATTCTGCCTACTGAGCACAACGGAGTAAATCAGTTGGGCTTGGGTCAGGAAGAACAGGCCAATCGGCCCTGGAGCCTCATGGGAAGTGTAGTTTGCAACATTCCAACACTTTAAAAAAAATCTTTTTTTACTTAGATTATATAAATTAGATTATATAATGTGTATTTTTTCTTCCACTTCAGGTTACACAAATGCCTTACAACTGTTTGATAGCTCTAGAGGATTTCAAAGGCAATTCCTAGAAATTTAGCATTTTTATGTCGCTGGTTTTAGAAAAAAATAAATGAAAATTTATTTTAGAAATATTGCAGAGGATTTACGAGTGCATACAAGATGCAGCTGTAAACAACACGTTTGAATAGACCATTTTCATATCTCCTGAACCTCTATTTGAATATAAAGTTACCAGATGGGGTTTTTTAGTTGGATAGTGTTGAAGAGAGCAGATTACAATGCTTAATGGCCAGCACTGCCCTGCAAATTACTGTTCATACACAGGAACCTGTTCGTGCCTTTCGACTAAAATTAATTGTCTATATTATTTACCAACAGGATATAAGTTATGAAGATTAAGATACATTTATGCAGGGGATACAACACAAATTAGTGGAAACAAAACCCGGAAACCATGCAACTAATTTGCAGTGAACAAGGTGAATTCTTAGCATAAAGAACAAACTATCCCACAATGCACTCCTGGATGGGTTTTGTCTCGTTTGCAGAGATGCTCGCTACTGTGGATCACTTGGGTTCACAATAATCCAATCTATTTTGCTTTTGTTCTGCAAAAGTATGCAATAATGGTACATGACAGTGCTTTGTTTGGGGGGTTGGGCTGTCTTTAAATCGAGAAAATTGACCTAGAATTGGCCTAAAAATATTGCATTCAAAAGTCAGAATTAAGGGCAGATGTCACCTGAATCCAGGCCATAGTCTGGTGGCCTATTTGCCTACCGCCTGACATGCTGCTGACTTTGGAACATGGCAAAATGCAGTATACTGTGCTCTGGGGCATAGTAATATATGTCTCTAATATTTTTAATCATTTTAATTGAAAGTGAAATGGCTTGTATGTCTTTCCAATAATAAACTGGCCATTCTGGTCTCAGCAAGTCTTTGAAATTAAAGGTTGTCGATGTCGGAGTGAATCACAGTGAATTCATCTATGCACTAAAAACCTGTCCGATGCCTTTCAAAAATAACCTCGATGCCTGCAGACGTCCAGTATAAGCTGTAGAGATTGTTAGCACAGAAACAAAACACAAGGCATATTCCTTCAGAAGTGCAAGGTCATGACTATCTTTGAAAGGATACAGGATATGCGTCTTATATTTGTATTTGCGCACACATTCGTGCATATTTGTTCCCAATAAAACTGTAGATATTGCTTCTTTTTTCTTTTCTTTTTTTCAATGGAGAAAAAGCACGTGGTAGCATTGGACTATGCAAACTAAGGCTGTGACAAGCTGTGAGATTTCGCACGTACGTGTATTCACATGAGCTCATTCTCACATCGATTGTATTATGCAGAAATGTACGTGTATGAGGAATGTCTTTTGCTATATTGCGCTTTTCGGTGTCTGATGTTATCCGTTTAAAAATATAAAACAATATACTGTAGAAACGCCTTATTGTAAGTAACGATTACTCCTTGTATGTAAACAATTGTTTTCCAAAGGATTTGTGAAAACGAGATTGAGTTAGGACAACAGGGTGGAAACTGGTTAGGCCCACAGCCCTGACAAACTTTGGACAACACAAATGTCTCCAGTCGGCATGCTCCACTGCGCTTCTTTTTTATCAAAGGTCGAGAAACGCGTTTGCTGCTTTCAAACATGGTGGAACGCATGCTGTCGAACTCTATTTTTGATACTCTAAAATGGATGTAATTCCTAACGGTATGTGGTAAAAAAAAATTTTTTTTAAAGGTTTTGTAAAATAAAAGAGAAAATGTCGACTTAGCCGAGGTTTACGGAGCCTTGTATTGTAATTTGGTGTACATTTTGTATTTTAAGGTTTTGTAATTTTTAAGAATGCAGTGCTTTTTTTTCTGGAGCTATTCAAAGGGAATGCCTTGCGTTTTAGGGTCTTCTTACAGTACATAGTGTATCATTAAAAGGAAAATCCAGAACCAGGTCCTGGTGTTTGTGTCTGTGTTTCAGTGTCACTGGAAAACTGTTAAGGAGGGAGCCAAGATTATGTGACCATATGGTTTCAACAGAACTGCAAGCAGGGCCTATATCAAGATGAAATGTAGAGGTTTTCATATCTCTGAGTGATTTGGCCGCAGGCTACATCTTGTGAGAGATTTGCCTCTAGCCCTACTGCAGCACTCTGTGGTCTATGGAGTGTAGAGAACCCCTCTAGTCCTACTGCAGCACTCTGTGGTGTGTAGAGAACCCATCTAGCCCTACTGCAGCACTCTGTGGTGTGTAGTGAAGCCCTCTAGCCCTACTGCAGCACTCTGGTGTGTAGTGAACCCCTCTAGCCCTACTGCAGCACTCTGTGGTGTGTAGTGAACCCCTCTAGCCCTACTGCAGCACTCTGTGGTGTTTAGTGAACCCCTCTACCCCTACTGCAGCACTCTGTGGTGTGTAGTGAACCCCTCTAGCCCTACTGCAGCACTCTGTGGTGTGTACAAGAACCCCTCTAGTCTTACTGCAACACTCTGTGGGAGTATTTCATATGTTCCAGTACAGGCAAGCTGCAAGCGGAGCGCAGCTTGGAAAAGTATTTGAATCAAAACAATGACGTATTTGACCCAAGTCTGGAGCAGGAAGACCCTCATCCTGTGGTCTCAGGGCTGGCACATGGTAACATTATATGTCGCAACAGCACCCCCTGCTGGTTCTTCGATGGTACTAATCAGATGGGATTTTTCAGCGTGAGACTCTTAACATGAAAGATGCGTGTATTCTAGCAAAGATTCATGGGGCCCTAAAATTCCACAATTCCAGCCCGGCTCACATCACAACGTAGCATCGCAACACACGGGAATCATTAATGCCACAGCCATACACGTAGAATTGACTTTAATATGAAGGTTAAACCACACTTGCCAATTCCTCAGATACAGAAAAAAAGCATCATCAATTGAATTGCGTTTGCATACAACAGCTACATAATCATCATACAAGTTTCACACTTGTAAAATAATAATAAAAATAATAATAATACACCTGCACACAGTTGCATCGGTATTGCACTCTGATGAAGGCACAGAGAAGGCGAGAAAGCAAACCCACTGATGCTCTCAGCCGACACCGGACACAGAATGAACGCAGTGTAAGTTTAGTTACACAAACGAGAACCTACAGCAGTGGTATTCACTCCCACCCTTGGTACCCGGCTCTTAATTGATCGGCTAGATAAAAATAAAAGTGCAGCAAACCATACAGCTTTTCCATGCAGAGTGAATATCATAGATCTACAGCATCCTGCAAACGGCATAACAGTTGAGAAATATTTTTAATTTTCTTTTACAAAAAATTTCTTTTCAGTGTAAACAAGTCTTCCGAGTAAACTCATTAAAATCTACAAACTACCGGCTCTTCTCATTCCAAAGTAATTTAACCATGGCTGGATTAAACAAAATCAACGAGCCATTGAATTCTAGTTTATCTGAGGTTAAGACGATACTTTCTGTCTAGGTAAGAAATGGTCATTTCAGCAGCTGCACACGTTCCGTCCATTTAGGGCGGGGAAAATATTAGGTGAGGGGTGTAAAGCAAAGGCACATCTTGAATTGGTCCTAACTCTTACGTATAGCACATACTGGCATCTACAAGAATTATGTGCACTCATCAATAAGTAGCCGAGTAGTACATTTGTTTTCCTCGCAACTCTCATTGTTGAAGGTAGAATCAGTTTATATGGCTTTAATTATAATGCATAGCCTAAAAAACATTGTAAATAAACTGGGCTTTCAAGACCGGAAAGCTCTTCTATTCCAAGGCTTTCTTCGAGCAAATTAAAATTAAAAACGGTTGTTCCGTTTGCGTACGCGTCTACGTCTGGGGAATGAATGGCTTAGCGTTTATATACACATTTAATTTTATTGACTTATAAGATAACATTCCTATGTACAAACAAAGGCACTGTACAAAACGAAGGCACTTTTGAGCGAAGCCGAGAGATAATGGGCTATGTTTAAATATGTACGAAGGATTTATTCGCTGCATTCTTCCACTCCCGTCCTTCCGTTCCCTCAGAGTTGGCTGAAGAGACGCGTGTGTGCCAGTCTGCTACAGTGACAGAAACACGCGGTCTCCCTGCTCAGTCACAGCAAGTCAGGTGGACGGGCTGTCCGGAGAGGGGGCGGTTGGAGCGTTCGTCCACGGCCTGTCTGGCCGCCTCCCGGCTGGGGAAGGTCACCAGGGCCTCGCCGCTCCGCTGCCCGCTCAGGTTGTACAGGAAGAGGGCGGCGTCCGGCTGGAGCTGCCGACAGAGCAAAACAAAAGCCCTGACTACCGTCGCCACGGCTACGGCGTAACCGGGGAGAGAAGTGCCAGCCCCTCTTTCACTAGTAGGCTATAAGCACTGAAAGCTGAGCCAGCATGGCTATTCATAAACAGAAGTCAGGCGACAACGGGAGCGAAATGAACACATTCTGTAAAAAAGGAAAAGATCGGTTACGTGTTAAGTAGCATCACCCTTGGCAGAGCGTTGGAATCAAACCAGCATGAATGTGCTATGGCAAATCAAAATAAACAGTAAAGACAGACATACAGTGGGCTCCAGAATTATTGGCACCCTTAATACAAATGGTGAAAAAAAGACTGCATATAAGAAACATGGATAATTATCTATGTTTTATGTTTAAACATATGGGAAAACTATTATTAAGACTTGGTCTTAGGTAGATTGTCCAGCAAGACAATTGACTCCAAGCCTACAGCAAAATCCACTTATGCAAATAACTATAATTTTTTTTGTGCATATTTATCAAGGGTGCCACTAATTCTGGAGCCCACTGTACTTAAGGCTGGGAAAAGAAAAAAGTTGCAGCAAAATAATTAATCTTAAGCAATTTTGTTACACCAAAAAAAAAAAAAAAAAAAGTCTCCAAAGTCATTGGATGGTGCTTCATCCCACAGTAAGACAATGATCCCAAGCATACCAGTGCTCTCAATGATGTTCTCACTAAACTAGACACTGAAAACGCTTAAACCTGCGCTAAGGAATGAGTTCACCAGACTAATCAGAATTACCTGTGAAGCCATTTGTCCCAAATGGTACCCTGAAATAGAAACTGTCAGCGTCCAAATAACTACAGGCTGAGCTGTAATCAAGGTAAAAATTATACAGATACAAGCAAGGCATTGAAATGAAGCGGCTCCTACTAAAATAATGAAAATATTAAAGAAACCAGCTTTTTTTCCTCTCACAGCCTGGACACATTAATTTCACTGCATTGATACAGCTGCCTAACTTGTATGCTACACACAGGAAAACCATAACACACACGCTTCACCCAAATTGAGAATAGGTGCATTTAAGGTAGAATATTTTAGCGAGGAGGCACAGCTTTAAAACCTACCACATGAATACATGTAGTTTAGTTACAAACTGAAAAATTAATTCTGTTGCATAGAGGTTGTATCTTTCTTGGGGAGCATTGAAATATTTGCAGGAAGCCACATCATTTTTCTCTCTAAAAAAATAAATAAAATAAAATAATAATAATAATAATAATAATAATAAAAAGAAAACAAATTTGAACTGCTGCACAGCTAAATTGATGGACAGCTCAACATACTGGTTACTGGAAACAAAGAGACTCTTTAGACCAGGTTAGTGCATTTTTGGAAAAACAGAGAAGCGAAGCAATTTCGGAGCAGGCGAAGGGAAAGAATCAGCTGTGATGAGCAATCGGAAGGCCCCTGTGGATTCTGGGAGGTTAGTAGACCGCAGCCCACAAGCCCCTGGGGTTTGCGCTGGAGAAGGCCATGCAGGGTCTTACCTCCTCGGGCTAGAGACAGAGCCACTCTTTGGGCTGGACCAGGCCCCGGCCCTGATCACTCAGCTGCACCACGCTGCCGTAGTCATCGGGAGAGTACTACAGCACAAGTGGCAAGGGTCAGAACAAGGCCCTCAACGTCCACCGGCTCTCACACGCACTCTCTCTCACACACACTCACACTCACACTCCTCCCAGCATAGCACCCCAGTTGTAGTTCCACACTGCACTCTCCAGTACACATCCCCTGCAGCCCCTGCAGGTAGAGTAGGGTTTTTGTACCTGGGATGCAGGGGTGGAGCTACGCATAAGCCAAGCGGTGGCATTCCCCATGCACTCCACAGGGGGGCGATAAAGTCAACTAGTGAAAACATCTTATGAAAGCACTTGATGACTGTACTGTCATAAGTCAAATGGGGAAAAAGAAAATCTCAATTGATAAAATTTAAACCGATTCTTGATGCGACTACAAGAGTTCCTTGAAAGTCAAGTGTCAGGTAGTGCCCCATCTTCCTTGTTTTTACTGCAGCGAAGACTCCCTGAAAATGGTGAGCTGCTCCCCCAAAATGATGGCAGTACTTTCGTCTCAACACTGGAAGGACACTCAAGAGGCATTAATACGGTTGCTACCCCTACAAGCTCCCATTCTTAGTTTTAGTTTGTGAACTACTAACTTGATAATATATTTAAGTGAGACCAAACAAAACATTTGAAAATATTTAGGACTTAATTGCAGACTACTTTCCACTAGTGTGTATTACCTAAATAGTACTTGGGTATATATTGGAGGAGCAGCACAACCCATGCAGGAACACGTTTGAATGCCAGTTCCAGGTACTATAACAAACAGCTGATTAACATAAAGTAGTTGAAAGCATTTGTAATATGAAATTCAGCATTAATACGAATTTGGTGATTCAATTTATAATTGAGCGGTCACAGAAAAATCTTGCATGCTACTAATTTCAGAGGCAATATTCCCATAGGTCAGTATGTGACAGACCGCACAATATTGCCTGTGGTGATTAACAGTTGCTTAAGCCAAGTGACATGTAAACTTGGTGCCAGTGCCAGTCCCCCTCCAAAAAACAAACATCCTACATACCAACCCACTCAAAATCCAACAGGGAAGTAAGAAACCCCCCCCAAAAAAAACCCCCCAAAAAACCCCCACACCAAATCACAATCCACCATACAAAACCACAAATTAACTGGAATCCCTGTTCCCATCTCAGCGAGCAGGAGGGTATACACTACCGTCCGTGGCAGGTTCAGCCTACGCGTTTATCAGCCGGTTCAGGGGTAGGCCGAGGAGGAGATGCACAAAGACAGGGAGGGTTTGAATTCCTACAGTTTCACTGGATTTGCCACCGTATTTTCAGAAAGCGTCACAATGTCATCCTTCTGCTGGGTCAACTCTACACTTTACTGTCCTCTAGGTTTTAGGGAACATAGCACATTGGGCGACAGTGATAATACATTCCTCGTGCCAGGCTACAGCAACAGACGAGGCACATCTGCTCATAGTAGCAGCACACAAGTGAACTCAATAACTTGCATGGGGTGGTCTCCCCACAGACAGATAACATGAAGCAGGCGAGACAGAGGGACTGCACTGCTGAAAGGCAGACGTATTCGAGGGTATAGATTCACTTAAATGTGTGTTGTGGCAAGCGCAGGAGAAGAAATGGAAACCACACATGCACACACGCAGACACGCGCACACGTCTGACAGACAAATTGACAGACCTCCACTGCCAGCCCTGACAAAAGTGGTGGAAAGAAAAAGAAAAGAATGAAAATAAAGAAAGAAGGAAAAAGAAAGAAATATAGAGAGAGAGAAAGAACAAAGTGATGAAAGCGCAGCATGGCGTACACTTGCAGGAGAAAAGGTCGGCGTGAGATGTCTGCCGCTGACCTGGTATCCCTGGAAGAAGCTGAGGATGTCTTTGACACCGGTGTTGAACGGAAGACCCTGCATCCGAACCAGGGCCCCCGTCTGGGGCATGAGCCCGGGGGCCCCTGTCGGAGGCATGAGCCCGGGGGCCCCGGCCTGGGGCATCACCGTGGCTGGAGGGCGGGCCACCACCGCGGCGGCCATGGAGCCAGGCGGGGCGGCGAAGTAGCCCACCGTGGATGGGGAGACAGGGGGGCTGGGGACGGAAACCGAACAGCACGTGAGAGGCCGTCTTCCCCCGCCCCGCACAAGCCGCCGAAAGCAGCGTGGCCTTTTCAACAGAACCACCAAAACGGCCTTCACAGATCCAGCGGCGTATCGATTAACATCACACGACCTTCAGAATTAAGGCTCTAACCGACATTTTTAAACAAAAATGAGTTCCTGATTATAACATAACAGAAGGTAATGGTGAGAACAGGCTATTCAGCCCAGCAATGCTGGCCTTTTCCTACCCCTAAGTGTACCTACTGCCTAGTTTGCCTAAAAGCTAAATCGTATCTTAAGACCGTATCAAGCCTGGTCTTGAAAACCCCCAGTGTTTCTGCCTCCACTACGTGTACTGGCAAGCTATCCCACATTGACCACTCGCTGCGTAAAAGAATACTTCCTAATATCTGTACAGAATTTCTCCTTTGCCAATTTCCATTTGTGCCCTCTCGTTCTGCTAACCAAGCTCACCCTGAATAATCCCCTAGAATTCACTTTGTTAACCAAATCCCCCCCCCCCTAAATATCCTTTTACTAAGCTCAAAGAGATTAAGCATCTCGTAACTCTTATCTTTTATACATGGAATCAATCTGGTTGCCCTTCTCGGAACCTTGAAAACCCCCCAGTGTTTTGGCCTGCACTACTGCGATGGGCTCACCTGGGGTAGTAGGCGGTGTAGTTCATGTTCATGTTCATGTTCATGTAGAGCTGGGCGTGGGGCTGGGGCGGGTAATAGGCCAGGGTGGGGGCCACGCCGTGGGCAGAGGGCTGCACAGCGCGGGGCGTGGCTAGCAGGGGGGGCTGGTAGAGGCCCGCCTCGGCAGGGAGCATGGGGGCGGGGGCCTGGAACGCGCCGTAGGTGGGCGGAGACAAGCCTGCAGGCAGGGGACAGGGCGTTAGCACGATAGCACGATAGCAGCACATCTGCAGTGCTAGTCTTTGGACTTGCCCATGTTGCACAAGGCTTCGGCTGGGCCGTCCTTGTTGACATGTTAAACATTGACCTCGGCGAGCCTGCAGTTGGTATAAACACACCAGGGCAGAACATAGACCCTGGGAAGGTATTTGCACACAAACAGGCACCGACAGAACGAGGGTGCCCTGATCTCCCGAGCAGGAGTTCAGGTGTCGGCTCGGCTCAGAGGTGACTTTGCAGGCTGCAGGTGTCCCTTCCCCCGTCAGCCGTGGATTACGGTTTCTTAACTCTGACCGAAATTTGGGTTGAGCAGATTGCAATTGCAATGTTCAGACTCTCATACTGAAACAGGGCCGCATTAAGCGCTCTTTGTGCCTTTTCACTGACAGTATTCAATTAAAGACAATACTATGATCTCTGGATAAGTGAAAAATAAAATAAAATATAATTTGTGCCAATGCCAGGCACAAAATACGGTAATAACAGGCTGACAACACCCTGAAATGTAACCTTTCAAGCCCACGA
Source organism: Conger conger (assembly GCF_963514075.1). Taxonomy (NCBI): domain Eukaryota; kingdom Metazoa; phylum Chordata; class Actinopteri; order Anguilliformes; family Congridae; genus Conger; species Conger conger. Next base: position 49,899,935 of record NC_083765.1, on the reverse strand, counting down.
CAGTCGCTCAACAACGACTATTGTCAATGTTAATTATCAATGTTACCATGCAATATCTTGATCAAAGATTGTAAGTTTAATTGAAATGGCTTCCTATTCATGAAGGGCTTTTTATCCTTCCCAATAAGTTAAGGCGCACATTTTTCATGGTTTTGAGCATTTCATATCATCCTGGAGACAATGTCCCCACACTGGCAGCACAACAAAGGACTTCATTAGGGAGATTAAGTGAAAGGTTTTAGACTGGCCAAGTCAATCACCAGACCTTAACCTAATTCAGCATGCATTTCACCTCCTGAAGAGGAGATTACTTAAATACTCTCCATTCCAATGCTTTTGCTCACCTAAAAATTGGGTGGTCGGATACCAAAGGTGCTATATTCTAAGCAGTTTAACACCTCTTGTCTCATGTTCATCCTTTTAACTCAACCGCAAATATACTCAGTGTATTGCAAAAACAAAGGAATTGGCCTTGCTGTTCCGATAGTTATGGAGGGGACTGTACTGTGCGTGGGAGTTTGCAGGGTCAGATATTAAACCAGGAAGAGAACGCTGATGCGTGCGTGCCTGTGGAAGGAGGCGCTGCCGATGACCTACACGGGAGTTTGCAGGGCGGGGGCGAGAGACCACTGCGGCTCAGGGTGCCGCCCAGCAGCACGAAGCTCATCTCCTCCGTGGAGCACTGGAACACCTCCACGTAGCGGTCCTTCATCATCTTCTTGTGGCACTTCTGAGACACCATGAAGGCGCGGTCGGCCGACTTCATCTGAATGAAGGCGTCTCCCGAGGGACGGCCCTGAAACGCCGAGGGGGGGGGGGGTTAGACCAGAGAGAAGGGCGGCGAGGATAACCTACACCCAGTGTGGATAGGAGAGGTTACGAATGATGCGCCAAGAGCACCAAACATGCTAATCGTGCTAATGCTTTAACCGTGCCGTATGACACTCCCGACCTTATACCTTTTCAGCCAATCAAAATGGCCACTAGACCATCGTTTTGGGCCCCTATTAAAACCCTACTAAATTTTCTCAGCCAGCCAAAACCCCTTGGGTGGAGCCCCTGCATACTGGGCTTGGGACGGACAGGGTTACTGGTGGAGGCAGCTCACCTGCTGGTTGAGCACCATGTGGACGCCGTGGGGCTTGATGTCGACGGTGTGCTCGCCCATGAGCTCCAGGATGTCCTCGATGGCAGCGGTGTAGGGCAGCCCCCTCAGCCTGACGCAGTCCCGGCTGGCGCTGGGCGTCAGGAAGGAGGCCATAGGCAGCGCCGGAACCGGCACCATGGAGGCCGGGGGCAGGGTGGAGATCAGAGGCGTGGACATGTAGCGGTTCAGTACCTGGAGCACAGAGTCGCAGAGAAGATACAACACAATATTAGCCATTTATCCAAAAACAGTACCGTTGATTAGACTAAGCAGGGGACAATCGGCCCTGGACCAATGTTGGGTTAATGGCCTTGCTCAAGGGCCCAAAAGCTTCATGGATCTTATTGTGGCTACACTGGGGACTGACCCACCAACCTTCGGAGTCACAGTCATGTGCCATGTGCCACTAGACTACAGGCACAGGTGTCAAACTCCAGTCCTGGAGGGCCGTAGTGTCTGCTGGTTTTTGGGGTGTTCTGGGTTCATTCAAGTCACTGATTGGTTAAAGTATCCACACGCCTTGTTCTCAAGGCCTTAATTGGCCTTAATTGGCAGCTGATTGAAAGGAAACCGCAAAAACCCGCAGACACTGCGGCCCCCTGGGGATTCAGTTTGACACCCCTGATGTAGGGTCTTTTGCTGACCCAAAGACCAGGGACAAAGACCAGTGCAAAGAGATGCCTGATTCGATCCAGAAACACTCATATTGTTTTGTTATTTTTAGTTACATTTTCACAGTCCAAAATGTGTTGCCAGAGGCAGTTAAAGGTACAATAGGTAATTTCATACAACGGTCAAGAGAGGAATTGCAGCAACAAACACACTCAAACCACAACACTGTTTATCCCTCCCCTTTCTCTGTTCAGCAGAAAAACTGCAGGCAAACCATTTTAATTATTAGTCTAAAAGCAGGCTAAAACACATATTGACACAATTCAAATTTTGAAATTTAGGTGAATGGTAGATCTGACACTCAGGAATGCGATTCGGTATTAACTCAATTTTGACATTTGGTAATGTTTTTTAAATTAAAAAAAAAATGTTTAACCTCCCTTGAGAAGACATGTATCGGAAGCTGTGCTGGGTCACATATTCCGATGCACGCCTCATCATAAAATGTCTGGCGCCAGGATGTGACCAGGGGAAGTCTCCTAATCTGTGCCGAGTGGGTCAGGCGTCAGAAGGCCAGCGCTCGGGGGGGGGGGGGGGGGCCCACCTGCTGGACCTCCGCCGCCGTGCTGCGGAACAGCTCGATGTATCTCCTCCCCAGGATCCTCTTGTGCTTCTTCAGGGCGCTCTGCGCATACTCCTCGCAGGCGAAGAGCACGAAGGCGTCCCCTGTGGGCCGCCCGTCGGGGTACTTGACGAAGAGCAGCCCCTCACCGCCGTCCGTGACCGGGCACTCCGGCCCCAGGAAGCCCAGCACGTCCTCGGGCGTGGCGGCGAACGGCAGCCCGCGCATGCGGACAATCGCCTGGTTCTCCTTGGACAGGAACTGGGCCACCTCGCTCGAGGTTCCTGCGCGTGAACCGTGCACAGAGCGTTACCCACACACCGATCATCGGTCGCGTTTGGGGTTTCAAATCACACTCAAGTTACTGAGATCACATTGCTGGTCGAATTCATTGAATGTGTAGGTGTGTTTATACTAGTCAGACCTGGGTCGAATTCATAATGGTTTTGGATTGAAATACTTTTCCGTGCTCGATTGATCTATTTCCAGAGTATTTCCAGACAAGCTCAGTAAAACAAGTTAAAATAATTTGAATCCAAAACAATTACATAATTGACACAGGTCTGATACTAACACGCATTTACATGTGCGTACTTGTATGCTCTCGCAAGCTGTTGGCACATCGTCTAGCTTTTGGGGCCAGCAGATACCAATCATAACTGGTCTGTCTAAAGTTCAAAGTCAAGACCAATTTCTCTTTATCGCTTCTAAACCAATTTTTCACGAAAGCCCCTGTCACTTTCAAAGACGTGGCAAAACCGGCAGCCTTGCCTTTTCCGCGCTTTGTTTGCAGAAAAAAACCTCTTTGCTGGGCACCTGCCCGCACAATACCCCGCATACCTGCCCCGTCCACTGGCTACAGTACAGGGGCTGTGGTGAAGAGGCCAAGCTGCTATTTGCAGGGCTAAGGTTACCTCAAGTACCTGCCACAGGTCAGATAAGTGAATTCGCGCACAAAAGCGGCATTCACTCCAACAAGAGGGGCAGAGGGAGTAAATGGTGGGGTTCAGAATCAGGGTCCTGGTCCACAGTCACAGTCTGTACAGACAGCCATATACTAACGCAATGCAGTCACCACATTATTCAAACTTTTATTTTGCCATTATATTTATTTAGTTATCATTATTATGCAGGTGCACTTCATGAAATTAACAGCTTATAAGTCAAACTTCCTGAAGTTCCAATTTTCAGGAACCCGTCAACTTGTATGCAAATAATAATGGAACAGAGTAACTGTATAATTTAAACTTTCATTTTTGTATTTTTTATTATGTAGGTGCACTTCATTCAGCTAAAATTTCTAGCCTCCAGCTATTTTCTGAAACTCCTCTCCTGTCGCCTTGGATACAAATATTAATGGAACAGAGTAACTGAATCATTCAAACTTTTATTTTGCCATCATTTTATTGTTACTAAGCAGTCGTACTTCATGAAATTAACAGATTAAATATCTAACCTCCAGCTATTTTCAGGAACTCCTCTCCCGTCGCCTTGTACACCTGCAATCACAAGAAGAAAAAACACGTTTAGAGCAACAGCAGCAGGAGTCAGTATAATGTGCTAAAATTCAGATAAATTCACCTCCAGCACAAACATGAAGGTGTCGAGGATGAATTTATGGAGATAGTGAATCTTAAAATGATTGTGTTAGTATAACTGCGACTGAGGAAATCAGGTATTTAGTGGCCACTTTATTTGAATTTCCTGAAAAATAGGCACCTAGCACCCATGAGGAAATAGGAGTGTTAGAAGACAAGTTTAATTCAGAACAGAGGTGTTCCCCAGCGTACGGCGAGTCCAAGACTGCAGGTATAAGAGGTGTGCTTGTGGCTCATTTGGGGAGGAGAAATGGTCTGACCTCGATGTAGCGGTTTCCCATGTGGTGTTTATGGCGCTCCAGGGCCAGGCCTCGGTGCTCAGGGCTGATAAAGCACACAAGGGCCTCTCCATTCCTCCTGCCTTGAGCATTCAGACACAGTGCTACACCGCCCCTGACACGTACACACACACAAAAACACACATTCACACACAAGCAAAAGTTCATGAGAAGTACAACCACAGCGTGGTAGCTAAGGCGGCCTGTAAGGTTCATGACTGGGACCCGCAAGGTTGTGGTTCGATCCCCAGTGTAGCCACAATAAAATCTGCAAAGCCATTAACCCTGCATTGCTCCAGGGGAGGATTGTCTCCTGCTTAGTCTAAAATCCACTGTAAGTCGCTCTGGATAAAAGCGTGTAAAGTAATGTTTAAACCCCCATATCACAGGCCCATGTTACTTAAACCCTCCCGTGTCACAGATTTGGACAGCTGTTCCAGTCGTAATGTAATCAAGTGGTCTACTGGTTTAAACCTGAGGTTTAAACTCCGGCTAAGCACACTGCAATTGACGCCGACTGTTCAGGAGGAGGAATGCATTTCATATTTGAAGGTTGAGCAGCTAAAAATAATGCATTATATTGAATGGGCTCAGCATTCCTAAAGAGGGCCAAACTGTTTGATCCTTGAAGGTACAATAGGTAATATGCCTCCCTCTTCTCTGTAAAGCACTGATTTTGAAATGCTACTAGCTGTTACAATTAGAACCAATTTCCAACCAATGAGCTAGAATTATTGTACATTTATACAATGTTTTGGTACAGTTTCGGGCCATCAGCAGTATATTTTGAAACCCGAATTTAAGGACAATAAACATAGGCAGAGAGTGAGTCAACATGTCAGTGAGCCTATTTTAATGATCAGAAGGGATTTACAATAGTCTTGTAACAATGTTTTAACATAAAAATCTTACCTATTGTACCTGTAACTGTTGGACCTCTACAGCTGAGCTTCCCCAGGGCATTCTGGGGGTACTCATCGCAGACAAAGAGCACAGCACCATTTACAGTGCAGTCCGTAAGTATTAGGACAGTGGTACAATTGCTCTTTATGCTCTGTACTCCAGCACATTGGATCATTGGATTTGGCATGAAACCATGAATACGAGCACCTTTCATTTGAGGGCATTTACATCAACATTGGGTGATGCGTGTAGGAGTAACAACCATTTTAGGGGACCAAGGGGTAATTGGAGATTTACTGTCTCGCCCGTTTCTGATTATTGAGGTGTATTCAATTGCTTCCCTATTGCAGGAATAAGAAAGCATCAAGTATCTAGTCTTGATTCTAGACTTTTGATTGCCTTTGGAGTTGTGCCAATGAATGTCAAGGAAGCCATTATGAGGCTGGGATCATTGCCTTTCTGTGGGATGAAGCACCATCCAATGAGTTTGGGGGCATGTGATTGAACTTGAGCAGACTGGATGCTTCTGTACACTTTAGCACTTTCATCCTGCTGCTGCTGCCGTAATCAGCAGTTCCACTCTCAATGAAGGCATGTGAGCAAACACCTGTGGTCGCCAAACATTCCCAAACGATAACACCCCCACCACCATGTTTCACAGATGGGGGTCTTCGGTTCTTGGGCAGTTCCTTTTAGCCTCCACACTTTGCTCGTGCCATCACTCTGATCAATTTTGTCTCATTTGTCCACAATACTTTTATCCTGAACTCTGCAGGCTCTTTTAGGGACTACTTAGCAAACTGTACCCTGGCCATCCTGTTTGTTTGTTTGCAGCAAACTAGTGGTTTGCACCTTGCAGTGTATCCCCGGCCTATGGAAGCAATTGAGTACACCTTACAAATCCAAAACAGCTGAGAAGCCAACTGTCCAATTACTTTTGGTCCCCCAAAGGGGGGACTACGTATCAGAAGGGATGCAAATGGTTTCAATTTTTTTACACCTCATATTCATCATTTCATTTCAAATCTAATGTCCAGGAGGGCCAAAAGAACAGATATACGGACTGCACTGTGTATTGCCATAATTATCAAGCCTGTTCTACTCCTCTTACTTTGCAATGTTGAGTCCCTTGAAAAATCGGGCGATGTCCTGGTCAGAGGATTGCCATGGCAACCCCCTGGCTCGAATCACCGTATCGCCATCCACTGGCTCAGTCTTACTGCTGCAATGGAAGAGGAATGAATTTACCCCAGCCCTTAACCCCACATCACTCCCACATTGTCTCCTACTCAGCCTAACCGACTGCAAGTCACTTTGGATAACAGCGTCAGCCAAACAACGCTTAATGTAATGTGCGAGTGCCATGCTAACTCTAAGAGACGTCAATCTCAAAGGCAGGCGATGGCCACTGGTGTAGTTACGGGACGGACACATTAAAGGTGCAATGCTTGAGTTAGAGTATGGGTGTGAATTTTAAGATAATGTAATGTAAAGTTATGGAGGCACATACTGATGGCTTTAACAACAGGTTTTTAGGTCATTTGTGTGCTTACGCACTAAGCTATTATTACTGACCCCAAGATTAAATAACAACGTTTGCTGAATAGTAAATAGAGCCTAATGTTTGGCAAGAGTAATTAGGAGTTTGTTTTCAACTTGTATTGAAAGGGCGGGGGTGAGTTCAGGGGGAGCAAATCCCACGCTGAGAAGATCACCCTAGGCACTTATCTGTATAGCAAGAGACAGTGCAAATTTGATCTTTGTGGGAAAGACACCCAGCAATCTCGGTAATTATCAGTAACCTACTCCGACATCCGAATTCTACAGAATACAGACAATGAAACGGATAAAAGAAGACTTTAAAAATAATGCTTACCATGCTCCTGACACAAATTTGTACTTCACAGTCTCAAGACCAGTAAATGTGTGATCTGCAAAATGGTTACCAGGAAAACAAAAGTTTGCTTTTGGACTGGAACATAAAAACAAATACAGACGCAAACACAGACCCAAACGCTGACATACCTGCTCTCTTACTCGCCTTAGATTGAAAAACATGGCTAGGATACTGAATGCCCCCTGACCAGGTCAAAGCATGTTTGTACGCAAAGGGAGATGCGGGTCAGTAACAGGGTTGGCGATGCGTGTGCACCGTGCTTGACCCCAATCGTATCAATGCAATGCAGTGAGCATACGAGGCAGGTGAATAAGCCAGTGTTTCTAACCAGGAACTCACAGGCCTGACTTAATGACTGAGGCAGTAAAACCACCAAAAGTGCCCTAGATTAGTTCAGTCAGGTGTGTGGGTTCCTGGTTACAACAAAAACCTTCTGGCCAGTAGGTCCCGAGGACCGTTGAGTTGAGAAACAGTGGAATAAGGTACAGAGGTGAGTGACCAGGGGGTGGTGGGGGACTTTGTACTTACTGTAGGGATCAGACAATAGGTGCAACGTCAACAGCACCATGCCCTTAACCTCCCGCACCCCGACCACCGGCTCCGTGTCTGTCGGAGGGGCCCCGGCATCTGAATGACCGGATTAAGGGCAATGCAAGTTATTTCAAGGTTGCCTTGACTACGCTAGGTGCTGTGCACAGGTGAGACAGAATGCAACAGGCACCACACCTTGACCCTGAGGCGGGCACAGCCTGTCAGCAGAAGAGGCAAAGGATACACTGCAGCATGGAGGCCACCGTGAGGTCCTTCAAAGGGCCAGCGTTTGGACAGCATTTGTGAAACTCTCGCCTCAGGTCGATGAAGGAGAAAAAGCAGTCGGGGAGGACAACATTCTGGGAGAGAGATGGCACAAGCGGTCTTTGGTGCTGCCGTAACCGCTCGGACAAACATTCACATCAGCCGAGCGGTGCTCCGGGGGTTACACTGGAAACATTCGCCATTTAACACAAGCACTCTCAAACAATTTCCACCTCAACACCGCAATGTTATTTATTGATTTCTCCTTTATTTGAGATTTGAGTCCCAATGAGATGGTTCTCTCTTTAGCAAGGGAGCCCTGGCCAAGGGAGGAGCAAGCAGAGATTACAACATAAAATACAATACAAAAGCACAACACAATTACACACTAATTCAATCTCAAGTAAAACTTGCAATCAGCCTGCAAACACCCACGCTGTCAATTGGAACGAGAGACCTAGCGTCACCATAACATGGAGGTTAAGCAACAGAGCTACTCAGAGCGTGAACTATCCCTTCAAGTGAACAAAGAAGAAGAGTATGAAGGCACGAGTGGAGAGAACAAGATGAGAATGAGAAATGAGAAGCGGCAGAACCGCCATCCTGGTCCAGTTCGCCAAGTAGTCCCTAAAACAGACTGTAGAGTTCAGGATAAAAGGATTGTGGACAAATTAGACCAATATTGGCTAAATTGAGCAGAGTGATGGCGTGAGCAAAGTGTGGAGGCTAAAAGGTACTGCCCAAGAACCGAAGACCCCCCCAAAAGACATCCCCCCCATCCTGGAGCAGCACACTCACACAAGCTGCCAAACCTGCATGGGCCGATGACCAAGTACATTACATCACATTACATTACATTACATTACATTATTGGCACTTGGCAGACGCTCTTATCCAGAGCGATGTACAGTTGATTAGACTAAGCAGGAGACAATCCTCCCTTGGAGCAATGCAGGGTTAAGGGCCTTGCTCAAGGGCCCAACGGCTGTGCGTATCTTTTTGCGGCTACACCGGGATTAGAACCACCAACCTTGTGTGTCCCAGTCATTTACCTTAACCACTATGCTACAGGCCGCCCGTAGAGATCAGTAGAGGCCAGTCCCAAAGAGAGGGAAATGTGAAAAGCATAGAGGCGTTGTGAATCCTTCCACGATCCTACTCCATGTCAGCCCTAGAATGGCAGCAAAAAACCTTGGCGTCTGTGGCCGGGTTTCTTACCTTTTTGGAGGCTTCCGGATGGAAGGCCTGTCTAATGAGGAGGGGCCCATCGACACAGAGTGTGTAGGAGCTTCTGCCCAAAGCCTTCAGCTCACTGGAGACTTCCTGCTGGAACTGGCGGGTAGGGGAGGGGGGTGGGGGACAGCACAGAGTGACCAAAAGATTTGGGTAGATTTGGCGGGGGGGGGGGGGCACACAGCCCAGTCTGACTGTGGCCTACACACTCCAACCTCACCACTCAAGATCTCTGAAGTCTGCCCAATTTTAATTTCTTACGCTAGCCGTATATACAGTTCAGCAACATTTCTCTGCCTGTAACAATCAAATAAGCAAAACAGTCAAATCACAATCAAACAAAAGGTTATGGGAGGGAGAGCTAGTCAGACCAGTTTTTGTTTGTAGCCGAATGGGGGAAAAGATTGACTAGCACCAAATACACAAACACAGAGTCCACACACTCTTCTGTGCACTGAACCAATGGTTAAACTACACACTCAGGTCGGATTTGGGCAAAAGGCTTTGCCCAAAGGATTTTACACAACTGTCATTTGTGCACAGTAACATCCAAAAAAAAGTTCACGTGTCAGGTTACGTTTTTGACAGGTACGGCATGTCAAAAGGTTCAAGGCAATTCCACTTCCATCTCTCTGTAGATAAGCTTCAGACCATATAGAGAAATAATCAGCTTTTAAAAACCCTTCAAGGAGATAATCACCACAGGATAATGAAAAGCAACTACCCATAATTCACTGGAAGAAGAATCATTTTTGATGGCCACTAGCCATAAATAATCATCTCCAACATACGAGTGAGGACCCATTGCTGGTTCGAACATGCTCGTTAGAGAAACAGAAGATCTACAGGGTTGTTAACTGCTGCCATTGCTCTGGAGAAACATCTCCTGAAAACAGCTGGTGGCAGTAACTGCAACTACCTGGAGACACAAACAGAAAAGTAGGTCTTATGAGCAGGCACTTTTTCCCCATTTTCTAAATGGGAGTCTCAGTTGCACTGAAATACTTCTCAGAGGAATACATTTTCAAACATCAACAAGTTTGCCAAACATTTTAAATGAGCCAAGTCACGCAACAAACATTTCAGTTAGACATATTTTAACTGAAGTTCTTATTGCGCGCGTATGTATGTGTGTGTGTGTATATATATATATATACACATACACATACACATATATATATTTTTTTTTGTTTCAGAAAAGGCACAATAACGATATAAATGCCCCTTCCCAAAGACAGGCCACTTGCAAGCTTCTCTTGAGGTTTGCCTTTTGAAGTGTGACGAATTGTGCTCAATCAGGACGAATGAGTGGAGTAGTCATTATAGGATGCGTCGCTCTCGGGTGACAGCGAGCAGACCAGACAATTGCAACTTGCTCACAAGCCCAAATGTCTCACTGCCTCTCCCCACTGCACATTTAATGCTTACACTCAAGGAGGACGGAACAACACTGGAGTCAGAGATGTTGCACCAAGCTCCACACAAGCTTATATATTATACATGTACCATTAGAAGCTCATGTCCACATCACAACTGGGCATATGAGGCACAAAAACACAGTCTGCCACGCGATCCCGGTAACGTCAACATGTCCAATGTCCAGTTAAAGGCGTGACACCTACTATGCAAATTAGCATCTAACCTGGCAGGAAAAATATCACTTGAACCGTTTTTGCAGTTTAATAAACTCCTGAGCTGCTGTACTCTGTAGTGGGCTGTCGTGAATGTGCTTTCGATACGCTTTTCATAAGAATGTCACTTAATTGCTACTAGTTCAATGGAGCAGGTGGATCTCAAAAATTCAAAATAAAAATACCCTGAAAGAGAAGAAAACGTCAATTGAAACAAAAAAATCCAAAAACTGACTCTGGTAACTTGTTTCAGAATGCAAATTGGCAGTCTAAGCATTGTTCCAGGCATTCGTGTTCACTGTGAACATGGTCTCAGAGCGCTGGTGTTTAGCGGGGGTGGGCCAGTCGATCTTTAACCCCCAACGGTATCAGTCGCTGTCCCTGGAATGAGGCCATTTGTTCTGCAGCATGGCTGGCGTGTTTGCTTTGCGAGGCCGGCCCACAGAACAGCGCAGGAGAGGCATCAGAGATAAGGTGAGAAAAAGTTGCAGACAGCCCTCCTGGGTCATTATAGTCACTGAGACATGCTTCAGTTTACACAACAGCCCTCCTGGGTCATTACAGTCACTGAGACATGCTTCAGTTTACACAACAGCCCTCCTGGGTCATTACAGTCACTGAGACATGCTTCAGTTTACACAACAGCCCACCTGGGTCATTACAGTCACTGAGACATGCTTCAGTTTACACAACAGCCCTCCTGGGTCGTTACAGTCACTGAGACATGCTTCAGTTTACACAACAGCCCTCCTGGGTCTTTACAGTCACTGAGACATGCTTCAGTTTACACAACAGCCCTCCTGGGTCATTACAGTCACTGAGACATGCTTCAGTTTACACAACAGCCCTCCTGGGTCATTATAGTCACTGAGACATGCTTCAGTTTACACAACAGCCCTCCTGGGTCATTACAGTCACTGAGACATGCTTCAGTTTACACAACAGCCCTCCTGGGTCATTATAGTCACTGAGACATGCTTCAGTTTACACAACAGCCCTCCTGGGTCATTACAGTCACTGAGACACCCTTGAGTTTACACAACTACATATGTAGAAAGACTACATATGTGAGGGCAATGTGACCAAATTAAACGCGTGATGATGAATCGGCATGCCTGTCGATTCTGCCTGACAACTGAAAGCTGGTTTGGGACAGTCAGCTATTAAAAGGTACCCCGCACCCACCCATCCTTGTTCGGAGTGTGACAGGATTGGACTTGCTCGCTGCCAGTCTGCAGGTCCCATTTGCCTACACATTGACGGTGTGTCATCCCATTCCCTGGGGTTGTATGAAAGAGTTTGACAAGCACACCCTCCACTCTCCCTGCAAATGGTTAAACTAGGCTGCTCATTATTCCCCAAAGCCCGGTGGGAAAACGTGCTATATGCTTCTCATGCTAATCGTTCACCAAAGAAAACAGCCATAGGTTATCGATGCCATCACCGACATTCCATTGGTTTCAAAGCCACCTGTTTTTTGTTGTTGCTGTTTGTTTTGTTTTTTAAATCTCCCATAATGTAGCTCTGGTCACCTGCAAGGCACACACACTGTCCATTACTTTGCACCCCTCACATCTCTGAATCAATCCGGAGAACTGACAGACCTACCGGTGCCTAAACCAAAGACAGTCAACACATTCCAAACAAGTGAGGAAGCAAAGATTGATTTAGTTGGTTAATCTTTACAAAACCACAAAGAGAACCCTCTTTGGAAAGAAAAACCAAGTTTAAGAGTCATGAAGCCAGTCAATACTTCATGCAAGCAAATACTTTAGAAATTACCAGAGCTCAACATTAAATAGACAAGCTTATTTACACAAAAGCCAGAACTGCTGGCACTGAGACTTTAATGTAACATAAGTAGGGCACTTATATCAAAATTGTTTGGACATGCTTCGATACCATACTGCCAAAAAGATCACCACCCATTCAACTGAACAACTGATCTTATATGGGCCCACAAATAGACAAATTATCTTATATGGACCCCTGGAAATATTCCAATCAGTCAGTAACCATGCACACAAATCACATTCCCATCAGTCAGTCAGTAACCATTCACACTAATCATACTAGGGATATTGTATTCACTTACGTCACAGACCATATACACTCACCGGGCACTTTATTAGGAAAATTAACTTTATTACACCTACTTATTCATGCAATTATCTAATCAGCCAATTGTGTGGCAGCAGTGTGATGCATACAATCATGTAGATACGGGTCAGGAGCTTCAGTTAATGTTCACATCAACCATCAGAATGCGGAAAAATGTGATCCAAGTGACTCTGACCGTGGAATGATTGTTGGTGGCAGACAGCGTGGTTTGAGTATCTCAGAAACTGCGGATCTCCTTGGATTTTCATGGACACTAGTCTCTAGAGTTTGTAAAGAATGGTGCAAAAAACAAAAACAAAATCCAGTGAGCAGCAGTTCTGTAGACAGAAATGCCTTATTAATGAGAGACGTCAGAGGAGAATGGCCAGACTGGTCAAAGCTGACAGGAAGGTGACAGTAACGCAAATAACCACACATTACAACAGTGGTATGCAGTATCTCTGAACACACAAAGCATTGTAACTAAGTGGATAGGCTACAGCCGTAGAAGTCAAAAATATGTCTAATAAATACCTAATAAAGTACTCGGTGAGTGTACAATACTTAATTTAAAAGTTACTGTTTCCATAGTTAGTGACACTTGTACCATAGTTAGCGACACTTAATTTTCTTCTGCAGACCTTTGGCAGGTACCAGTCATAAGACACAATGACTGAGTAAGAAGACAACTAAAGGCCGACATAGAAGAAACAAGACAACATTGTTATGGTTAACAAAGCTAAAAAAATGTTTAGCGCAGTACTGTAAGGCACTATGGTGTAGGCAACATTGGTCCTATTTTTGTCCTGTGCTACAGTGGCTCTTAATATGTTAATGCAGAAGAATATCATTTGGTCATTTATTGTGGAAAATACATGGGCCAAGTGTTAAACTCAGAATCTGACAATATCTCTGTCTGACCCATAAATCATCAAGCAAAAAGGAAATCCAAGCAAAGGTATCAGCTCCAGAAAACCAGCCAGAAACAATAAAACAATAATATTAATTCCATTTGTCAATGCCTTTCGGAAAGGTGGAGTAAGGAACTAGCTACTTCATGAACTCCCGCTGCTTGAAAATGAGGTTTGGGAACACTTCTGTCCAAAGCATCTGTGGGGGACACGCATCACGGCCAAAAGCAGACCAACAAAATCACCCCCCCGAATAAACAAGTGAGTGGGCCTCATTAAACAGGTAGATGGAAAATGCTACACCTCCACAATGTCTGCTGAACACATCAGCCTGTGACAAGACTAGACCTGCTGGTCTTCGCAGCCTGTCTTAATTTAATAAACTGGAGCTCACCGACAGTCATTACCCATAACGCTGTTACACTGAATTCTGCCTCAATTTAATACACTGGAGCTCACAGAGAGTCATTACCCATCACACTGATAATTCTGCCTCAATTTAATACAATGGAGCTCACAGAGTCATTACCCATCACACTGATAATTCTGCATCAATTTAATACAATGGAGCTCACAGAGAGTCATTACCCATCACACTGATAATTCTGCCTCAATTTAATACACTGGAGCTCAGAGTCATTACCCATCACACTGATAATTCTGCCTCAATTTAATACAATGGAGCTCACAGAGTCATTACCCATCACACTGATAATTCTGCATCAATTTAATACAATGGAGCTCACAGAGAGTCATTACCCATCACACTGATAATTCTGCCTCAATTTAATACACTGGAGCTCAGAGTCATTACCCATCACACTGATAATTCTGCCTCAATTTAATACACTGGAGCTCAGAGTCATTACCCATCACGCAATTACACTGAAAATTATGCCTCATGAAGTCACGCTCATGAAGCCACAGCAGGCAATGCAAATTTTGGAGAAAACCAATTTCAACAGGTATGATTAGGTCAGACTTCAGCAGTATTTCAAATCTCACAATGACAAATTCTGCACAAAACTTATTTACATATTTACAACATGAATAAATAATTAAAACAATTAATTATTTTCATATTTCAAGACCAGGCTTGATACGGTGCTATATACCATTTAGTTTTTAGGCACACTAGGCAGTAGGTACACTTAGTGGTAGGAAAAGGTGAGCATTGCTGGGCTGACTGGCCTGTTCTCACCGTCATATAATTATAGTAATGGCATTTAGCAGACACTCTTATCTAGATTTTAGACCAAGTAGGAGACAATCCTTAGAGCAATACAGGGTTAAGGGCCTTGCTCAAGGGCCCAACGGCTGTGTGGATCTTATTGTGGCTACACTGGGGATCGAACCACTGACCTTGCGTGTCCCAGTCATATACCGTAACCACTATGCTACAGGCCGCCCTATGTTATGTTATGTTATGTTATGTTATGTTATGTTATGTTATGTTATGTTATGTTAACACATAATGGCAATGTAATGATGCATCTTTTAAAAAAAGAAAAAATATATAGGTTAAGTGTCAATAGTATTGAGTTGTAGAATGGATCACTACAAGAATTTGTAAAAACCAACTGAGGCCCAACTGTAAAGAACAGGTTTCTGGGCCTATCACGTTGGACAGTTCTGCTGGTATCACAATGTCCTCGGTCTTGCATAGATTAAGATGGTAGCTACACCTCGCTCTTTAATTAGGCTAGGCCTACTACCTCAGGTGGTTCCATTTTTCACAGGCAAGATGCTACCACTGCGCACCCTCCTAGTTCTGATAGGAAGCAAAATCAGCATCGTCTGGCTGGGGAGTGTGTATATCTGCTGGCCTAGTGCAGGTGATGATGTGTGCAGCCCCCTTGCTCTATTAAATAGGAATTCATAATCACTTAAGTGCAACTCACCTGTTGCAGAACTCTGTCCAAAGGTTCTGCTTTGCATAGCTCGTCTAAAGTTAAACCGGTCTCTTCACTACACTGATCTGTCAATTCCAAATCGTCTGGCTTTACAAGACGTCGTTGAAGCTTCCCCACCTGTTAAGAGAGGCATCGTTGATGTTTCCACTCCTGACGAACACGGAGTAGCGCGTCGTAGAAACCAACCGTTGGGGCCAAAAACAACCGATTAATTCACACAACTGGAACACAATATTACACAAAGTCTGGAGCCGCAAAGCAGCCAATTGTCAGCCCAGTGTGGTCAAATTATACCGTATCTCCACCGTCGCTCACGCATTACCAATAAGGTACACATTGTTTCGGTTTAATTCTGGGAAATATAATGGGAGATCGCACGAATAGGCTTTCTCCTATTTTAAAATTTGAGTTCCCAAAAGAGCACTGCAGATTGTTCGAAAGGGCACCTTGTTGGTAATTGTCCGCTGTCAAGCTTTAATGCGTTGCCTATCATTTCACTAGACAATACACATGGTTTCCAACAGGAAACTACAATCGGGTCAAGTCCGTACCTTTTTCTCATGTAGATCCACAATTTGCCACACCAAGAGAATTATTTCCCTCTCATCCGAACCCAGTTTACCCCCATTTGCACCAGCTGTTGCCCCAAAGAACACCACCAGAGTATCACTGTGCGAAGCCATCAGGGACCACAAGGGGAAAAACTACAATTAAAAGCAAAGATCAAATAAAGTAGCACGAGGGTTCACCTTTTCCACGTGATAAGAGAAACAAACAAAAGATATGGAAATTTAATTGAAGTAAACAAGAGGAAAGAGGATCATTTTTTAAAGAGAACATTAAAAAAAAATAAAAAAAGTTTGCGACCAGAGACTATACCTGATCCAGTACTCGCGTGTTTGCCTTTCCCTGAGCTACTGGTCTAACTGGTAAAGGAGGGTGGGGGGGAAATCCGGGTCTCTTTCAAGCCAGTAACATAACCAGCCAAGTTACCTGCGCTTGGCTCAGCCTCTCTACTAAAAGTCAATCTCTGTAGGGAGCTCGTTTATTGGCTGCTTCTGAAAGGTGAGGGAGGGACGCCACGGCTCCGACACCTATGTAACTCGATCTGATTGGTCTTTTGTTCAAAGGAAGTAGTCAGAGATAGGAACATTTCTTCTGCTCACCTTTAGAGGAGGTTTGGTCTCTCTCTCTCTCTCTCTCTCTCTCTCTCTCTCTCTCTCTCTCTCTCTCTCTCTCTCTCTCTCTCTCTCTCTCTCTCACAAGTACACGAACTGTAAAAGTATATATAAAAGTATATTATATTCTATTAGATAGGATTTTTCCTTAAATTATGTTCTGCCTGAATTTTTGTTCAGGCAGAATACCCTTTCAAATGCATTACAGTACATGCTGCTGCAGTAAATAAGAGTATTTATTCACTCTGATTTGTTTGTTTCCTTTAGTAGTATAGTATTTAATAGTAAACACTCTTCCTTAAAATGTAGAAATATATATTCAAAAGTCTTAAGAATAAAAGTATCTTTGTCATTTCTAATTAGATTTTTTTTTATATTCATGGCTTTTATTAATGTTGAAATGTTGTATAATCTCAGGAAATCACTGCAATTAGCACCGTGGCTTGCACTTCCACCTTCATTCCTAATTCCTCTGTAATGTGATGGGGAAAGTATGAGACATGTGTATTTCCAATTAAATTACCAGTGTAAACGTGTGCCCTGCAAATATGTGGGGGAGCGTGGGATGTTTTCTATGAAAAATTCATGACAATTAAGACTTCAAAGGAGACGTCTGGTGCTACAGGTTAGCGCAACATGCATTAATGATGAGTTTTTAGAAAACAGGCAGAGAAAACTTACTCCAAATAAAAGACAGGAGCCTCAGGCCTGCAGCAGGGAAGACGCAGAACAAGCCCAGTCCCAACCATCGACTCTCCTGCAATTCTGCGCTCTTATTCTGCGCTCTTATTCTGCCTGATCATTCACTGGATCATGCACTCTGTCTGTGCAAGCTCCATCTTCCGTGTTCAGGGGCTGTTTGTTCCATCTCTCCTATCTCTTTAAAAAATGTCAGTTCTTAATTCATCAGTTGTCCCAGAAGGAACAGCATTAGGATTTCAGAGTTTATTGCAACCTAGATATAATAATAATAATAATAATAATAATTATTATTATTATTATTATTATTATTATTATTATTATTATTATGATTATTATGATTATTATTATTATTATTATTAATAATAATAGGCGGCACGGATGGTGCAGTGGGTAGCACTGCCGCCTCACAGCAAGGAGGTCCTGGGTTCGAATCCCCGTCGGCCGGGGCCTCTCTGTGCGGAGTTTGCATGTTCTCCCCGTGTTTGCGTGGGTTTCCTCCGGGTACTCCGGTTTCCTCCCACAGTCCAAAGACATGCCGGTTAGGCTGATTGGAGAGTCTAAATTGCCCATAGGTATGAGTGTGTGAGTGAATGGTGTGTGTGCTCTGCGATGGACTGGCGACCTGTCCAGGGTGTATTCCTGCCGTTCGCCCAATGTATGCTGGGATAGGCTCCAGCCCCCCTGCGACCCTGTTCAGGATAAGCGGGTTCAGATAATGGATGGATGGATGGATGGATTATTATTAATATTCACTTTGGTCAGGTGGTATCTACCCAATAAATATTGTTATTGAGTTTATATAGTGTATATTTCATTCCATCTGACATGATTGCCACATAAATATATCCATATGACATGTAACCAACTGAAATATCTCTGCTATCCACTAAACTAATGTTTTCATTGTACGTTGCTCTGCATAGGAGTGCCTGCTAAATACCTGTAATGTAATGCTCAAATTTCTTCCCATTGTAAAGGTCAGTAACAGAACACAAATATAAAATGCACCATCTACTTAGTAGTTAGCCTATACTTTGATAACTTGGAAGAATAGGTAGAACAACTTGATCCCTCCCAAGTGATATGATTCACAGGACAGTTATAAATGGCAGAGAGTATACTGTAAAGAGTTTTGTCTCTTTGTCACCCTCGCACTTTGGGCCAGTCTTTGGGCGAGACTGTTTTGGTCGAGCAGTGAATGAAAACGGGACGCTGTGAAGAACCAACACCACAAGGAAAGCCCCAACACGGCATTTGTTTTGGTTGTTTTTCTTATGCAAGACAGCGACTTCCTCATCGGAGGGGGAAGACCTTACACAAAGGGAGTGTGAGGCTTCCCGTCCCCCCTTAAGAGCCGCATAATAATGGCCATTTTGTGCAATATTTCACAATACTTCTCGGAAAAAGCCCAGGGAGCTCAAAGAAAATAGAGCGCCACAATTTCATTCCATGTGAATGGCTTCCCCTCGCCCTACTGAGAAGATACAGTTTGTGTTTGAAGAAGAGTGACCAGCAGACATATGAAAGGACACATAGTTGGTAATTGGTTGTTCTCAATGGAGGGGCTGAGAGATCAGAGGAACTGAAGTGAACCCTGATACGACAGCTCAGTGCGTCCCAGAGTGACTGTGTTACGACATGGAGAGGGACAAACTCAGCTCTCTCCTAGAGTCAGTAATACACGCGTACGCGCAGTCACGCACACAGACCACAAATACATAGAAACAGAGACTTGCACATACACACAATACAGGTTCGGATGAAATGCAACCCCCTGTTAAACCCAGCTGCTCTTCTCAGTTGGAGAGAAATGAACAAACTGAAGGCTAGCACAGTGGAGATGGATCAGTCTAGAAGCTTAATGAAGTGCTCACATTATTTTCATGAGTTTAAGAGTCACTCCTATACAAGTCAACATTCAGCAGCAGACCCCATGAGAATCTTTTTCCTCTTGCACTCAAGAGTCCAAGCAAGCTGTCATATGCCTTTTACTCAAGAGTAGCTTTAATCCAGCCATTCTACCATAAAAGCCTGATTGATGGGGAGCTGCTGAGATGGTCGTCCTTCTGGCAGGTTCTCCCATCTCTGCAGAGGACTTCCGAAGCTCTGTGAGAGTGACCTTTGGGTTCTTGGTCACCTCCCTGAACAAGGCCTTTCTTGCCCGCCTATTCAGTTTGGGTTGACAGCCAACTCTAGGAAGAGTCCCGGTGGTTCCAAATTTCACAATTATTGAGGCCTGATCTATGTGTCACCAGATTGTTATTGCTGAGGTCTACAGAAAGTCCCTTGGACTTCATGGCTTGGCTTTTGTCCTGACATGCAGTGTGAATCGTGGACCCTTATATACTCAGGTTTGTGCCTTTCTAAACTATGTCAAATCAATTAAATGTGTCACTGGTGGACTCCAATCAAGTTCTAGACACATCTCAGGGATAATTAAAACAAACACGATGTACCTGAGCTCAATTTGGAGCGCTACAGCAAAGGATCTGAATACTTATGGAAATACTTATGTACTTATGTAAATGAGAAATTTCAGTTTTTTATTTTGAATAAATTAGCAACTGGGTAACTGAGTGTAGAATGATTGGCTAAATGACCATTTTATCAATTTAAAATGAAATCTACTACACAATAAAGTATGCAAAAAGTGAAGGGGTCTGAATGCTTTCTGAAGTCACTGTATATGAACTGCAAATGTTATTTGACAGCTGCACATTCATTTCTGCTAATACAATTTCTGTTTTGGGATTCCATTTTATACATGTTGACTCACCCTCTGCCTGTGTTTATAGTCCTTAAACTCTGGTTTCAAAATGTACAGTTGACAGGCTGGCACTCTGAACCAAAACATCGTATAGCTGTACAATAATTTGAGCTCATTGGTTGAAATTGGCCACAGCCAATGGCGCTTCAATATCAGCGCGTTTCCTCTCTTGACCGTTAGACGTTGGAAATTAGTACCTTTACTATTTGTACCTTTAAATGCACTCAATTTCAAGCAATTGAAGTGGACATTCACTGGCAATCCCTGCGACTTACACGATGAATTGATAAAGTATACTATATGTAGGCTGACCATATATTTCATTTAAAAAAGGAGGACAGGGGCCAACAAGCAATATGAACATAATACTAAGCTGTGTGTTTATATACAGAATGAGCAACATCAAACTGGATGGATATTTATGATCCCAGAAAGAAGAAATGAAAAAAAGACAGGGGTCCAATGTTTTCTGTGGTCTTAATAATCTTCAAGTTCAAGTTCAGTTTTAAACAAAGGATGTCTACAACGCACATTCCCACAAAAAAATACCACCTTGTTACCATTGAAGAAATCATGAGAAAAAAACACATATTTTGTGTTTTCTATTTGCATTATTTTATAGAATTGTAGCTTAGTACCTCTGCAAATGGGCATTTTTAACGTTACTTGAACCATAGGGCATGGTTGGACAGTGAGCTTCTGACGTTAAGGACAGGATGACATGGCACTGAATGCTCATGGCATCATGTGATCAGCACAGGCAACGCACCCATTAATAGTGATTTATGTGTGGTACACGCATGTGTGGCAAATATCTATTTTCTCAAAGCTCTAGACATAGATAGGGAAACATTTAAAGTAATACAAAATTCTGCCCAACATTAATTTTGTAGCAAGCAAGCAATTGCAATCAAATAAATGTCATACACAAATCTCATAATAAAGACAAAATGGTCTGTGTCTGCAAACTTGACTGTTTATATACACTAAGACATCTGAATGAAAACAGTTGGTCTCTGTGGTTTTGTTTGACTGACTTCTTAAAACTGGATGCAAAGGGAGACACCCTGCTCTGGGAACTGAGGCTTTAGTAAGGCAGGTTGTTGTAATATAGTTAATTTACTGAAACTAGGCTGCCAATGCATGGAAACTGTGAGGAATTTGTTGATTAGCTCCCATCCACATCAAATGCCATCTACTGTCCCCACTGCAGCAGGTGGGTGTTTTTTTCTTTCCATAAGCAAATTATTATTGGTTTTGTGTTCCAGCAGGAACTTGTCTGTTTCAGAAACGATGCTAGCTTATTCAGGCAAGTACTCAGGGCTTCAAGGTTGGACAAAATATTGAGAAAAATATGCATTTATATATAGATTTTATTGTATTGGGCATAGAGAATAGATACAGATTATATATTTATAAAGTTCATGCATGAGGCAATAAAACTAAACATTATAAGATATATGAACTATACAAAAGTATGTTTACAGAAATGGCACCTTCATTGAGTTTCCAGTCAACATTATGACATTAATGACATTATTAGAATTTGGTAAAAACAAACATAACTATTCTCCATTATCTCTGATACAAACCTTTAAGCAGATTTTGAAACCCCCTTATGTTGCAATTCACAAAACAGGAAGTAGAAACTGTGGACCAAGGAATTAGTAGCTTGGCGTATGAACAGTGAGGCAGACTAAGCTGTCTGAGACATTTATTTCACAATAAATCAGTCTGAAGATTCATGCTGTATCATACCGCTATACTATCATACAGTGTAATACAACTGTCAAGACAACATCTATACATGAATATAAAAATCTGTGACTGAGCCAACTGTGTTAATTGTTGAAAGATTCTGTTGCACAGCAGGTGCTCAGCCTCATTTTAAAAGTGATTTTAGCACAGAAAGATCCCTGTCATCATAATCAATCCAGAGCAGAGTGTGAAACTCTATCTTACCATGTCAGCAAGATCTAAAATAAACCCGGTTAAGCAACCACTCTCTTGGATAAGCAGCCCGAGACTCAGGCTTCCTCCCAGTTTCCTCCCAGATCAACAGTTATGAAAGGCAAAGGAACGTTCAAGAGTCACATTTTCCAAAAATGTATACATTTCAAAGCATAAATCTGTATTAAGTGAATTTGAGGTTACATAAACAATCTAGATGCATTATCTAGATCTAGAAGTGGATGACAAACAACATACCTTTCAAATGATTCATGGCAAATGCCTCGATAAAACTTTAGAGGATAATCTGTTCATATAGGTTCAGCTGAACTGCGTCTGTATCCTGTGTGTCCGTAGCCTGTATTTTTGAATCTGAGCTGCACAAAGTACACTCCTGTTGCGTGCTGCTTTGCCTCTTCGACACGAAGGACAACTCTTTATTCCTCTCGCCCGTAGCCGAGCTGGAAATATGCCGAAAGAGTTTCCGCATGCCGGTGTCACGCAGCGAGCTCCTGAAAGAGCGTGCGGCACACAGGTAAAGGAGAGGGTTGGCGGTGCTGCTGATGAACGCCATGGCCCCCGCAATCAACGCCATGGTGCCTCTGGCTTCCTCCAGACTCTTGGACGCGCTGGGGTGCCACTCCTGGATGGCCATGGCCACGAGCGAGAGCGCGTTTCCCACATGGTGAGGCGTCCAGCACAGGCCGAAGACGGCCACCACGCTGGTGATCAGGAGCGTGGATTTCTGCTTGGCCTTGAAGGTCATCCGGGCAATGCGGCTACACACGCAGCTGTAGCAGACCACGAGCACAGAGAAGGGCACGACGAAGCCCATCAGGGTCTCCAGCAGCAGGCAGACCACCTCCTGGCTGACGGAGGAGTAGTCCCTGAACAGGCACTGCTCTCGTTCCCCCACCTCGTCGACCACTTGCGTCGGGATCACGGGAACGCTGAAGAGGAAAGCCAGAGCCCAGAGGGCCAGCAGGACCTTGGTCAGGAGGTCCTTCTTCCTCCAGCTGATGGAGGCGAAGGGGTATCGGATGGCCACGAACCGCTCCACGCTCATGAGCGTGATGATGAACACGCTGCCATACATGGAGGAGTTTATGACGTAGACCACGGCTTTGCACATGCCCTCCCCAAAAACCCAGGAGTGGGCCAGGGAGTAGATCCACAAAGGCAGGGTGACCAGCACCAGCAGGTCAGCGACCGCGAGGTGGAGGATGAGCACCACGGTGTGGGAGCGCTTCTCGATGTGCCTCAGGATGGTCCAGATCACCAGGAGATTCCCAGGAGCTCCCACCAGGAAGGACAGAACCAGGATCACGCAGGCCACCGCCATCCCTCCGTCCCAGGCCTCTGTCTCTTTGCTCGGCAGCATGCTGGAGCCATTCATGTTGTCACCTCTTCATTTGTGAACGCAGACTACTGAGGATACTCGAGAGCAAGCAAGGGCCCACTTCCCTTTAACTGCTGAGAAGAACAGGAAGGATGTTTTAGGGAGGAATCTCAATGCAGAGAATTGGTGACTCATCCATCTGATTTCTGTGTCATAAGAAGGGAATAAGTGGCTACATCTCTTCAAGGAAACTGAGATGTACAACACCCTACTGAGGAGATGAAGCAAGATGAAATGATAAATCCTCCTATGAGGGAATGCATAAATCTGTTTGTGTAGTAGACATGAACAAATAGCTACAAACATGTAACACACAATAATTTGTACAGTGCAGTCCGTAGGTATTTGGACAGTGGTACAATTTCTGTTCTTTTGGCTCTGTACTCCAGCACATTAGATGTGAAATGAAAGTGCAGACTGCCTTGACTTTTCATTTATGGTAACTTCATGCCTATCGGACAAACCATGTTGGAAATACATCCCTTCTTCTCCATAGTCCTCCCATTTAATGGGATAAAAAGTAATTGGACACTTGGCTTCTCAGCTGTTTCCGATTAGTCGGGCCTCTTCACCTCCTTTGTGCATGTACAAGAAAGCTTTTAGTATCTAGTCTTGATTCTAGGCTTTTGATTTCCTTTGCATTCTGTTATTGGTGTTTGTCAACATGCTGACCAGAGGCTGTCAAGGACGCCATTATGAGGCTGAGAAATAAGAACAAAAACAAGCAGAGACATAGGTTTTTGTTACCTCCGTGCACACCGTAGGCTCCCTGTCACTTCATTCATTCGTTTCACCTGTTTCACTTCCTGATTGTTTCCCCACCTGATTCCAATTCCCTCTCGTTACCTGTGTATAAAAACCCCTCTGTTTGTGCAGTTAGTTGCCAGATTGTTATGTGTTTATTCCATACTCGCCAGCATTTTAGTATTGATACCTGTTTTGACCTGTTTCGTCCCGGACCATCGAGTTTAGCTTATTCCTTCTGTTTTGTTCTGACCCGTAGTTTTTCAACCCATTGCCTATAACCGCGACTATTCTTTGGATTATCCTCAATACATCTGTTTGCTGGAGATCTGACCCTTTTCCTGGACTATCACTTACGAACTGCCTTTTCCCTGCTATAACTGTTTGCTGGCTATTGACCCTCGCTGTACCAACCTACCCTGAGAAAATAAATACCTTTTTTTCGAAAGAACTTTCACCCAAAATATTCATAACACCCAAAATATGATTGAGTTACCATGTGTCCTTTTGGAGTCTCCAAAAGGCCTTTATAGAAATCCACTTAAACAGTTAGCTTAGAAAAAACAATGCAGAATGCTCATTTTTGCTGCTACTGTCATCAAATGTAAAAGGTGATTTGTCCAGTGTTATGACTGTGGCTCCATTGTGTTTCTAAGGCCTTCAGGCACAGCCACATGCATCTGTATCCAAAATCTTCTGTTTGAGCTTCTGGGACTTTTTTCCAGTAATATTTACAGTAATTCTGAAATCTTGAAAACAAACCCCCAAGAATTTCAGACCAGAGTTATGCCTGTTGTCAAGAGGGTCCATGAATAGTAACTCTTTTATTTTGGGCATGTCATTTTCAAGCTTGTGTTCAGAAAACAGGGCGATACGTAAGGGGTTGAACCACAAATTAACCAAATAAACACAGGTTTTGCCTGTTAAATGTGAGTGAATTTTATTTTATTAAAGGGATAGTTTAATTTGTGTGGGTTTTTGATAAACATTTCAGTTTTAATGTATGTTTCTGTTTAGCCCAGAATATGAGATATTTTAGATATTTAGTAGAGCTGTCTGCTTTAGGGTAACGTAGGCCTACATCGCCATAGAGCGAGAACACTTCAAATAACCCCAGAGCAGCTTGTAGGAGATACAAGGCCAAAGTGAATATATTATCCAATAACACCTAAAATAATAGGCAACATTTAGGTGTGATATTATTTTCGGTTGGAACACTAGACTACTTCCTTTGGCACACGCAACCCAAGACCGCTGCGCTCAAGTTGGCACAATATAAAACAGACAGGTTTGTCCTGTGTCACTGCAAGCCTGAAGGCTGCCCTCAGAAACTATTAAAAAAATGGAAAATCTATGTTTAAAACAACATACACAAAAACTTCTCTTTAATTCCACAGTCCCATTTCAAATGTAGTTTGAGAAATATAGAAAACATTGGATTTAATTAACGACTGTAACAACAGTATGGTTGAAAAAAACAGAAGCACTTCGGCATTTGACACATGAGACTTTATTTCAGACACTAGTACAGGGGGATTTCTATGGTGTAATAACCGGAAGAACTTGAATGACGTCAGACAAAACCGGAAAGGTTAAGGACCTGTCGCCTCTCGAAATTGCCAGAACTGACGGCTGGAGTGATTATACTGGCAAATGGATTTGGAATTGAACTAGGGCCGTAAGTAGGTTACCCATCAAACAACATTAAGAAAACATTATAAAGAATAACGTAGGCCCCTGTTTATTAGTTACTTACGCCCAGGTGTCGGATAAATAACAGATTTAGCTAGGCCTGAACTGTAATCGCCTCAAGTGGCTAACTCGCGAGCTAGCTAACAAATGGTAAAGTTGACGACGTTGTGACATAGCTAGGAAGCCAGCATGCTAATGAGAACAAAACAATACTTTATATGTGCATTGTCGGTACAAGAAATGAACGCCAGTTAAAAGCGTCGCAAGAAAATCGTCGGACGGTAGACGTGTCAGGATAAACACCAGTCACCCGAGAGAAGATTTTTAAGCTAAGTTAACGTTAGTGTGCTTGGTAATGCATAAGGCTAGTGTTGCTATTATTTTACAGGAGTAGAGCACATTGGAACAGTTAAATGCATAAATAGCTGGATAGGTGGCTAACTTTACTTGTGTTGACGGGTAACGTTAAATAACGCAATAAATATCTGCAATAGTGCGCCCCACTTGCGACGACGTGAGTAATGCCGAAATATTTTTTTTCAGGGCAAACTACGTCTTAAAAGTTTCCTGTGAGTGTTTTAGAAATTCTATAATACATTATCAAAGAGTCGTCGAGCATCTATAATTGAGCTAATTTGCCAAACAAACGATTCGATGACACGCGACCAAATGAGTACGGATCTCGAACTGTACTGACGAGTGTCAACCAAGTTACTGAGCCAACCATAACAACATAACTTAACGTTTCTGAGACCTGCTTGCAAACTATTTAACGTTAGGTGCATGTAATTTCTTCGCTAAATTAGAGAAAAACTTGAAGTGTGTAGCTAACTCGTGTTGATGGTTCGCTACTATTGTTATTTAATTTAGTTTAGAGCAGTTCGATCTTCTCAGGTTTCGCGATGCCTCTGATGTTCTTGGAGAGGTTTCCGTGGCCCAGTTTGCAGACCTACACGGCGCTGAGCGCTGTCCTGCTTGTCGGGAGTGTTCTCAGCGCTTATACCACTGTGACTGACTCGAGATTCGCTTCGGAGACGGACGAATCCGTAGAAGCGCAAGATGAAGCCGAGGAATCTCCGTTTTTCGATCTTGGAAATGGAGTGGCCACCACGGTCCTCCAATACCTAGTGTCTGACAGCTTCTACGTTTGGGTAAGCTATAAAAAAACAAAAACAATTTCCGTTCCTGAGTTTTATTAATTATGTTGACTCAACGTTATCTATATAATACGGAGTTTGCGGGAGGCCTCTAGTATAGTGGCGATGTGCATTGACTGCTCTTGATTTTCCCTTTGCCCAGGTTCTCGTGAATACAGCTTGTTGTTGCCTGATGCTCATTGCTAAGATGATCCAGTGCATAGTGTTTGGGCCCCTTAGAGTCAGCGAAAAACAGGTGAGATTGAAGACGAGCATAATTAAATTGTCTATATTGAATTGTCTACATCTGAAACCAGGGCCCAGTATTTAAAAACTTTTTTGAATGGGATTTCAGTAATCATATGGGGTTACTTCTCAAAATTGGCTATTTTCAAGACTGGAAGCTGTGATCCTGGTCCTGAAAATTGGGATAAGGGTCTTGTAATCCAATCCTACCTAGAATCTAGATCAAATGTTGTTTTTGAGCTTTTTAAAATTCCAAGTTTGAGATTAGGATAGGTTTGATACTGAACATCAGGGTAATCTTAATCTGGAAGGACACATTGCACATCTTTAATAAATTGTTTCATTAAATCATGATTGCACACAAACCTTTCCAAAACATTATTCTAAATGGACAATAAATTATTTATACGAGCCCCACAGAACTGAAAGTGGTCTAAAGAAAATGGCAAGCCTAAAAAATTAGTAAATGCTTCGGGATTTTATCTTTTTTAATTTGAAGATGTACTCCGTTTCCTATTCTAAGATAATTGCCTAATTGGTAGCAGTTCCGCAGTTGTACTGTAGTGAACCATCATTTTATCTTGGGTCATTTTTATTAGTGGTTAAAGTTAAAGTTCTTTGGAATTATTTTTAGTCTCCAGTGAGACATTGAAGTCTGAAATTAAGTAGACTTCCAATGTATTGTGTATTAATGCAGATTAACAGGACTAATATGCCAACTGAATTATGCATTTTCCCACATGTTCACTCGTGTCTTTCTTAATGCAATGTTTCGTTATTTTGACCTACAGATAATCATTACATTACAGTCATTTAGCAGTCACTCTTATTCAGAGTGACATACAATAAAGTGCCAACCAGAACCAGGTACAAGTGCGTTCGTTCCAAGAGGGAAGTACAGTCCCAAGTCCTATCTATGATCGCATGGATAAAACTTGAACCCTTGAAGAGTCATCAACTTACCAACTAGCATACCACGGTTGGCAGCTAGAATACCCTGAATACTAAAATAATTGTACATACAAGTGCAATTATAACTTATGGCATACACATGGCTAATTATAGCAGTGAGGTAGGGAGGGATAGGTGCAGCCTGAAGAGTTTTCAGTCTGGGCTTGAAAGTGGTCAAAGACTGCTGTTCTGACGTCCACAGGATGGCCATTCCACCACCGTGGGGCCAGAACAGGCGGCAGTTGTGACCAAAGCAGACTGCAAATCCAGTTCTGTAATCCTGATCTTGTGGTATCTGGATCAGAATGATCCTATCTGAAAGTTATTGGAAAAACTGAGAGAAAACCTACAAGATCGATTTCATCTGGCATAGCAATAAAAAGGGATTTTAAAATCTAAATTAAAAGTTTTAAATAACTGGGCTCAGGAACCACAAAGGGTTAATGTTAAATATTCATTTTGTGTTCATTTTATTATGTGGCATACGGCAGACAACACAAGTGCCCTCAGTGGGCTAGTTGGTTTGGGAATTTTTGCAGGATGAGACAAAATTATTTTATCTTCCAACCTCCAAGTTCGGCGTTTGGATCACTTTTGTTTCACTGTAGGAGTTGGGGTTGTCGTTGCACTTTCCATTGTTTAAAGAAAACTAAAAACTTGAGCATACTATTCAGGCTACCTGATTCATTACAATAATCGCATCATTGATCTGTCAGAAAATTTAGTAGGACTTCCCAAACAGTAATAACAATGCCTTGTAAATTCTGTTCCTATAGGTAAATGTTACTTTACCCTTTCCAGCAAACATGCATTAAGCTCAGACTGTATTTTGGGAATTCATGGTAAATAATGATTTGGGAAAGTGAGCTGGTGGCAGTTTTTCCGGAGAACAGGTCTCGGTTTTGCTGAATTCTCGAGGATATTCCTTCTCCCCCCTCAGCACCTGAAGGACAAGTTCTGGAACTTCATCTTCTACAAGTTCATCTTCATCTTCGGCGTGCTGAACGTGCAGACCGTGGAGGAGGTGGTCACCTGGTGTCTGTGGTTCGCCCTGCTGGTGTTCCTGCACCTCATGGTCCAGCTGTGCAAGGACCGCTTTGAATATGTGAGTTTGAACGCGTGCGTTGTAGAGCTTCGACTGCAGATACTGTGAGCTTCTGGTTTGGGCAGACGCTCTCAGGCCAAGCGTCCGTCCAGTACTGGACTGCTGGAGTGTTGGGAACGGGTCGTCCGTTGTGCGATGAGATGTGGAATGACAGTTAGGCGTGGTGCGTTTTCCTTCTTATTCGCGTGTGAATTTCCTTGACGACGAAGTTCTCCGCCATGTTGGAGGACAAGGGGCTGCAGCAACTGTTAGCAGCAACCTGTTTATATTTTTGCGTCAGGATATGTCTGGATTAGATAGCCTCAATTAAAAATGATCAGCAAGGTGCAGGCAAGGAAGGTCGTATTACAAACATCCATCTTGTTGACACAATTTCGCAAGAACAGTTTCCTCAACTCCTGCTTGTCAGAGTATTTTGACAGCCCAAGGTATTTATTTCTTAAACTATACATTTGCTCAGTGCATGTTGTGATTCTGAGGACTGTAAAACTGGACTTACTGGTGGTATGTGATTGCTGAGACTAGGAATGGGAATTGTCTGGTGTTGTGTTGAAAATCCATAGTTCATACCTTGAACATGTCGGAGTCAAGGAAACTTGTTGAAGTTAGATTTGCTCTCCACTAGATTAGATTAGTTAGAGATGGCTTACAAATGACAAGCTTATGAATTAACAAGCTAGTGTCCTAATTACTGTGTAGCCCACATGCTCTGTAGCTAGGTTAGGATTTTTGTATTTTTGGTGGCCTGATTTTTCACATTGTCAGCCAGCCAGCTGGCCAGACACTAGATTATTATGGTAAATTGCTTATCCAGGACTTGCTTTCTTGAGGCAGTCTGGAATAAATCGGCCTGTGGATAATACTGAAGTTGTACGAATTTTAATAATAACTGATCTGACCTCACAAATCTGTAAGCATGTTTTCTGTGGTGTGGTGACTGTTTACAGGTCTTTCAGACACTCCCGTGAGACACGATGGCCAAATTACAAAATGCTTCCGTTTTGGCACCGGTTGCATGACCCCATGTTTGAGCTCATGTGTCATGTAATATTTAGCACCTTTATGTATGCCGAAGACGTACTTTCCCTACATTCTCGTGAGATCACCTCATATCACCTATTACCGAGGCCCGTATCTTCTTCAGAGCCTGCGCTAATAATAGCTACTCATGCAGACAGAGCCTAATGCGTGTAGTTTCACCCAGCAACTTTGGAACACAAAAACGTATGTGGTCATCTGAACGTGCATCCGAGTTCATTTCAGGAATTGCAAAAGCAGGCAATCAGGATTTGTTTGGCGGCTAGGTGGGCAATCAATGAACCAAATAATGCATAAACAAAAATAATAATTTTATTACAGCCTAATAATATTCCCCCCAATACATCCGTCTGTGACTGGGCACTGCTGATTGGGGGGGCGATTGGGGTGGTAACAAAATTTACTTCATAAGACACTGAAAGTAAGAAATTGTTTCTGAGACTGGAATGGGTACCAGAATAAATTGTCTGCCATTGTTTCAAAAGACTGACTATTCAGAGATTATTTTGTAAAAAGTGTATTGAGTTATTGATAAAAATAAAAATAAATCAGTACTTGCAACGCTAACGGCTGTTGTGCTACTGTTCTGATGACCGTTTTTTGCACCTTTGAATTGCTTTATAAATCACTGATGTCATACGAAGTAACAAGCTGTTGTGTGTGTGTGTGTGTGTGTGTGTGTGTGTGTGTGTGTGTGTGTGTGTGTGTCTGTCTGTCTGTCTGTCTCTCTGTCTCTCTCTCTCTCTCTCGCACGCTGTGTGTCTGTCTGTGTGTGTGTGCATGTGTCTGTGTCTGTATGTATCTCTGTGTGCGTGCGTGCACGTATCTCTGTGCGTGCATGCATGTATCTCTGTGCGCGTGCGTGCATGTATCTCTGTGTGCGTGCGTGCACGTATCTCTGTGTGCGTGTGCGTGCGTGCGGTCCTCAGCTGTCGTTCTCCCCGACCACTCCGATGAGCAGTCACGTGCGCGTGCTGACCCTGCTGGTGTCCCTGCTGCTGTCCTGCTGCGGGCTGGCTGTGGTCTGCGGGGTGGTGGGCCGGCCCCTCGGGATGCACACCGTGGCCTTCATGGCCGCTGAGGTAGGACCAGGACCATAACCAGCGCTGTCGGCTTCAGTGTGCAGCAGCGAGGCCTCTCCTCCCTGTGCGAGCTCAGGCGAGCTCCCTGAGACGGCTGAATGTTCATGTTTAGTGTGTTGCTGCTACACATACACTTATCTTGGTATCATCATAGTGCTTAACAAACCCACGTGCATATTTTTCATGTTTTCGCGTTTTTAATATTATTCCTGGATCTTTCGATTTGTGTTCCATACTGATCCAGGTAAAGCAATTGCACTTTTGGTGGAAGTCTGCATGTTGTAGGGTAACTACTGTAACTACTGTTTTTCTGAGCCTTTTGTTAAAACTCCAATATGATACGACGTATGTTTTTGCATATTAATGGAATGACGTTGAATGACGCAGGAGGTGGTGGGCTGAGGGGGATCTGGGCTCTGGGAGCAGGGTTAGGGGCTGCCTCACTGCTCTTGGCAAATGTTTTGCGGACGTTTTCAAAACTGAAACCAAGAGGCATGGGCCTTTTAAAGAACCGCGTGCAGATGTTTGCTGTGTGTGTATGTGGCCTGATGGCGATCTGGAAGAACGGTGTGACTTCTTCTTTCTGTGGTTTTGGTCTTTTCTTCCAGTGCCTGCTGGTCACCGTGCGCACCGGCCATGTCATCACGAGGTGAGTCCTCAGCACTCTCCCCTCGATTACCCGCCTGAACCCACACACCTGCCGGGCTGGGGACACGAACCGCACAGGGAGAGTCCCTTCACCTGCTGCACACAAGCCGCGCAGGGAGAGTCCCTTCACCTGCTGCAGCTGCTGCCGAAAGGTTGCATTGTTCTTCAGAGTGGGAGGATTAGGATTATTCTGAGCTGTCAGTGAAGCGTGGCTCATTAATTAAACATTCTATTTTTAAAACTATAAGATCAGGAACCACACGCTCTCAGGTGATACGATTTGGGCACATTACCTCAGTTATGGTGCTGGAAACACATTCTTGTTCTTGCCTAGGTTTATGTTTTTTGCCTGATGGGATTTGCCAATTGAATACTGATGTGCTCTTTTGTCAGGGATGAATATTGAAGTTTTGTGTGAAAGACATGTCATGTGTTGGGGTGTCCTTGTGAATTAAAATGATCAAGACAAGCTCATTTATGAAAAATGATATGGCTCTTAAAACGGTTTACTGTCTTAAGAACAATGTAAAATATATGAAGGTCTAAATTGAATTGGATTTTGCGGGCCCCTGAGAGCCGTGCCCTGTCGTTGTCCCGTGAGGTCGGGAGATAACGGGCCCTCTGTCCCACTGTCGCCAGGTACACCATCCACCTGTGGGACCTGAACCACGAGGGCACCTGGGAGAGCAAGGGCACCTACGTGTACTACACTGACTTCATCCTGGAGCTGGTGCTGCTCTCCCTGGACCTGATGCACCACATCCACATGCTGGTGAGAGAGCCCTGCCCGTCCACGTTAACAAGGTGCCAGAGCCAATGGCGTTTCAGCATCAGCACGTTCACAGAGAGGGGGGAGGGATAACCAGTGTTGTGCTTTGAAGGCGTTTGTTGCTGCTATTCCTCTCTTGACCGTTAGGAGTCCGAAATTACCTGTTGTTCCATTAAAGTGCTTTGGCAGGCGTTCTGCTCTAGACTGACAAACGGTAGTGGAGAGCATTGTTCTCGGGAATACATACAAAAATGTGGCATCAGGAAGGCTATAATCACTGAGTGAAATACTAGTCTTAACACCACAATTGTATTGTGACAGGAAGGCGTGATGTATTTTACACAGCTATACCTATAGCTTTTATATCATCCAAAAAGAAAACCGAAAGAAAGTCCATGGGCTGAGGGGCACCATGATACGGTCTGAACGGTCTGAATCCAGCCCTGCTTTTCTTCTCTCTGGGGTAATTGGTGCTAACGTTTGGCCAGACCGGCTTCACGCCCGGCTCCCAGGTAGTTTGGCCAGACCGGGTTCACGCCCGGCTCCCAGGTAGTTTGGCCAGACCGGGTTCACGCCCGGCTCCCAGGTAGTTTGGCCAGACCGGCTTCACGCCCGGCTCCCAGGTAGTTTGGCCAGACCGGGTTCACGCCCGGCTCCCAGGTAGTTTGGCCAGACCGGCTTCACGCCCGGCTCCCAGGTAGTTTGGCCAGACCGGGTTCACGCCCGGCTCCCTGGTTAAAGAGGAGGGGTGGAACCCCGGTGGTTCTTGGCCCTCTCGGCCCGTGCGTCTCTGATCTCTGCCGTGTGGCGGCGGCCCCGGGCTGGCCTCGTTCTCACGCCCCGCGCTACGCTCCACAGCTCTTCGGCAACATCTGGCTGTCCATGGCCAGCCTGGTGATCTTCATGCAGCTGCGCTACCTGTTCCACGAGGTGCAGCGCCGGGTGCGCCGCCACAAGAACTACCTGCGCGTCATCGACAACATGGAGGCCAGGTAGGGCCGCAAGCCCACTCACGGGCTGTTACGGGACATGTCACACACCCAAACTGACTCACGGGCGGTTAACACGCTGTTACGGGACATGTCACACACCCAAACTGACTCACGGATGGTTAATACTCCAGGGCTCACACACCCAAACTGACTCACGGATGGTTAATACTCCAGGGCTCACACACCCAAACTGAGTCACGGGTGGGTAACACGCTGTTTAAGGGACGTGTCGCACACACAAACTGATTCACGGGTGGTTAGCACGCTGTTTAAGGGACGTGTCGCAGGGCTTGGCCACCCATCCCCCGTGTTTACCTGCAGGTTTGCGGTGGCCACCCCAGAAGAGCTGGCGGCCAACAACGACGACTGTGCCATCTGCTGGGACTCCATGCAAGCGGCGCGCAAGCTCCCCTGCGGACACCTCTTCCACAAGTGAGCGTCTGACCGGGCCTCAGTACTGTGAATCCGTGTATTTTTAATGGAACTATGTTTCATGGTAAATGTCCCTGTACACATTGATGGCTAAAACCCGTTAATGGTTTTCAAAATGTTTACGATCCTTCCTCGGAGGGGTTTTTAACTGAAACATTGGATTGTATGGATTTGGCCATTTTAACCCTTTCAGTCCCAAGAGTAGTCTGTCTGGTCCGGGCGCTGAGCTCTCTTTGGTCCGGGCGCTGAGCTCTCTTTGGTCCGGGCGCTGAGCTCTCTTTGGTCCGGGCGCTGAGCTCTCTTTGGTCCGGGCGCTGAGCTCTCTTTGGTCCGGGCGCTGAGCTCTCTTTGGTCCGGGCGCTGAGCTCTCTTTGGTCCGGGCGCTGAGCTCTCTTTGGTCCGGGCGCTGAGCTCTCTTTGGTCCGGGCGCTGAGCTCTCTGGTCCGGGCGCTGAGCTCCCTTTGGTCCGGCCGCTGAGCTCCCTTTGGTCCGGCCGCTGAGCTCTCTGGTCCGGCCGCTGAGCTCCCTTTGGTCCGGGCGCTGAGCTCTCTGGTCCGGCCGCTGAGCTCCCTTTGGTCCGGCCGCTGAGCTCCCTTTGGTCCGGCCGCTGAGCTCTCTCTGGTCCGGCCGCTGAGCTCCCTTTGGTCCGGCCGCTGAGCTCCCTTTGGTCCGGGCGCTGAGCTCTCTGGTCCGGCCGCTGAGCTCCCTTTGGTCCGGCCGCTGAGCTCCCTTTGGTCCGGGCGCTGAGCTCCCTTTGGTCCGGGCGCTGAGCTCCCTTTGGTCCGGGCGCTGAGCTCCCTTTGGTCCGGGCGCTGAGCTCCCTTTGGTCCGGGCGCTGAGCTCCCTTTGGTCCGGGCGCTGAGCTCCCTTTGGTCCGGGCGCTGAGCTCTCTGGTCCGGGTGCTGAGCTCTCTCTGGTCCGGGCGCTGAGCTCCCTTTGGTCCGGGCGCTGAGCTCCCTTTGGTCCGGGCGCTGAGCTCCCTTTGGTCCGGGCGCTGAGCTCCCTTTGGTCCGGGCGCTGAGCTCCTTTTGGTCAGGGCGCTGAGCTCCCTTTGGTCCGGGCGCTGAGCTCTCTGGTCCGGGTGCTGAGCTCTCTCTGGTCCGGGCGCCGTAACACCCTCCCCCTTAAGAAGAGGCTTGTAGGCTATCACAGGTCATTATACCCACAACCATTATCACCAATAATCACCAATTTAATTCCACCAAATTCACCAAATGTGCTTAATTGGGCAACACAGTTAATTCCCATTTAAATTCCAAAAATTACACCCCATTAACCCCTATTTCTCCAAAACCATTTCCCAACTGTCATAACATCTGTAATCCGGGCCCTGGAAAACAAAGAAGACAGATAGGAAAACATGGGGTAATAAGCATGAAATGTTAATCAGTGTTAATTTCTTTGACATAATTTGTCTTCTCCGGTTGTAAAAGGTATTTTTTTTGCAAATCTGAATGTGAAGAGTAATTTATTGTCCAATTGAAAAAAGTGTCTTTGGTGACACCCCCCTCCCCCACTGTCGTGTCTAGGAAACGACAGAGTCCAAATCTTCAATTTGTCGAAAAACATCTTTGCGAGGGAAAAGACGACACCATGGCAGCAAGTTCTTCAGGAAAATCAGACTTTACTAGCACACGTGCATAAAGCCGGATCAGCTCTCCAGAGCTGAACCCTGACTGTCATTTGTACACCCATTTTATACACAGTTACTCCACCTACAACTCCTCCTCAAACCTCATTCTGGCAAATCACCCACACTGTTCTTATCGTAACTCCTCCCAACGCTCCTCCTACAACGTCATTGTGGCAAATTGCCAATGGTCCTTATGCTCTGCCAACTCTGTACAAAGTTCAGGGCGTTCTGCCAACTACGAACAAAGTTCAGGACTCCCCCTGTCCTCACTTCACCCCGCACCTGCTCTTGGCAAACTACCAGACCTCAAAGTAACAAAGAAAACGGCAGAAGAGACTTTGCAACTGTTTCACGTTTAGGGTTTTAATTACATGAAAACATATGTATTTCAAACTGATCTCAAGCGCAAACAGAACAAAAGACAAAGCAAAGCTCCCGCCGCTTCTCTGGAAGGCCAGGCCCACTTTATGTCCTCGGCCGGGACACGCCCCGCGTGCTGGCACATCCCATCCAGGAACACACGGGACCAGGCCTACAAGACACCAGAACAGAAATAAGCAACAGAATGCAGAATAAGGCTGAGAGGCCCAAGTAGCCGTAACACTTGTGTCTCCTCAGCTCGTGCCTGCGGTCCTGGCTGGAGCAGGACACCTCCTGCCCCACGTGCCGCATGTCGCTGAACATCAACGAGGCTGGTCGCGCCCGGGACGAGCGCCAGAGAGAGCCCCTGGACGACAACCTGGGCCCCGGGCCAGGGGCCGAGGGGCGGCCCCACCTCAACCAGCACAACCACTTCTTCCATTTCGACGGTACAGGAAGTCGGAGGGGCCGGCCCCAGACTTGCACCTCATACGTACGCGTAACTGTTCACACGCTCTGGTGTGTTTGCATCCAGAGCTGGACCCAAGCATGCATTTCAAGTGCTTTCAGTCCTCGGTTGCCTACGCCATTGAAAGGCCAATTCCATGGTTACCGACGTTACAACTGCAGGATATTTCAGTGGTACAATACAGCTACTTAAGGGACTGACATATGCTCTTATAATAACTCTTATCAGTCTCTATTACTGTATGTAACTGTATTGGGCTTTACCACCAAAATATCCAGTAGCTGTAATGCCAGTTACCATGGAACTGCCCAGTACCCCTGTGGATTCTGTCTGTGTGTGTGTTCTTCACCGACATTCAGAAAGTTACATTTTGGTCAATGTACTGTGTCAAATATGTTATGCGTAATACAAGAACTCAAGTATGTCAAATGCATTTCTTGCTGCATCACAGATTTATCCCTTAGCTTTTCCTAAATAAATAGCTGAAAAGGGAATCTGAAGAGTGTAGTTAGGGAATGTCCCAGGTTAAAAGGAAAGCTGTGTTGATTTTACGTATTTGTTTCTCCCTAGGGTCCCGTATCGCCAGCTGGCTGCCCAGTTTCTCAGTGGAAGTCATGCACACCACTAACATCATGGGGATCGCTCA
The DNA here is from genome assembly GCF_963514075.1 of Conger conger. Classification (NCBI taxonomy): domain Eukaryota; kingdom Metazoa; phylum Chordata; class Actinopteri; order Anguilliformes; family Congridae; genus Conger; species Conger conger. The sequence continues at coordinate 49,862,356 of NC_083765.1, read as the reverse complement.
AGCCAACAACTCCCAGCTCAACGCTATGGTGAGCCGCCCTTATACCACCTAGCACCAGAACCACACGCTGTTACACCACCCAGCACCAGAACCACACGCTGTTACACCACCCAGCATCAGAACCACACGCTGTTACACCACCCAGCATCAGAACCACACGCTGTTACACCACCCAGCATCAGAACCACACGCTGTTACACCACCCAGCATCAGAACCACACGCTGTTACACCACCCTGCATCAGAACCACACGCTGTTACACCACCCTGCATCAGAACCACACGCTGTTACACCACCCTGCATCAGAACCACACGCTGTTACACCACCCAGAACCAGAACCACACGCTGTTACACCACCCTGCATCAGAACCACACGCTGTTACACCACCCTGCATCAGAACCACACGCTGTTACACCACCCTGCATCAGAACAACACACTGCCAAACATTGGGAACGCTGTTCTCCTCTGGTTCCCTAGCGCACACTGCCAGACATTGGGAACGCTGTTCTGCTGTGGTTCCCTAGCGCACACTGCAGGACATTGGGAATGCTGTTCTGTGGTTCCCTAGCGTGTGTGGTAGGCATTGGGAACGCTGTTCTGTTCTGGATAGAGAACCTTTCCGCAGTGGTTGTTTCACGCTGCTTGTTCCTCCCGCAGGCCCATCAGATCCAGGAGATGTTCCCGCAGGTTCCCTACCACCTGGTGCTGCAGGACCTCCAGCTCACGCGCTCCGTAGAAATCACCACCGACAACATACTGGAGGGCCGGATCCAGGTCCCCTTCCCCACCCAGGCAAGCGCCCCTCCCCTCCCGCCCATGCGGTATGCACTATGGGGCGCTACTGACACCCTGCTGTGGTCTGTGCTGCAGTATGGAGCAGTACTGATGCCCTGCTGTGGTCTGTGCTGCAGTATGGAGCAGTACTGACGCCCTGCTGTGGTCTGTGCTGCAGTATGGAGCAGTACTGACGCCCTGCTGTGGTCTGTGCTGCAGTATGGAGCAGTTCTGACGCCCTGCTGTGGTCTGTGCTGCAGTATGGAGCAGTACTGACGCTTGCATTGTTGCTCGTCCCAGCAGTCGGCCGAGCGCACCGCCTTGCTGGGGGGCCCCGCTCCTGAGGAGCCGGCAGGGGCCAGCGGGGGTGTGGAGGCCACGCCCGGGGGGCCGGAGGACTCTGAGGCCCGGGGCAGCCGCTTCTCCAAGTCAGCCGAGGAGAGGCAGAGAATGCTCTTACAGAGGAAGGAGGAGCTGCTGCAACAAGCACGCAGGTAACCCTGCCCAACCAATACGCACGTACACAGGTAACCCTGCCCAACCAATCTGCACGCACGCAGGTAACCCTGCCCAACCAATCTGCACGCACGCAGGTAACCCTGCCCAACCAATCTGCACGCACGCAGGTAACCCTGCCCAACCAATCTGCACGCACGCAGGTAACCCGGCCCAACCAATCTGCACGCACGCAGGTAACCCTGCCCAACCAATCGGCACGCACGCAGATAACCCTCCCCAAGTCCACACAGCTTCAAATACTGCAGTAGCATATTATAGTATGTGTAGTGTAGTGCACCATGGGAAATGGATTTCTGACAGGCAGGTGTCTCCTCATAGACGCTACCTGAGCCGGAGCCCTGAGGAGGAAGAGGAGGAAGAGGAGGAGGAAGAGGAGGAGGAGGAGGATGGCCTGCCCTCTCTGCAAGGGGATGGCTCGGACTCTATGACGCAGCGCCGCCGCATGCTGGCCGCCGCGGCCGAACGGCGCATGCAGGGGCAGCGCGACCCCTAACCTTCTCCCCCCAGCCCTGCCGCTGCCCCTCTCCCTCACCCCTGGACCCTGCCCCTCTCCCTCACCCCCCGACCCTGCCCCTCTCCCTCACCCCCCGACCCTGCCCCTCTCCCTCACCCCCCAACCCTGCCCCTCTCCCTCACCCCCGGACCCTGCCCCTCTCCCTCACCCCCGGACCCTGCCCCTCTCCCTCACCCCCGGACCCTGCCCCCCTCCCTCACCCCCGGACCCTGCCCCCCTCCCTCACCCCCGGACCCTGCCCCCCTCCCTCACCCCCGGACCCTGCCCCCCTCTCTCACCCCCGGGCCCTGCCCCCCTCCCTCACCCCCGGACCCTGCCCCCCTCCCTCACCCCCGGACCCTGCCCCCTCCCTCCCTCTACCCCCGCCCTGCCCCCTCCCTCACCCTCCCGCACTGCGTCTGTGACCCCCGGACCCTGCCTCCCCCCCTCGCCCCACCGGGGCACCATCTTAGAATCGCTGAAAGGAAAAATGGAAAACTAGCGTTGTGAAGTTGGGGAGAAAGCGAGCCCATCGTGAGCATGGCATTTGGCTGAGCTTGACGCTGCCGTGGCGTTTTTACGTTGCCTTAGGAAGATGAGACTCGAGTACATCTGTAGTGGTCAGAGCTTTAATCGGTTTCTCCCCGCCTCCCCTCGGCTGCCTAGGAACTGCACAACGTCTGACCGGCTTTAGCACCCGCTGAAACCTGAGTGTCGTGCCGATAGTGTTTTGAGCTTCGTTCCACTTTTTGGCTGCTCCACGGATCGCGTGTCCGTGAGAGGCCAGTGATTGCCGACGGCTTCGGAGCTCGAAGCGGACCCTCTCGCCTCGGTCCGGCTGGAGTTCGAGTCGGGCTCGGAGCGGCTCTTACGCAACACAAACCCTGCTCTGTCCGCAACACAAACCCTGCTCTGTCCGCATGAGGATCTGGTCAACGTGCTTGTTTGGCTGCAGGTTTGTATCTACTTGTTCGTATTAACAGGAAAAATAATAACCAATGGAGAAAATACCAACTTGTTTTTAGTTCAGGTTGAAGAGATTTAGCAGTGACTTTGGAAAAGCTGGATGGAAATTAGTTTCATTTTCTATTAACTGATGAATAAGGACCTGCTGAACACGTGTAACACTGCAACTGGACCGGCCTCAGAGCCACATTTCATGTAAGCTGTGTGCGTGTGTGTGTGTGTATACAATCTAATATATGTAAAGAATATACATGCTATACACACACTCATGTTTGAAGATCATTCTTATGGTTCTGCCTTTTAACGAGAAGGAAGCAGAACTTTTATTTTCAGCGCAGTCGTCAGTATTCAGTAATTTCCTTTCATTTCCTTTTTTTTTTAAAGTCTTTAAGAGTGTGCTTCTTCCCCCTGATGAAAGCGTTGCTTAGGGCAGCGTGAGCATGGGGATTGGTTCTGGATCCGTTTGAGTGGCAATGTTTTCCTGTGAAGACGGTGCCGGTTTGTCCAGCACAGTGAACATTCAGGCCTTACTGGTGCAGCTTCCCGGTCTAATGCTTCAGGTACTGCTGGAACACTCCGAGAAGATGGCTTTTCTCCTTCGCTCTAGACAGCACCTGTTTTAGGGTTTGAGCAGCTTTCTCTGCTATTTATTATTATAATTATTATTATTATTATTATTATTATTATCTTTACAAACTAAGCAGACTTGTTTTTTTTATATGGTATTGGCCTCACCAGCAGTGATTCTTTCTAATGCGAGTCTTGCTCTTATAGCTGCGACCTGCAGTTTCATTTGCTCATAGGTCTACATCAAGCTGTGCATCAGTATCATAAAAAAGGGTTTCAGTAATTGTTTGCTGTTACAAAAAACCAGCAAGACAAATGTAGCTTGTGAGAATCTTGCCAACAACGATTTTCTCCCAAGCTAGGTGGCAGCATCTAGAGCCGGGCTTATTGGATGTTATGTTATGCAATCACTTTAATTTTAAACTGCATAACTTCTTTGTTTTAGGGAGAGGGGCAGTTGACTGTATACAGTAAATGTGATTAATTTATGAAATTTGTTCATTGTAATGGCTTGGAGGTTTTTTTGTTTTAATGTGCAAAATGAATTGGAAGGTATGCTTAGGCTTATCAAGATTTAGGTTTTATCAGTCCACTGTCCCAGGTAAGAACATTAAATCAGCACATTTCTCAGTCATGGGTCAGCTGAAAAAAGAGCACTGTGCTAGCAGCGTCACGTAAATGGAAAGTTCATAACTATTGGTCTTTTACTTATTTCTTTAGTCTGGTCTATGCATCATTTGACAAAGCGGTATTATCTGGTCAAGTATTGTTTAAGATTTAGACATACAATTGCAATGGTTGCTCAGTTTTTTGTGTGAAGAATAATACTTAATTTTATAATTTCTCTTCAAGAAGTTATTTATAGGTGCCAGATTATATGGCATAATCCAGAAGATAAACGCCCAATAAATCAGGACAGAAATATGATTGGTGAAACCCCAACAGAAACCATGTCCTAAGCCTATTCACGATAAAGTGTGTGTAGTCTAAAGTGAGCCGTAGTCCTTCAGTTGCACATTTTCATCTGTACCTTCTTAAGGGTTAGTCCTGCATAGTGAGTTCATTACTTAGTCAGGTGGACTTTGTTCTATTTGGAGAGTGGCAGTATGCAATGCCCCTCAAGAGCCAATAATCCAGAAAAGACACTGGAGAGTAGCGGCACTGTGGTTTAGCTGGGCGGACGGCTCCCAACGGTTGCGAAAGTGCTATTTGCATGTGCTAAAACGGTCGGCACGTCAGGCCTGCACAGCATACGCTTCCCTCCGCACACTTCCCTGGGAGAACGGCCGCTGCTGAGCAAGCACTCTGGGGGGAAAAGATCCCGTATTTGTGTCATGTAGTGCCTGATACGGCTCTTGATATGAACCCACTTCCCAGGAACTCCGTGTCCCTACTGTTTACCAAGCACCTGATTCAGTTACGTTGCAATATGTGTATAGTTTGTATTTGTTTTTGAGCACATTATTGTTTCGGGGATTTTGTCGTGTTGACTATGCAGATACCCACATTGAGAATCCTTTCGGGGGTAAATTCCATGAATGTGACGTTGCTTGTTACAGGTATTATAAGATCTTTTTTTTGAGACGCATAATATGTCTGTCTCAAACACGTCTATAAGCACTGGGATTATAAGCGGTCTCTGTTCTTTGGTTTTATGGTCACACCCCTCTATACAGTATTTCTTCTCGCTATATCATAAAATGTCTGCCAGATGTCTTTCATTTTCACTGTGAACCGTGTTCTTTGGTGTCATAACTGTTAACAATTCATCAGACAAATTTGAATAATTTATTGGTTTGCTTTTATACACAAAAATCATTTTGTGCCTCGATTCAGCAGTGGATGAATGACTGATTTTGTAAATAATTTTGTAATGAACACTGTATTATAGATGTGAAATTACTGTACAAAATAAAACCGAGCTACTATAGAAGCTTTTACGCATACTTGGTGTTTGTTTCTTTCTTTCATGGTTCTGCCTGGGTTTATGTTCATGGCCTTTTCCATGGTGGAAACCAGGTGTAATATGAAGTAATGCTGTGTCCTTTATCTTCCGAGCTGGAAATAAAGTGGACCGGCAGCAGCTCTGGCAGTTAGCCATCTCCATGTTCTTCTGAGGCAACGCTGCATCATTTCAATTTCAAACCAGATAAATTGTGCTTCACAGAGAACAAACAAATGGCAGGAAAGTTGGGTTTTGTGAGGAATATGGACAACCCAGCCGAGACACAGATTGCTGCAGCTATGATTAAGAGTGCGTCAAAAATATGGATTATAGTTTTGGTGACCAGGTTCCCAATTGCAGTTAGTCAGAAACCTCATTGAAATATTGTATGACTGACATAAGGGGGGAAATCAAGATTTTCTCAGAATAAGTCAAGGGGCTAAATGGTAGGGTTATCCTGGGAAAACAGGAAATCTGATCACCGTAATTAAGAATGTCTTGTGCAAGAGTCCCAGGAGTGTCCAAGAACGTACATAGACCTTGCCAAACCATTCGTTTTGTGTACATACAATACCGTTGGTATTTGGACAGTGGTACAATGTGTTCTTTTGGCTCTGTACTCCAGCACATTAGACATTAAATGAAATTATGAATCAAGCAAAACAGTGAGCAACATAGGCTTACTAAAATAAACAGTTTGAAACCTCATTAAGAAGAGAACTCTGATCTTAGCAATTGCAATGGGGCTGGTAGGCCATTTTGTTATTTAAATGATGTTCAACATACAGATTCTGTGGTGTCCCAATAATACCCCATTGCCCTGATGAAGTAAACATGACTGAATCTATATTAGGGAATTTTTCTGCTAAGTAAAAGCAAGCTGCATCCATCTTATCACTGTTCAGCCAACTGTGGGGGTACAGAATGCATTTGATTTGATAATTTGATCGTGGTGAATTACAATTGGCTTTAACAATTTGGCTGCTGGAATGACTTGCTGTAGGTAATGGCTTCCCCAAACTGGCCCATGGTTCTGTCTCTTCTCCTGCATGTGTTGTCTGATTTGTGAGACACAATATTTTACACACACCAACTGTGATTGGTTGCCATGCGAGGCACCAATCAGCTCATCAGGAGCATTTTGGGGGTTGCGTGTCTTGCTCGGGGACACTTCGACACAGCCCGGGTGGGGGATCGAACCGGGAACCCTCCAACTGCCAGACGACTGCTCTTACTGCCTGAGCCATGTCGGCCATGGTGGAAGTTTCTCCTCCTGCACATCTCCCTCTTCCTGTGGTCCAGAATGGCAGAAGGTTTGAAGCACTTAAATTGCCTGTAGTGTAGTGGTTAAGGCACATGACTCGGACATGCAAGGTCGATGGTTTGATTCCCGGTGTAGTCACAATAAGATCCACACAGCCGTTGGACCCTTGAGCAAGGCCCATAACCCTGCGTTGCTCCAGGGGAGGATTGTCTCCTGCTTAGTCTAATCAACTGTATGTTGCTCTGGATAAGAGCGTCTGCCAAATGCCATTAATGTAATCTTATGTAACACAAGATCCAGTGAGCGTCCCTGAAAAATGACACAAAGCGCAGATTTAATGCATGATGCCGTGCATCACGGTGGCGTATGAAAGCGGATCATACGGAAAATCAATGGCACTCCCGTTCCATCTTGGGAATTCTGGGGCCTTTGGCTCTGCATTCATGGGGTTGTTTAACATTCTTCATTATTGTACTGTATTGAATTCTTGATTTTCAATAAGTATCCCAAGTTCTCCAAAGACACCGCATACAAGAACTTGGTGGAATAACAGTCGGAAGTCTGAAATAAATCACTAGAGGGCACTATTTACTTACGGTACAGAAAGTGAATCCAGGAAGTAAAATAATATAGACGCTGACAAAATAATGACCAATGACTAAAAGTTGCAGGATGCCAGCAATGTATCCTCACTAAATATTTGTAGAGGACCTGAAATATACTGTTGCTACATTCTGTAATAATAATTTTAAGAATAGAAAGACTTTTATCATTTTGAAAGAATGCATGTAGGGTACAATTTAGAATTATAATTGTCTTCCCATCTTCACAACAAACTGAGAAAATGACTGCCATTTGCATTCTGCCAATCAGTTTAGTTTTTTCTCTCAATGAAACTAAGTGGGAATTAACCCTATTTGTTGGGTTTTTTCTCTTCATGAAGGACAAAGATTTCCTAAAGATGTCGGGCAAGAAGAAATATTGAAGTGGTATTCTAAAAGAAGTGGTATTTGAATTCATTATTAACACGGCTATCGTGTAGACCATGATATGCATGGCAGTGTTACCTCAGTGTACTGTTAATTTATCAGAAACATTAGCAGTTCTATGTCACCATTATTTTGTTAAAAAACGCGCCTTGAAGATTAGTAAGAGCAAAATTCCCTCTGACCACAGATGTGCCATTACGGATATACTTGGTGAATAGATCTGTAATATACACTCAGTCAACACTTTATTAGGTGTTTATTAGACTTATTTTTTAGACTTCTACCATTGTAGCCTATCCACTTAGAGTTAATGATTATGCATTGTGTGTTTAGAGATGTTCTTCTGCATACCACTGTTGTAATGTGTGGTGATTTGCGTTACTGTCACCTTCCTGTCAGCTTTGACCAGTCTCTCCTCTGACCTCTCTGATTAACAAGGTGTTTCTGTCTGCAGAACTGCTGCCCCATTCTTTGCAAAATCTAGAGACTAGTGTGCTTGAAAATCCCAGGAGATCAGCCATTTCTGAGATACTCAAATCACCCTGTCTGCTACCAACAATCATTCCATGCTCAAAGTCACTTAGATCAAATTTCTTCCCCATTCTGATGGCCGATGTGAACATTACTGTTCACATCAGTAAGCCCCTGACTTGTATCTACATGATTGTATGCATTGCACTGCTGCCATTGGCTGATTAGATAATCACATGAATAAGTAGGTGTAATAAAGTAGTAGTAGCACTAGTTGATCTGGGAATGCAAGCTTCTGCTTCATGGTCAGGGAGTGCATCGCCAGCCAAATGACAGTATTGATGACAGATTTTGCTTCTGTAGCTACATAGACACGTACATATTATTACAATGTTTGCCATCACTTGTGGGTCTAGCATCTTCCCCATTATCCTTTAACAGTGGTAATGAGATTCATTGACTATGCACTGGGTCAGCTCTACATGGGGTGGGGAGCGGGCTTGTTAGCTGCCCTCTAAAGCGGGATTATTATTCTCCCATCAGAGCTGAGAGAGCGTCCCTGCTGCCTGCCTGAGGGGGCTCCCCACTGCGATGGAACATTATGTTTGCCAAGATAATGCTGAGGAATATTATATTGCATTACATTCACTTAGCTGACGCTCTTATCCAGAGTGAGTTACAATATACTGCAGGAGAAATGAAAGTGGATTCACCTGTCTAACGGGGGCTTACGTACGACACATCTGCATTTTGAGTCCAATTGCTTTTCTTTCTTGTGCGTGGTTAAGCTTACCGATGGTCACCTGTGATCAAGCTGGGCTCTGTGATGTTTGTCCTAACCCCAGCCCCCTTCCCCACACAAACAAACAAAGTGCCCTCTGTTGTGGCATAAACCAGTCAACCAGTCATGGGGACATGGAAACCAAAATTGCTGATTCATGTAACAAAGTGTGAATCAACATCTAATTTTTACATTTACATTTTAGTCATTTGGCAGACGCTTTTAATCCAAAGCGACTTACAAGTGCATAGGTTCTACCACAAGTCAAAGCATCACATCCAGAACTAGAGAAATACACCTGGACTGCTGTTCTAAACATATAGTCGTCATCATAAGTGCAATTTTTTTTTTTTTTTGGGGGGGGGGGGGGGGGGGGTTAGACAGGGATAGGGGTATCAGAAGGGGGGGACGGGGTAAATCAGGAGGGGGGACTAAGGTAGAGTTTGAAGAGGTGTGTTTTGAGTCTGCGTCGAAATAGGGGGAGGGATTCTGCTGTCCTGACAGTGGTAGGCAAGTCATTCCACCACTGAGGAACCAGAACGGAAAACAGGCGTGAACGTGCAGCTCGACCGCCAGGTGCCCGTAGAGAGGGAATCGTAAGGCGACCAGAGCTGGCAGACCGGAGTGGTCTAGCTGGGGAGTAGGGAGTGATCAGGGATTGTATGTAATGTGGGGCAGTCCCCTTAGCAGCCTGAAATGCCAACACTAGGGCCTTGAATCGGATGCGTGCGGCAATAGGAAGCCAGTGGAGGCCAATGAGAAGCGGGGTGACATGAGCCGACCTGGGCTGACTGGTGATCAAGCGGGCTGCAGCATTCTGGACCAGCTGGAGGGGCTTGATGGCGCACGCTGGGAGACCGGCTAGGAGGGAGATGCTAATGCTACTGACAGGCTCCCCCAGTCTCCACTGTCACAGGGAAATGCATTGATTTACTGCCGTGTGAAAGGGTGGCTTCACTCAGGAAGCTGGCAGAACCAGTCTGCGCTCTTTTCAACTAAATTCTAATGTGCAGCCCTCTTGCTTTTTCCTGCAGATCAAGAGCTTCACGTAGATTGCAGGGTTTTCTCTGGGGATATACTGGGGATTCATAACTGCAATCTGGGCATTTCGGTCACCACCGCATGGGCTCTCTGATGCTTCATCCATGCTACATAGGGCTGGTTTCACAGACGCAGATTAAGCATAGTCCTGTACTAAATTAAATGTTGAAAAAAGATTCTCTAACAAAATGTAATTCAGCCCAGGACTAAGTTCAGTATGTGTCTGTGAAACCGGCCCATCGTCTAGTTTGGCTGTTTACGTAGCTAGCTTCACATGTGCATTAATTTAACTGCTCATTAACTCTGACCTTGTTTATTGTATTCCTGCCAATAATGAATATCAGCCTCAGTGCCGCAAAATGTCTCTTTTAGCGTCGGCCTTTGGAATAGCCCTACGGAGACACTGCTCCCATCCCTCCAGCCGCTGTCCTGCCTGTTCATGCCTGTGTGCTCATGCCACGATGAATGGAACCAAATTCATTAGGAAGCAATGCATTGAACAGCATTTTCCGACCGGCTGACTACACAACGTGGGAGAGCCACTGGTTATGTGAGTCACGGGATCATTTCACCCGGTTCTACTTCCTGAAATGCAACGATACACAGTAGTCTTTATGCCTCAAGGTCAATGCTGTCATTTATACCGAATGCAATACTCATATGTTTTTGTTATGCATACAATTGTGTTTCCAATTCATTCTCGGGAGGAGAGATTAGCACGTAAACAGGACAGCCCGCTATGGACACACCTGACCCTGCATGGGTGGAGTGGTGTGAATGTTCAATGGGTGCATGTTGAGCCATTGAGGAAGGACAGCATAAAGAGAGGGTCAAGGTAGCACTCAGCATGACCCAAAAAACAAAGCAATTTTCCAAAGGCGTCACGGTGAATAATTGTGCAAACTGTACAAATGCACATAGTCTGATATAGCCAAATCAGGTTAGAAAACAATGGAAAGGATCCCTGGACAGAATGATTAACTGGGCCTTTATCTCAAGGACTCTTACAGAAGTCCCCTCCTGCTGTTGGGTGGGAGAGCCCATCTGGAGCAGGGACGGTTGTAATGCGATGATTTACCGCAGAGATACAAGTTTAATGCTTTCCTGCCACTTTCCTGCTTATGGCAGAAAGGCCTGCTTCCAGATGCCCTGTGATGAGCTACACATTTCCAAAGTAAAACTGCTAGCATCATATTCTACACCCAATTTTGTTTTTGGTCTACTTTTGGAACAAATAAGAACAGTAGCTGAGAGACTGTCATTTTTTTTATACAGAAAAATGTTCTTACCTGCCTTTTTCACACTTAATAGAATGGAGGAAATTCTTCCTAATTGCTTATGCTAACAGTTTGTTGTTCTTTTTTATACAATTTTTGAGATGCTACATATTCTAACATAATGGCTAACATATGGAAACAATGCTGATAGGACCACACGTGGTGACGCATCGGACCCCAGAGCTGTCCGTTTCATGGGCTGTATTGAAGGTGGGTTCAATTGGATATACAGTCAGTGTCCACTTTATTAGGCAGACCTGTACATCAACTTCAATGCAAATACCTAATCAGTGTTGTCACACATTCCTCCTATAACCTCATTAAAACTTTCTGTGACTTGTGCCACAATAGCCCTTCTGTTGGTTTGGACTAGACAGACAGCCATCGTTGCCCTAGCGCATCGATGAGCCTTGGGCGCCCAACGCAGTCACTCCATAGTTTAGAGATGCTCCATCCCAGTCATCAGGCCATAACGATTTGGCCCTTGTCACAGTCGCTCAGGTCTTTACGCCTGCCCTTTTCTCCCACATCCAACACATCAACAACGAGAACCGACTGTTCGCTTACCGTCTAATATATCCCAGACCTTGACACGCACTGTTGTGACAAGATAATCAGCATTATTCACTTCATCTGTGAGGGGTCATAATGCTCTGGCTCATGGGTGCACGTCTATGTCTAGACCCAGGTCTAGTTTCGAATACATTCTGACTTTAATTCTGACTAGCAGCATCATGGCAGATGGCGTCCACACATACAGCATCATACTCTTAATTATTTTGCATTAACATAGAACTTGAGATATTGCCCTTTTCTTGGTGTTAATATTTGGCCCTGGAGAACCCTTCTGTATGCTAAATCATGGTTATTGGTAAGATGGGTTTACTTGACTGGGACCCGCAAGGTCAGTGGTTCGATCCCCAGTCAAGGCCTTTAACCCGGCATTGCTCCAGAGGAGGATTATCTCCTGCTTAGTCTAATCAACTGTACGTCGCTCTGGATAAGAGCGTCTGCCAAATGCCAATAATGTAATGTAATGTAAAGATTAAGGACAATGAACATTACAGTTAAAGCCACGTACACGGTGGTTCTCCTGGACTAGGGTTGAGCGTTGAGACCTCTCTCTCTGTGCTCGAACCGTGGATTGTGCTGGACTCTCGGTGAAGGTAAAGGGCGAGCGTATGACCTGCTTCTGGGACATTGCGTGCCGGGTGGAGTTAGTGCAGTGTTCACGGGTGTCTGTGTATCTGTGTTTTCTGTCTGTGGCAGTGGCTGAGGGGACCAGGACGGGGATGGGGGGGTCAGTTGACACAGAGAGGTAGCCTCCCAGGAAATCCGTAGCAGATGGACACGATAACATCAATTACACTTCCCCGTGTGACAGACTGCAGAAGAATATAAACCCAGTCCAAACAGGATTACAGGAGATGGAAATCTAGCTCTGAGTCAGGGAGAAAAAACCCCCCACTTTTTCAGGCACTGTTTGTGTTGGCCATGTTCAGCCAGGGGGGAGAAGATTACTGTCTGTCTGAACACATCCACACCACTCTGCTCAATCAGATACCTGCCTCTGCAGTTCTGCTGGGTGACCTCAGCAAGAGTATGCAGCCATGGATGAACTGCAATATTTAAATTTCCCAGGGATATAGGACAATTAAACATACATTCTACATATTCGTTGGAGCAGATTGATTTGAAATGTTCTTTTAAAATTAACAAAAAGAAACAAAAAACAAACAAACAAAAAAAACGGATTTCTTTATGGCAAATACGCATCTGCAAGTGGCTGTGCCAGTCAAGATAAAACTAAAGCTAATTACTAATATTATCTTTCATGTTCATCAGAAATATTATTGCATTCTATAGAACCAAGGTGGAGGTGGAGGTGTGGGTGGAGGTGGAGGTGGGGGTGGAGGCCTCTGATGGTGCTGTGTTGCCCCAGCGAGTGACCGAGCCACCCCTGTGCCCTTTTCTCTCCAAGTTCCTAAGATTTAAGAAATTAATCTGGTCCAAAACAATGCCTCCATGAGGCCAGACCACTTCCACAAAAAAGGAAAAAGAAGCTTTTATTGCACTTGAATTCCACTTGGTTTGTCAGATTGCCCTCTGTGAGGTGATTTAAAAGTTGCCAAACTAATTACACCTCTGCTTCTTCTCTGACTCAAAAGTAAGCGCATCGCTGTAATGAAAATATTCCATGTCACTCCTGGTGTCAATTAGCACCATCTGCGTCCGTGTTCTCCCATTAGTCAGGATGCCGCGAGGGCCTTGGCTAAATTAGGCCAATCATTTAAATCCATCAGTTTAATAGTGTTAACCTCAGGGTCTGCAGACAAGCAATACGCTCAGCTGAATCTAAATTTTGATCCATCTCGGGACAATTTAAAAGATTACATGCAGAGAAGAGGATATCCATCGTTTCTAATCTGCAATATTGAACTTGATAATATATACATATTATCTTGTAGATGAGTATCTTATAATTATCTTATAAGTGTAAATAAACCTAATTTGTGCCTCATGGTTCTCTGTAGATGAAAGAAATCAGTTTCTAAAAGTGTTTCGGCATACTTTATCTGCCATTGCTAACTATACATGAGGTCAACATTGACCTGTCATGGAAAGCAATGGCTCAGTATGCTAACATTATGACCTGAATCAGTCCCAATGGTCAGGTATTATGAAAAGGCCTTATTGGCATTAGTTTAAAGGTTTCCATCGGAGTGTTTGTAAGCCTTCCCCCCCCTTTCTTCCCAGTGTGGAACTCCCAGTCGTGCTGGAATATTAATTGCAACCTCCATTGTTGGTTCAGGAGTAGTGGTGTGTGCTTTCTGAAGGATTCATTGTTTTTGAACAACTCCCTTTTGTGATCAAAGAGAACCAACTCACCTCCATGTATTAAATCTAAATGGTGTTAAAAGTGTAACTCAAGGGAAAAAAGTGTAATTCAAAAGGAACAAACTTCCAAGGACCATAGCATGCGGTCCATAGCATGAGCGCATAGATTTCTCAGTATGGCTGGCATCAGTGGGAGTTGAATCCATAACCATGGCAGAGTTATTGCCATTCTCTACCATAAGCTTCCCATAGTCTTTTTTTCTGTACAATACAATATGTGCCGTAAATCACAGTCCAATATGATGCATTCATTATTTTGTGGAAGAAAGGAGGGAATGGATTCCCGGGGAAGCCGGATAAGGACTGGGGCCTGGTCGTCGCTGTGCATGTTTACTCTGGCTGATAGATCTCACAGTTATCTGAAGTGGCTTCAGAATCATGGCTTGGGCTCGATGTCTCTCCTCAGCGTACATCACTGCGCCCCCATTACTGGACTGGGACACTGATACTATATTTAGACAAGATGCCATTTGCAACAGTGGCCTGTTTCCAGCAGTGGCCTCCTATTCAAGTCTTAAGCGGGCCCGGATGCTTTTAACCCCTCTTAGCTCTGAGGTGGGAGAGATTCACAGTGTGATATGGTTGCTGGCGGATCTTCAACAAGTGATAAAGCAAGCAGATGGCACCTGGTCGTGATTCTGAGGCAGCAAGTGTCTCTTGTTTTTCATGGCATATTTCACTGTGCACCTGATATGTCACAGGAAGCCAGTGAAAGGTATAATGTGTTCATTTTTCTTACAGTCTCATTTGAATTTTTCTTACAGTCTCTGTAAGAAAAATAGTCTCGGCATACTATGCAGGATTTCTGTGGCCCTGTGCACGTCTCTGCCTCCATCCTTCAGCCTGCCCACACCTCCTCTGAGGACGAGACACACTCTGATACTGCAAGCAAAGTGTCACGTGAAGAGGTGAGGCGATCAGAGATAATGAGAATTACATTACATGGAGGTGGAGGTGGGGGTGGAAGTGGAGGCCTCTGATGTCAGAGCTGGTGCTGTGTTGCCCCAGGGACGGACCGAGCCACCCCTGTGCCCTTTTCTCTCCAGTACCAGGACTCTTTTATACGAGTTCACTTACTGCCATTTAGCAAAGTCCGCTGACTGTAAACAAATGTAGTCCGCATCTGGTCATCCCTCTGTGTCTATAAGTATAAAAGATTAAGTCTTTGTTAATCACAAACATTGAAATGTCTTATTTTTTTATACTGCTAGCATTTAAACCAGTTTTGGAACAGTTTTGGCTGTTGTAATGAGTGGGCACTATGAGAGATTACACAGACGTGGCTTGGGGATGAATATAATATAATATAGAGGGGTATAAACTTATTAGGAAGGACAGGTCCAGTAACAGAGGTGGAGGTGTGGCTGTTTATGTAGGTGGAAATCTTAATGAGCAAGAAATTACAGAACTATTTGTGAGGATATTTGCAATCACTTTGTAGCCAACTGCCACTTCTTTCTGTGGCCATTAGATTATTCTAAAAGAAAACTTTATCAATTACACTGTAAACCTGAATGATATGTGCACTCTTGTTCAAAGCACTGACTTTCTCCAGAAGCTCAAACCATCCTGCAATGAGCTGATGAGAAGCTGAATCCATCCTGCAATGAGCTGATGAGAAGCTGAATCCATCCTGCAATGAGCTGGTGAGAAGTTGAATCCATCCTGCAATGAGCTGCTGAGAAGCTGAATCCATCCTGCAATGAGCTGGTGAGAAGCTGAATCCATCCTGCAATGAGGAAGATGTGTTCGCTGGTGCAGGAAGTACAACCCAAATCACTGTGCTGAATGACAGGGCCAGGAGACTCAACCCCCTCACCAAAGACCCTCTCCGCAGACAAAACAAGACGCCGCAGAGCAAACAAAAACAGCTGCTACGGATGCACCTCTCATGCGCGCAATCAGAGGAGTCCCACCACCACGGAGCGGAGAGGCACTGGAGAACAATGCTGTTGTCCTTTCACTTACGTGAGCGTCGGAGTCATACCGTCAGCAGTCCACCTGCTGTTTCACGATTCGCCCGACAGATAACATTCCTCAGGTCTGTTTTACGCATCTCTGCCAGCTCGCCCATGAAAAATATTTTCGGGAATTTGGCATTAGGAATTTAATTGAGACCTGGCAGGAAAAGGGTGGTTTGAAATGGGTCTATGATTGGCTAGGCCACTGTCCCAGCCAAATACAGACCCATTTCAAACCTCACTTTTTATCGAGCATCCTTGGGAAGCTCATCGGCATTCTTCTTTCCTACAGGCCAACAAGGTTTACGGGAACTTTCCGTCTGGGTCCAGGAAGCGCCACAGCTCAGAAACAGAAATATTTTGACGCAGACTAAAAACAGACCTTTTCAGACTATACCTTAGTCCTCCCTCCTGATTTCCTCCCCCCTTCCGATATCCCACTTGTATAACCCTAATAAAAATAAAAAATAAACGTTTGCACTTACGATGACTATTGTCTTTTTGTTTAGAACAGCTCTTCATGCATGTTTACTAGTCATGGATTTGATGCTTTTAATCTGTGGAAGAGCCTATGCACTTATAAATATAAATGTAGCTAGCAAAAATTATTATTGGATAAGTCAGCGTCCTTATCGTACCTATCGATCATAGTTGATATACTAAATTAACTAGCTTGTGAAAATTCAGAAAATTCAGATGAGTGTGTATTGTGGAGGTAGCTATGGTAACAAACAACAGTGTGTTGACAGATCTCATTACCACGAACAGACAGTTTGGGTGAACTTTCATAGTGGGAAATTTAGGCTTAGAAAAATACATTTTAAAAGACATTTAAATTACTGAATAGTAAAAAAAAGGATGCACATTGTTTTATTGTTGCCTAAAGACAGCTGGCAAGTGTCACATTGCGCCACCATATTACTCCTTTAAACAACGTGAATCATAAAATAGAACAACTTCTTCCATTGGGAGGGTGTAGTAAATTTTTTTAAACATCTGGTGCTTACCCTTTAATTAACGTGGTTGATAACTATCACATTAGTGCCGGGCAGGCCCTGACCTTCTCTTCCTCTTAACAATCTTCTCCATCCTTTTTGCTGTTTCATACTGAGGTAACATTTACAAGAAACTAAGGGAAAGATCTAATTGAGGTGGTCGCAAGGACTTATCTGCTACAATTGGATTATGAGCAGAAAACAAACCCTTGATATGAAAAAAAGCAAACCAAAAAATTGCCTTTTTCTCCCAATTGCATTAGAGCTGTACAGAACCTGCCAATTACCTTGCTGTCTGTGGATTGCCAGTTTGACTTTTATTAGTAAGACAAATCTGATGAAAGTTGTCGTTTTGATTTTTTTTTGCTGCATTGGTAGGTGGGGGCAAAGAGAGATAAGGACTACATAAAATAGCAGGCCAGCAAGTGCTGTATCCACAACAAATATTTTTTAGCTAAGGGGCTATTTTTGTTTGGGCAAAATATATGGATACGATTTGTTCTGTATTTCTCTGTTTGAATTATAAACTGCTCACTGACATTATTGCCTAAATTAGAAGCAAAGTCTCTTTGTGGTTAATTTAGTAACACCTGAAACAGCTTTATAAAGTGGCTGGTATTTATATAGCACCTTTATCAAAAGCACTGTACAATTGATGCTTCTCATTCACCCATTCATACACACACTCACACATAGACGGAGATTGGCTGCCATGGAAGGCACCAACCAACTTGTCAGGAGCATTTAGGGGTTAGGTGTCTTGCTCAGGGACACTTCAACACACCAAGGGCAGGGGATAGAACCGGCAACTGCCAGACAACTGCTCTTACTGCCTGAGCCAATGTCACCCCTATGTCATAGCTTACATGAATGCAATACAAAAGCTGTGCTATAGGATTGAGAATACTGTACCATTCCAAGCTCTCTCTGTCCTTGGTCTACATGATCTCATACTGGCTATTGCGACAAAAACCATATTTACAGTAGTTAAGATTATTGGGGGACATGCATTTATGTGCTTCCATTATCGTTCTGCTGTATTTACTCTGAATGCATATTTGGCTCGTTGAGTTGTACCCAGATTGATATGCATACAAAAACTACAATTTCAGCACTTAGGACTGCAGTGTGTGTTTGCCTGCTAGCCACTCAACAAATCAATCAATCAATCAGTCTGTACTGTACTGGAAATAGCTGTTTCAGGACTGAGCTTGGGAAGACCTAATGAACAGTATTCAGTGTGGTTTTACAGGAGGGATAAGATTACCAACCACAGTGACACAGTGAAACCCAGTGACAAACAGCCAGATTTCAGGCAGCTTGACTGCATTGACATAGCGTAGCTGTGTTGATGTTTTACAGTAATTCCATGTTGTTTCCAGACAGAACGGATGGATGTTCACCCTCGGGGGGAAAAGCCATATAAATGAGTGTAATGTTGTCTGTACAGCCCCTGCCATTATTCTTCCTTATCAATGAGTGTTCCCTTCTGACTGTTCCCTTCTGACTGTTCCCTTCTGACTATTCCCTTCTGACTGTTTCCTTCTGACTGTTCCCTTCTGACTGTTTCCTTCTGACTATTCCCTTTCACAGAGACGCAAAGGGAAAGGAAACACACAGAAACACTTTTTTTTTTTTCATTCCTGATCTTAAGTTTCATGACACCAGCACAGTTCTAAGTTGTAAATCAGTGCCAATTTGCAAAGAGCGAGCAGTGACATCAGTTCTCGGTGTTATTCGTTATTGGGTGTGTTTACATGAAAACAGCCCAGAATGTGTCAGAATGTTCATTTTTAGGCAAAATGGATGTGCTTCAATGTAATTTAACCTTATTATGTTTGGTGTCAATCTGACCTCATTCAGTGTTTGACATTTACTAAAAAAACAGTTGAAGGAGTAACATGGTGCTTGGTCACACTTTATTGGTTTTTATATGCAATTTGCACAAGAGGGCAATGAAGAAACATGATGAAAGTGTTACATATGTCCGTTCTTTAGTTTTGGAGAAGTAAGTATAAATTTATTGTCCTGTTTTCAACCGGTTGAGAATGTTCTCCTCGTAGTGTGTCACACGAGGATAACCACTCCCCTTATCCCTCCCCTATAACTCCTGACCCACAGTTTGCGCCGCTGGCCTCCAGGCAACTGTGAATTTGACTAACACTAGGTTCACATACATTAGAGTGCCTTTTAAGGACTATTAGACTATTTCTGGTTATATTCATATTAGCATATATTATAGTTATATGCTGATAGCGAGCTAGTTTGCTTTCATAAGGAAGTTATAGTTGTGCTATAAATAATGATCATTGGATAAGCCAGTGTACTTACCTTAGCTATCGATAGTTGATATAATAAGTTAGATCGCTTGTGAAAATTCAGTGTCCCAAGATGAGCGCATATCATGGAGGTAGCTATGGTAACAAACAACAATGTGTGGAAAGTGGGAGCACGGTCTGTCAATCATAGCTAATTGACGGTTCTCATTAACACACCCGGACAGTTTGGCTGAACTTTTGTAGTGGGAAATTTAGGTGTAGAAAAATAAGTTTTAAGATACATTTCAAATGACTGAATAATAAAAAAACATGTGGATGGTATTGTGCTCCAGTCAGCAGCAGTACTTTGCCTTCTCCCCAAAACCAGTGGGTGGCCAAATCTCCTTATTCAGCTTGTGTAATGCAGGTCAGCATTGTGTCATTGCAAGCAAGGCAAGGTGACTGGTGAACCTTTGGAAAGCTGGCATGCTAAAATGAACTCAATGGCAGATGCTGCCAGACGGGTATTTACCCGACAAATGTCCTTCTGTTTTGTGGTCAGTATGTATTTGTTGAAGATAGATTTTAAACAGAACACCTCAGACTGTTATTCTTTCCTTTGGTAAAAAAGTACTAGTAGAGAAATAATGTGTGAGTGGGTACTGTATACGTATGTATGGAGGGCGGCAAAATCCACAAAATCCATCCTACAGCTCAAAACTTCAAGTTAAACAGAAAGGGCCATGAAAACTGGCTAATGCTGCAGGTTACATAACAGCCATTGTTTTTTCAGTTGAACACACGCTTGCACATTCTACCGAAAGCAGAATCTACTGTTTCTATCATTCTAAGTATTATTGTTGTTTTTGAGACACCTGCATATGGTGACATTGTTTGCATTACTACATATTGTCCACTTCAAACAGTTGCAGGAACATTTAAAAGCAGCTATTTAAATCCTGTCTGCCACCAACAATCAAAAAATCAAAGTAAAAAAATTTCCCCATTCTGATGGTTGATGTGAACATTAACTGAAGCTCTTGACCTGTATCTACATGATTGCATGCATTGCACTGTTGTCACACAATTGGCTGATTAAATAATCACATGAATAAGTAGGTGTAATAAAGTAAAAATGTTCCTAATAAAGTCCTCGGTGAGTGGATACACACATTAGAGCAAATATTTTTAATCCAGAAAGAAGACACACGTCGTTGCTATGACTATAGACCGTGGGTACAGTTGTACATTCCTGGTGATTACAGTTCAGTCGAAAACGGCGGGAGTGGAACTCCAGCGAGGCTCACAGGTTCTGCTTTCTCGTGACGTGTCGAATCTACACTGTGTCATAACCCACAAGACATTATTTAAATTATTTCAGTCTGTGGCCGTCAACTAAAAAAACATTACTTTCATGGTGCTAAAACACAGATTTGTTAATAACTCTTGATGAAGTTTTCAAATCATCCAGCCACTCACACATGAGAGACGCTTTGCTATAATACATCAATGAAAACAAACCAATCACCATGTTCTCCCCTATTGAGTACTATTGATATTGTATGTATTATATGGTGTTGTATGGCTCGACCACTTTATATTGTTTCATTGCTCTGTACAGCACTTTGATTTGCATGCCTTGTATGAAAGGTGCTCTACAATTGAATATTATTATTTACGTATAGCCTTCTTGTCATAAACCTAGATCCAACACACTGCAACACTGCCTGTCCCCTTTAATGTAATAGTTTCGCCCAATGGCACAAAGGTTTGAGAATTCCTGCCCTACAGAAATGTATTTTTCTGTGTTGGAAGGGTGTTTGATCTCTATAACTCAAAGCCAGAGAGTTGATGTCAAAGGCATTGTTAAAGCCAAAGGAAGCACAGAAACACGAGCTAAACAAAGACCCTGGAGATTAAGGATTAAAATGGAACTTCTAGCAAGCGAGAGTACAACTGGGGGTTGCGTCTTCCTCTCACAAAACAAAAGTGCACTTCCTCGACCCAGTACTGTCCAAGTTCCTGAAGAGACTCGGGCCGTGAAAGCGTGGGCTGTCTGAAGGGAGCAGAGCGGATACCACGGAGCCAGTCCTCCTCCTCACCAACCTCAAACTCCTGTAAGCATTTTCCATAAATAAAAATAGCAAAAATAACCCATTGTCTGGCCTGTGTAGAGGGAAACGCTTTATTGTGATAATGTGCATATTTCGACTTCTTTATAGATAACTTTCACTGACGTTCAACAGGACTTTATATTGTACACAATATTATGTAAACATAGTGCAGTAATGCTGGGTTTGGCCCCAGCTGCCCCAGGTTACAATGAAGATACATCTGTAATATTTTGCCTAAACTACGTCAAACACTGTAACAGTTGACAGTTACATTTAAGACTTTACATTCACGTTCTGTAATAAACAATTTGATGAATACAAGATTATACATACCAAAAGAATATATTTATATATTCTGTATATCTTACAACACACATATTTCTGTTTCATGATATGTGTGGCTTACCTCCTACCTGTTAAATCATTAAAAAAGTCATTTGTTTTCACTGTTTTAATAAATAAAAGTAACAAAAGATGAAATATGAAATATGATATTTTGGCACTTTTAAGCTGTTCTACTTGAGTAAAAAACACTTAAATAAAATACTTCTACTGATAAATGTATCATTTCAGATAAGGTAACAGTTATTCTGGACTGAGATTGTTTCACATGTTTATGAGAGAAGAAGAAACACTTTCAGGCAAACATCAGCAATAACCCCTCCAACCACACACACACACACACACACACACACACACACACGCACGCACAAAAACACACACACACACACACACTCAGGCACACACGCACGCACACACGCACACACACACACGCATGCACACAAACACACACACACACACACACTCACGCACGCACGCACACACGCACACACACACAAACACACACACAAGCACGCACAAACACACACACACACACACACACACACACACATATTGAACATCTGTCTTTGGAAGCAAAGCAGACTTTTTTTTAACAACACAGAACAAAGCATTGAATGTATGTGGTAATAAATATCACAAATACAGTGCAAATATACCATATAGAGTTAAAATCCATGTTGTCAAAGCCACCTCCTTTATTACATTAATCTGAGGTTCTTGAAAATGAGGAAAAGCAATGGTATTGGCTTTTCAGCTCAATGTTTTCACTGGCTTTGGGTCTTAAGACACCACACTTATTTTATAGCACTGTGATTACTTTAGTACTCAAAGGATTATGAGGTTTGTAAAGTAAACCCACACAGCTCTTGGTAAACACAACAGCAATAAAGCTTTTGAAAAGAATGCTGTTGCAAATCTCTGTGTCAGTTTTTTCCCTTTTCCCTTACATAAGAAATGGTTCATTTTAGTTTTTCATTTGGAAATAAAATGGATAATGCTATCGTTTGTACCTCAACAATCTTGCTTTAAAAACGAATGTATCTGAGGAACCTGAAAACATTCTGACTGGATGAATAAGTCACAGAAAAAAAAATCTGTTAAATGTTTGCCAATATTTTAGTGTCTCGATAAGGCACTGACAGTTGAATTGTTATTTCAAGTGGACACCTGTGTGAGATGAGGTGAGGTATTTTATGACGAAGCGTTCATTTGCGTATTGTGGATTGTGGATATGCTGCTGCTTCATACACATGGTGTTCCTGCTACACATTCCTTCAGCTCATCTCTGACACCAGCAGGGATACTCAAATCAACCTGGGCATACCTCTCATGCTCATTACACAGACATTGGGTGACATTCAAATTCATAATGTATGCGATATGAAGGATCCTCTGAGCCAGTCACGACCCAGGCACAACCAGGTGCTAAACAGCTATGACATGGTGCTGACTGATAGATCCTGAGATCCCATTCACTGTACCCATCAGCCTGCTCTTACACGAAACACAGGTGATGGTACAGGTGAATGAAAATAAATGGCTGTTTGAAGAAATTACCTATTCCTGTGCGTAATTCACTTTTAAAGGTTCGGGGTTTGCAAAAAAAGAAACACAAATGTACTTAACACAAAGTTCTCTTCATGGTTGTGGTTGCGATTTGGCATGAATCCTTTTTTCCTCTTTAACTGATTTATACAATGTTTAACAATGTAATTTACAAAAAAAAGCAAAAGAAAAGCAAAAGCAACTTTTGAAAAAAATATATATACCTACAGATTTCTCAGTGGAGTGCCTCTGTGTGAAGTCTTATGAGGTTTGAGAAATGGTTTCATTTATTAACTAAATAATTACACCAATGAAACAGCGCATCTGACATGCCTTTCAGAACACAGAAAATTCCACTTTTCCCAGTCAATCTTCTTCACAGAAATTCACCTTTCCCAAGAAGGCAGAACTGCATGTCTTTACTATCCTGGAATTTCAGGCTGCAACTTCAGGTCACACGTGTCAAATGGAAAGCCAGTGATTTAACTGAAATGAAAATAGAGTTGTTCACAAAAGTCTGAAGTCAATGCACACATATACATTACAGCTGACTCGTTAGAATTTACTTCTTAGTTTTAATTTTACTCAGCTTATTCTGCTTTTTTTGTTGTTCATCATTGAATGAGGAATTGAGACAAGAAATATTGCACACAATGACTGGAACAAAGACTGAACTTGAAAAGGTTATTGCCTCTTAAGCTAACAACCGTAGGATGTAGACTTACCTCAAACTGCCTGATTTTCCCTTCAGCCACAAGGTGATATTCATGTTCAGGTGTAATGCAATAAGCTATTCTCTGAAATGTAATGAATTAGAACAAATAAGTTAGAACACCCGGATTATTCTTAATAGATTACGGTTACTGGAAACCGTTTTATCCATGACTTTTAAAATTGTCCCACCAAAGTTACCGTACTAGTCATTAACAACAATTGAGGCAAATATGATCTTGAAATGAAATGAATTAAAATGGCTCTACTGCAATTAGGCCTCACTTTGTGGATGCAATGTACTGCAAGAAACCCTTTTCCTGGACATGATGGAAGTGCATTGTATTTTTAGACTTCACCGGCTGCGGTAGCCATTTTAAACTGAGAGAAGAATGTAGCCGTTTTATCCGTCTCAACATTTGTGTAGCAGCTGGCATCTTCACTTCATGCTGTTACGGCAAGATATTAGATATATAGTAATGACTACGGAAAACATGACCAAGTGAAAACAATTAGGGTAAACAGCACTGTGGTTCTGGGAGATGAAAGTATTTTCCAAACTGTTAATGATTTTTATCAGCATAAATCAAGATCTTGGAGGCAGTACAAATTCAAAACCTTACAGGCTACAAGACGGTAGCAGCTGTTCCTCGTGGGCTGAATGTTTTATACTCAAATGAACCTGATCTTAGGACAATATAAAGGAAGGACGTAAGGGAACCATTAAGATGTGTATTTTAGGCACGACGTTCCCTGCATGTTTTCCACGCACAGAACACATTCCACACTGCACGTTTCAGAAAGCAGGATTCTCCCGACTGACCTGTTTCAGTGTGTCTGCCTTCACGGTGCAGCACTTGTAGATGGCGTAGAACGGCACAAGCAGTATAGACGACAGTGCGATGCCCCAGCCAACATAGTTGGACCACTTAGGGAAGGTATACTCATCGTATTTCAGGTCACTGGAGTTCACGATGCTGGCAATCACCACAAACTGAAAAAGACAAATCACTCCGTATCAAAATTTGTTTAACGGATTCCATACATTTGTGAAAGTGCAAACTAATCAGCACTGTCTCACTGAATAATTAGAAAAGGATTGGTTTGAAGCTAGGCTTGTTTGCCTGCTGTGGACTGCATTTAAAAACTGGCTAAATGACATTTCATTTAGTCAGAATTGAGTGCAAGCATGGATTGTGCAGTGGATCTCGCAGCATAAGGCTTAAGTTACGTGAAGCTTCTGTTTCAGTTTTTATTTTTTTGAGCATTTTATTTAGAAAATACACTAAATACAAAGTTACACACCAAAACAAATATAGACACACAAATAGACAAAACAGTGTCAGATTTACAAAGAAAAAATAAAAGGTACAAAAACGTGTACCTTTTAGTAAGATTGTACATGCCTACAATACAACAACTTTCAAATGGAAGCAGATGCAGTTAGGGAAATATCAATAGATAAAATGAAAGTACATAAATGACAAATAAATGCAATTTGCGATACACAAAGATACCCTCAAACATATGTTCCTTCACCCCCATATACAGATCTTGAAAATCTAGCCTGACTTTGAATACGGTCTATGAAGGGTCCCCAAATCGTTTGAGTAAGTGTTAGATGTGGAGTTTCTTGTCTCCTCCAGGTAAAGACAGGAAACCATTGAATTGAGCCATTCGTTAAAAGGGGGTGGGGGGGGTGGGGGGGGTAGATTTCCACTCTCACAGAATTTACACGTATCACACATAGATGAAACATAAGGATACATCCTCTTTAATGTTTTTGAATAATGTCAACAATGTATAGCCTTAAACTGTATAAGTTGCAGTCTGGCATTGATTAATTTTGCATAACCCTTTCTCCCAGAGTTCATCTGATATTTGGGAACTAGTTTCCAAGCAGCTCCACGCCTCCTTAAGAGGGTTAGAGGAAGTAGTCCCAGCAAAGAGAGGAACAAACTGTGATACTACGGTAATCACTTGGAGGAAGGGACTTGTACCATAGACTCATAAAAGGTATGCTGCCTGTCAAACGCTTAACCTGCAATAGGAAATGAATGGGTATGGGGGACACTGTGTTTGGTTTGTAACTGACTGAAAGAGGCAAATTGGTTGTCGACATACAAATCTTTAATTATGGATATGCTCTTCCCAGCCCAGACTGCCAAACGCTGTCAGATTGGCCTGGGTTAGAGTGTTGTTTATGGCAAATTGGTGCGTATCCATGAGATCAAGCACCTGCCTGATTTATCTAATGACCTTTACTGAATTTCTCAGAATATAATCATCAGAAATACAACTGCAAAGTGATGTGGTTGATATAAAAGCACATTTCCTATTGCTGCCGATCAATTGTCCTTACGAAGCAGCTCAGGCATCAATCACAACCAAAAAATCTGTGGAGAATCTGCACTTTTGACCGCACTTTGATGTTTGATGTTTTATTTCCTCTGTTTGTCATCAATTGGAAAAAGCGGAAACAGGCCCGGTGTGTCCAAACGTTTGACTGGTACCGTATACGAAATTTATGAAAAAAAAACCATCTGAAATAATACCTGCTGGTATTCATTAACCATTGCATATCTTGAGAACGAGGGCATTCTTTAAAAACAACTCATTCAAAAGAAAATGCATTAGCAGTGGTAAATATCATCATTTTGTACCATTAACAGATGATTTACATAAACCTTGCCTTGTAAGGGTATCAGTGCACCCAATGCATGCTGGGAAATGGACCCCCACCTCCTTGCAAAACCACAAGAAACTTACCAGCAGAAAAACAGGACTGACAAACTTCCAGCACAGCCTCCAGTACAGGCCGGGCTTGAAGCCCATCATGTGTTCGATATCGTCACTGAACCGGTCCACACCTGGAGCAAACACAGCCACACCACGCCAAGCAGTCAAACTTCCAGTCACCATTCCATTCCTCCCATGAAGAACAATTTGGGGTAATTTTACTGGAATGCATGCATGTATTTACATTGTTTTGGCACAACCATTTTAAAATTTATCGTGCCTAAATGTATTAAAGGCCCCTAATTTATGCTGTAAATATAGTTTGTGGGAAATCATGGATACAGTAATTATAATTGCCATCATGTAGATGTTGCTTCTTTTTTTAAGTAATCACTTTTCCAAAGCAACCTCTTCTCTTCTTTTCACAGCTTAAGATGTTTACAGTTAAGGTTATTTTTACTCTTAAAAATAGATTGTTTGTAAGCTGATAAAATTATATGCCAGTTGTAGACTGGTGTCTGAAGAAGAACCACAAGATAAAGAAACATTTAATTGAATTAATTTTACATAGCATCACATTATCACAGTCACAGTGAACAAGACTAATATACACCATTGGCAAAGTTTGTTACCCAGTACAAGGTTCTTCAATGTTGAATGGTATGGTATGGTTTGGTATGGTATGGTATGGTATAAAGGCATCTGGCACACACTAACAACTGTATTGCTTTCGTTTTTATTTAAATAAGGGCGGCCTGTAGCCTAGTGGTTAAGGTACATGACTGGGACACGCAAGGTCGGTGGTTCGATCCCCGGTGTAGCCACAATAAGATCTGGAGAGCCATTGGGCCCTTGAGCAAGGCCCTTAACCCTGCATTGCTCCAGGGGAGGATTGTCTCCTGCTTAGTCTAATCAACTGTACGTCGCTCTGGATAAGAGCATCTGCCAGATGCCAGTAATGTAATATAATGCAAAAAATAAAAGTATCGACAGACGGGTCACTGCTGATGGTGAACTATACAGTCAAATGGAGGCTGTGGCACCAGGAATAACAGACTCAACAGAGCTGGGAAAGCTGTTCATGATGACATGCCGTGGACAAATGAAGGGTTGCCATTTCGCTGATCAAACGGGCCCATCATAACCAAGTATGATTGTTTTCTGAAAACGTGACGTGAATGTGAGCCGGGCACTCGGTCAATCAGAACCGGAGCCCGGAGCGTTCCACAGTGAGAGACCCGACCGGCTGCAGTCACAAAAACAGGAAGCCTGACTCCGGGAGTCATCGATTATCGGAGGGATTTGTCCCCTGTCATGCCTAGGGCTGTCACTGCCTCCAGCTGCGAGTGTTAGCCGATATGAGGAAGCGTCTCGTGTGTCTCAGACAGAAGAGTGCCTCTCTAAGTGTACTGTAATTGAATGGAAGATAACATGCTAATGGAAGTGTTAGATGGATATGTACCATGTATAAAAAGGGCTGTAATTCCTACACAGATCACTCATGAATGTAAATAGCCCCAAATTAAAATTGCCAGTATAACCATGTTCATTGCATTATATCAACTCCAATGTGCTGCGGGATAAAACATTGTGACACGGTCCCTGCACTGCATTTAAAGGCATACTATGCGGGATATCTCCTGTGTTTGTACACAAGAAACGTGTACGCCCCATTCTCAACCCCACCTCTCCTTTGTAGATGACCGTGTGCCGTGATAGCAATGAGATGAGAAATCCAGATGTGATTAAAACAATTTCAGCGTTAGTAGTCGCTTTCCACACAGGCCATTTAGCTTGCTATTTAACTGACGTTACTTTTGTTTTTATTTACATTGCATTACATTACATTAATGGCATTTGGCAGACGCTCTTATCCAGAGCGACAAACAGTTGATTAGACTAAGCAGGAGACAATCCTCACCTGGAGCAACGCAGGGTTAAGGGCCTTGCTCAAGGGCCCAACGGCTGAGCGGATCTTATTTTGGCTACACCGGGGATCATCTACCTTAATTACCCACTATGCTACGGCTAAATGTTAGCTAGTGGTGATGCTTCTGCAAACACCACTGGATTTCAGTCTGCTCCAGCCTGCCTGCACAATTGTGCAACATAAGCATGCATAACCACAAACGCATCACTTCATTGCCACTCAATTTTCATCAGACATCTCAAGTCTTCTGAAATTCTGGGAGTCTTTTTGATTTAGGAGTGAGCTCCCCGCCAAGGAGAGGAAATACTCTGGTAGAATCTCCAGAAAATATCAGCAGTAACTGCAGTACCGTGCAGTGGCTATCACAGCCAGCCAGCCGATGTACAAAACTGAATTTAGTTAGCTTACAATGTCGCTGCAAATGAATGTTACTGAAAGCTAGCCAGCCACTTGGTTAATAATTAGCCACCACGGCTAATCTCTCGCAAACCCAGCTCAGTGCTGCAGTAGCCAATGGGCTGCTCTTTTCAGTTCAGTGTCTAGGACACATGCTTTTCAGGTACAGCACAGAAGAAAAGGCCCACACCCAGAAGGGGCCCGAGGAGTTTTTAGAACAACACATACAAGTACACAAGCAAGGTGTTGGGCAGAAGCGAACACAGACACTGGTCGCCAGTGTATCATAGTAACGACTGAACACGTTTGTTCGATAATATCTTCATGGTAAAAATCCTGCATCGTATGCCTTTAACTGCAGCTGGCCCTGGTCCAACAGATGCTTGAGGATTGTGAAAGCCCATAATAGGGGGGGGGGGTTGGGGGATACGTAGGGGGCAGCAACCCATACAGAACCTGCTGGGCCACCAGCAGTTTAGCACGGCAGAAAAAGATACACGTCGGAGAGCTTTGGTACACAGTGCCTTCAGGGCCCAGCGAATCATTTTTCACAAGCACATTCAACCACATGTGGCTCAGGGGGAATGATTATGGGAATAAAGTAATAAACTGGTGATGGTGAAAAATAAAATAATAATACCAACTCACCATAAAACCAGGACACCCCCACAGCCTCCACTAACACCCCAAAAAGAATGGCGGTACCCGCAGCGTGAGTGTCCAGGAGAGTCAGGACGTATATCCCTCCCTGGGGACAGACAGAAGAGAGGAAACGGGTAGAACACCGGCACGATCAGTGACCGTTTCTGTACAGTAAACACAGCAGTGATTGAATACAAACCTGGGCTTGTAAATTTACAATAAAATAACAATAAAATAATGTTATAATCTTAATAACATTATCTGAGACTGCTTATCGTCAAGGTTTCTGAAAATGTCGTGCCTAATGGGAAAAAAGGCATAGGTCCAGTATAAGTCACTTTAGAAAGCTAGTCCCAGTTGAAAGACCATTGAACTTTAAACATAAACAAAAGTAGTTGTGTAAACACAAACACCAGGGGGCTGTTCCACAAAGCAAGATAACTGAAAAAAGCAGGATTCGGACAGGATTTGTTTTCAGGACACTGTGTATAAAGTAATTGTTATCACAGGACTGTGTCTGTAATATGGGACGTGGGTCTGATTGGGACGTGATAAAGACATCTCAGTAATTGGTCTCCAAAATGACCGAGATGGGAGTGGTTAGTTGGTGTTGTCACCCATGCTTGACTGGCCAAAGAAACAAGCCTGCCCTCCCTCTCGGCATGGGGTCAACACCGCAAGACATAACAAAAAATAAAAAAAATGTTACACAACCGCACTGTTTGGGAAGCAATATAAGAAGTTTGCAACAAATTTTGTAGGGCAAATTTCAATAGGTAAAAGAGGTCGGAAAGTTTACTGCACAGTCTGTATAAATCACTGAGATGGTGCATTCGGACGGGACTAAAATTACGGTCATTCTCTGGTAATGAGGTACATTACTCTGCCTCACCCTGTAAAACTAAACCCGTCACTTAGCTTATTTTTTTACCTTTACTATTTTCAAGATTTGTAAACTCAATAATTAAGATTTGTAAACTGCTTTGTGGAAAACACCTCGGGAAGCATGCTCTATATCACACATGGGTTTAAAATAAACAGGTGACGTTTTTAAAGCAGGCAACTTTAAAATATCCAGGTTGGCAAGAGTTCCTGTACAGGCCCTTCCACCCCCTGACACCAGGCCCCTGTTCCTGCAGATACTGCAGCCAGCCAGGGGCCTCTCTACAGCCATCCAGGATTCTGGCAAATTATGAGTCTTTCTCAAGTGTTTCTGTTTTTCCAGCAGTTCATTTTACAGCCCGTGTATTGCCAATGACGAATGGCTGTCCAACATACCAGGTCTCATAGGGAAATTTTAAACCATTTTTTATGTCATATGTTGAACCACTTTTGCACATGCATTTTAAATGACATTTAAAAGTGTGAAAATTCTTCAGGCCTGACTAGCTACACCCGTGACCCTGATTTACTGTAAAGTCAGAGGTTTTGGCAACAAAATGGCGTCGATGAGCCAAAGTCCCAGCAGGGGTTCTGCGGCTTTAGACTCGAACATAACAGCAGAGAAGTCTCACACACGTACGTTTGTGATGCAGATCAAGGCAAACAGGAATGTCCCGAACGCCGTGGCGAACGTAAACAGCTTCCTGTTCCTCTTGAGGAATTTGAAATCGTCCGAGAGGCCGGTGATGACAGCTTCCATACCACCCATCTGAAAAAAAGACAGGAGGAACCGAGGCGTAGAGGAGGGAAAAGGAGAAGGGGGAAGAAGAGAGGGATCATGGAAAAACAGAGAGAGAAACTTCTCCATGTAGTCGCCAAAAAATTCCATGTCCATGTGTATAAACAGTGAAAATGCCAGGTAACACAAAGGAAACACTAAAATCACACTCCATACTAACTACTGCATTTTAATGTCCGAGCTGCAGAAGAGGCAGCATATTCAAATGTGCAGTACCCCATGCATAACCAGCAGCTAAATAACATAGCTACGATCAACTTTATGCAGTTATAGTACGATCATATCCACATCAAAGTTGGGATTTTGTTTTTAATGACTACTTGGTCATGGTTTTCTGCAAAAGCCACTATTTAGGATACAATTTGATGGCAAGACGCTTCTATAAACGGGGAGGGGGCATTAGTTTGGATGTATTACAGGGATCTTAAACTTCAGTCCTAGATGGCTGCAGTATCTCCAGGTTTTTGTGGTTTCCTTTCAGCCTCCGTTTAGGCCTCTGATTTTTAGCCAATCAATGACTGAAATAAGCACCTAAGTAATGAAACAACAGAAGTCAGCAGACACTAGAGCTCCCCAGCACTCAAGCTCCAGACCCCTGGTGTAACACGAATGCAGTGTGTGCTCTCAAATAATTCCATGGCCCAAACCTTACATGATGAAATAACCTATGAAAGACATGACACTAGGTCTATCACTCACAGAACTGTCGATGCCCAGGGTTAGGGGCATTACGGAGCAGACTATGGCCCAGAAGGGTTTGGGTATGACACTCACAGAACTGTCGATGCCCAGGGTTAGGAGCATTATGAAGAAGACTATGGCCCAGAAGGTTGATCCAGGGAGGGTGGATATGGCTTCTGGGTAAATTATAAAAACCAATCCGGCCCCTGTGATTAGAGACACAATGACAGACAATTACAGGCAATTAGCAGTTGCTCTTTTTCATGACGACTTTGGCAGTTGACATTCTTTTGATGTAAAATACACTCACCGAGCACTTTATTAGGAACATTTTTACTTTATTACACCTACTTATTCATGCGATTATCTTATCAGCCAATTGTGTGGCAGCACTGCAATGCAAACAATCATGTAGATACAGAGAGGGAGTGAGAGAGAGAGAGAGAGAGAGAGAGAGAGAGAGAGAGAGAGAGCGAGAGCGAGTGATGCATCAAGGGATCAGTAGATGTGTATTGGAAGCAGAATCCCTTTAAAGATTCATTTTGAGTTGGGTCCTACAGGGAATTATGGGACTCTTTCTGTCAGTATTCCATTACATTGAACTGTCCCAGGTTATGCAGTGCCTGTGCAGTGTGAAAGCTCAATACTGTTGTTTAAAACCACAACCACTCCTCTGCCAATTCACCAATATAAACCGGCCAGCATAACTGAACACTTAGTCACTAATGCAGAGATCTTCAAAGCTGGCCCTGGGGGCCAGTAGTCCGACTGGCTTTCAGTACTCTTCTCTAATCAGGGGCTGATTCCCAGGTGAGTGTCATTTCTGCCCAATCAGTGACATCACTGGACCGCTGACGAGCAGGCAGAAGAGAAAAGAAGCAGTGCTACTGACCTCAAGGGTGAGATTTGAGCATCCCAGCACTAATGACTAATCTCACATACCTTCGGTCGCCACGTCCTTGATGTTCACCCCGTGTTTTTGGGCCATGTATCCCAGCACGGAGAAAATCGCAAACCCGGAAAAGAAACTGGTGACACAGTTGATGCTGCTGGTCAAAAGAGCGTCCCTGCAGAAGTGAGTGACAACACAAACACACAACGTTGGCCTTCTGAGCATTAACGAGAAGAAAATAAATATACATATATATTCAGATGTAAATTGTTGGCATTTATATATAGCATCTCTATCCAAAGCGCTGTACAATTGATGCTTCTCATTCACCCATTCATACACACTCACAGCAATTGGCTGCCATGCAAGGCACCAACCAGCTCTTCAGGAGCATTTGGGAGTTAGGTGTCCTGCTCAGGGACACTTCGACACAGCCCGGGCGGGGGATCGAACCGGCAACCCTCCGACTGCCAGACGACTGCTCTTACTGCCTGAGCCATGTCACCCCATGTAGGTATCAGATATTAGTTTTTACGCTGTCCACATCTCAATCTGCAGAGAGCCAGCATATCTCCCACAAGCATCAGAATAAGAAACAATAGCTATGTGTGTTTTAATAAGGTATGTAATGCATGCAAATATCAAATACATCTTACGAATACATTACCATTTAAAAATTTGGAATCACTGAGAAATATTTCTGTTTTTGGAAGAAATTTATATTTTTATTTATCAAGGCACCATTATATTGATACAAAATGTAGGCAAGAAATTGATTATGTTACAAATTACTCTTAACGTTTGTTAAACCAGTTTTTTAAATCAATCTTTACACATGATTGCAAAGCCCCATATTCAACCATTACTCCAGTGTTTTAACAACACTCTACCTCATCCTTCAGTAATCGAGTAAATGTGCAAATTTGGTATGAGAGAAACCTTTCCCATTATATTAAGCGCAACTGAAAACAATTGTGCTGTTCAATGTAGCTTTCTTTCAGGTGCTACATTATCTAGTACACTGGCATTTCTAACGTTCAATTTTGGTCTAAAAATGGCCAGAAAGAAACAGCTTCCTCTAGAAACTCATTCATCAATTGTTATTTTGAGACACAAAGGCTATTCCGTGTGTGCGATTGCCAAGAAACTGAATATTTCATACAAGGGGCACACCAGACAAGAGGGCAAGTACATCAGAGCCTCCATTTTGGCCTCACAGGTCCTCAGATGAATAGTACCCAAGCAACGGTGAAGAAAAAGCCACCGAAACTGGCAAACAAGAACAAAACGTTCAAATGGGCAAAGAACACAGAGACTGGGCAGTATACAGCCTGTTCGGCCAGCATCCCAGAGTCCCTTCTTCATTGCTGCAGATTAAACTGATTTTTAGTGGGCACTGAGGACCTGTGATGTAAACAACGACAGTAATTTGTAACATTATCACCATCTTATCCATTTCTTTCAAAAAAATAAAGATCTATCAGTGATTCCATACTTTTGAATGGTAATATTTGGCCAATGTACCATTATTAAAAATGAACCTGACCCCCAGGAAGAAGTCGCTTGAGGGCTCTGCACTAAAATGCTTCGTATAATTCGGCTCTACAGTGCCTGCAGTAACTGTAATGACAGGGTTACATGCTGAAAGATTTAGTTACTCACTAAAGTGGAGATAGTCTAGCATAGCTCAACAGCCGCAGTAGGCATGTTTTCAAGATTGACCACCCCTTCTAGACCTTATTCACAGGCATGACATGAAACCTGGAAATACCATGTTATTTGAGCAATTATTTTTCATGGGAACCATAAAGCATAAAGCAGTTTAATAAGGAAAACTCTCCCCCGCTCCTTTCGTTTCAGTTCACTTCCATCATGTTTTGTACCAATGTGAGTTTTCACACTGAATTACTGCCCAAGACCTTGTTCATGGCAGTCACAGAACAGGGAAATTGCTAGTCTGACCTCAAGGACCCTCTCACTGTGTGTTTGGAATGCCAAAACACATCAATTCACATGTTACAGGAACACAGTTACAGTATAGCATGTTACCAAGACATCAGTCAAGATTGGGTACACTGACCAAGACATACTATCACCACGCAGCCTCTTACATAAACTTTGCCAAAGTCTGTTACAGCTAAAAGAAATCAAAAAATCCAGATGCATTTGAAATTATGTCAGAAATAGTAAAATAAATAGAATGTAAGTATTCCATGAATTTAGTTTGACGTTGATGTTGTGCTTATTGTGATATATTGCAAACAGAATTATTTCCCATATCAAATGAAAGATTGAGGTAAATCAGTATGCTACTACTACGTGAAAGTACGGACACTAAAACTAACAATTTGGTAGATAATGAAGAATTCAAAGACAAAGCAAATGATAACGAGCCAAACCTGCATTGTGAAGAAACTGTAATATGTGTTGAACAACCTATTTAGCCAACTGATTCATTAATTTGACCAGTTTAAAAATATAGGTAGTGTTTTTAAAGTAAACTTTTTAACTTTACTTTCAATTGGATACTAAGGATACGCTCTCCCGCGTACAGAACCCGCTCTCCCACATACAGAACCCACTCTTCTGCATACAGAATCCGCTCTCCCGCATACAGAACCCACTCTCCCACATACAGAACCCGCACTGGCAGGGCAAAACAGTCATGCTGAACAACTCGATTCAGTTTCCATTCTTACCTGTAGCAGTTATTGTCAAATTTATTGTAGCTGGAAAATGCGATCAGAACCCCAAAACCTGCTCCCAGGGAATAGAATATCTGAGTCGCCGCTTCAGTCCATACCTGCAAGAAAAGCCTGAGTTTATAATCTCAATGACAATACTGTTACAATGGAAATAATATTACAATGGAAATAATGTTACTCTTAAACCTTAACACCTTTCTTATTCAGGCCTTCTTCTGAATAGACAGCAGAATCAATATGCCAGTGTAGTACTGTAAATACTGTCAGTATAAAGCCATACATTGTGATTGCATTCCTTGTAACTGTAACCCTATTTTCTCACCGATTAAAATACTCAATTGTACTGTGTTTATGCTCATTGCTGCAGATTTATCACATCAATTTGGGAGAAGAACGCAAGGTCATGTGTTCTTCAGTCCGCAGTCCACCAATTACACTGTACATGTGGGGTGGCTAGCGCAGGCGGACTGTTACACTGTGTATGTAGCTTGTACAGGCAGACAGTTACACTGTATATGTAGCTAGTACAGGCAGACTGTTACACTGTGTATGTGGCTAGTGCAGCCAGACTGTGGATGCTATCGCTGAGCATGTCAGAGGTGTGCGATATGACACGGACGTCCTGGCTGACACTACCGCCAATTATCAATAAATGGTTTTCTGCCCACAGTCTGTCCTGAAATCTGTATCATTATTTTCTCTGTGTTCCACACACAGCATTGGAACAACAGATCCTCTGCCCATAAAAGTTCACTTTTTGTTGATATTGTGAATTTTGTTATTTATTGTTTTTTTAATAGGGACCGCTACAAATGCAGTGATACATTGCATAGGCAACATTATGTATATAGCCTAGTGCTAGTTTTCAACAGCCAGCCCTTTGCAAATTTTCGCCTTGTCATGCTTTTGAAGTACCACAGGGATACAATGCTAAGGCAGCTACAGTGTTCAGTGGCATTAATTGTAAGCGAACACGTGGGAAGTCGACGGTAAAATGGCACCTTGGGGTTCTTGAGCTGCTTGAAGTCGATGTGGAGGTATGCCCTGATGCCATCCATGGCTCCAGGCAGGGTGATGCCACGGATGAGCAGGACGAACAGCACCACGTACGGCATGGTGGCGGTGATGTACACCACCTGAACATGGACACATTATTAGCTTCTTCCCAGACTGTCCCATACCAAACTGCTCTACAGACCGGGCAGCTCTCCAAAGGGAGAACATCAAACTGCTCTACAGACCGGGCAGCTCTCCAAAGGGAGAACCGTTTGAACTCACTGCTCAGTTTAAGAAGGTGTACTTATTGAACTTGAACATTAATTTAATCAACAATCATAAAATAAATGCATAAAATTTACCCCGGGACAGTTTTGAGTTGCACACTGGTTCAATAGCCCTTGAATGTTTCAGACAATGATTTATATTTTAGGCAAACATTTTCTCTATGTTTTACTGGAGCAAATCTGTACATTTCTCTACTCATCACAGTCAATTCGGGTGTTGGCTTAAAGACAATACGACTGGAAACGAATAACCACACAAAAAAAGTGTGGACCCAAAACAGGCCTGTGCATTGACACAATTCAGGTTTCGGTTTACTTAGATCTGTAGCATGTGAAAAATCTTTTAACAAATGCAAAACAAAAAAAAAACAACCAATGATTGGTGCAAAACTAATAACAAAACCAATGATTGGCACACAACAAATACCATGTCCAATCATTGGTCATATTATTGGTTTTCTGGCCCTTAGTGTCTTATCATCACCCACAGCAGCCCGAGGCATACAACCAACATGTTCCAGTCACACACTGGGTCAATAGTCATTTATACACGCTTGGTACACATGGCAGAGCAGCTTTTCCATTGGCCTGTCACAGAGAGTGTTGCGCAGCAGTGAGTTAATGAGCCGGTTTCATTTGAGAATGGTAGATTTCTCTCTCAGCGTGTACAGAACAGGGTGAATCCCTGGTATGGCGTGTGTGAGCGTGTGAGCGATGCTGGACTGAAGCCATTCGGGGGACCCTGTGCCGTACCTTGCCGGATGACTTGACCCCCTTCCACAGGCTGAAGTACAGGATGAAGACCACCACCACCAGGCAGGCCACCAGCCGCAGCTGAGGCACTCCCAGGTCCTGAATGCCTTTGCTCTCGTGAAGGTGCAGCACTGCTCGCCTAGATATACAACAAACACATGCATGCACACAGACACGGGCAGGCAGACAGACAGGCATACACACACACACACACACACAGGCAGGCAGACAGACAGGCAGACACACACAGGCAGGCAGACAGACAGGCAGACACACACAGGCAGGCAGACAGACAGGCACACACATGGGCAGGCAGACAGACAGGCACACATACACACACACACAGAGAAAGAGAGAGAGAGAGAGAGAGAGAGAGAGAGACACTCGTTGTCACCTTTCGTGTACAGTTAACATTAAACATTCCATTAGCCTCATTTACCAGGCCCATAACCGCAGGGTCTGCCCAGGTTCATGCTGGATGTGAGAGGTCTCCCCAACCTCCAGGCACTAGCCCAGCGGTCAGTGCCCTTAGGTAGAGACCGTTAGAGACCAACTGTAGATAGAAATTCAACTCATCCATTCTCATAAATTAAAACATGGGCTAAAACATATTGAAAATTGACACAAAGCAGCATTGCTGAGTTGCGGATAAGTGCGTGATAATGGCATGATTAAATATGCAACTGCCTTTTCTCAATAGAATCAAGGGATGGGACCTTCATAAAAATAATTCCTTACTATAACATACAGCTATGCCAGCTTGACCAGCTTGAAAACTGAGTTGGTCAAGCTGGTCATAAGCTGGTCTAGCTGGGTATGAGCTGGTCTTAAGCTGGTCTAGCTGGGTATCAGCTGATCAACCCGCTTGACCAAGCTGGTGATAAAGCTGGTCTAGATGTGTATCAGCTGGTCAACCAGCTAGTGCTGGTAGCTTGTCTGAGCTGGCTGCCTATAAAACATAGCTTGAGCTGGTCAAACCATGTCAAGCTGGGTGCTGTTCTGAACTGGTCAACCAGCTAAACCATGTCAACCTGGGTGCTGGTCTGAACTGGTCAACCAGCTAAACCATGTCAAGCTGGGACCTGGTCTGAACTGGTTAACCAGCTAAACCGTGTTAAGTATGGAGCTGGTCTGAACTGGTCAACCAGCTACCAGCTGTTTCGAAACCAAGCTTCGTTTTTTTCAGCAGGGATCTTTCCTTGTTTAAATGCTGCACCTTGCTCACCTTCACAGCAGAAGCCTTGAGCATAACCAAATATAAAACAATAAAACATACTGTAAGGCAATGGTAGCCGATGCCCTGGAGAACAGAGGCAGAAATCTTGTCTTTGAAAATCATCGCTTTTGACCATTTTTTATTTATTTTGTTATTAACAGGCAAACCAATGATCCATTGAAAGGTAATTCCAAAGTTTTATGTTAATTGTGTCTTGCGCAGCCTGTTTTTGTAGCAATGAAGGTAAATTATACAGTCAAGGAAGAAAAACACAAATCCAATCATTACGAAGAACACACTTCACGAAATAAGAAAAAACGTCCGCTCAGCCTTGGTAGTTTTGGAAATAAAAAAAAACTGTGGCCTTTCTCGTGTTAATGCGTAAACACACTTATGTCACCCATATTGACAATAGTCTGCCATGCTGCATGTCTAAATATAGATGAATGTATATACATTTAAAAAGAACTGTGTGTACATAGAAATTAGTACAGTGCTAGTATAGTTTTTACCATCACAACATACAGTTTGGAAACCACTGACTTGACTATTCAGTCAGTGTTCTTTTGAACTATTCAGTGAGCTCAGAATAGTCATGTAAGTGCGTGAGCGGCAAATCCAGTGACGGCATGGTGCAATGACGAATCCTAGTGCTTGCAGGGACTTTGGTCCAAGCCACTGCCCGAATCATCTCCCCGGAAGCCAGTGTTTTAGTTGGTATCGCACAACAGTGCCGCTCGTTCTGGGAGAGGCGCCTCTCATCTGCCTGTGCATGGCCATACAACGTGGTGGCTGGCAGCTTACAGATTGAAACAAAGCTGATTGTTGACTACTAACATTCATTACAGAAAATGAAGGCATTAGTTGATCTGACTCAATAGAACGCCTAGTTTCTCCCTAGTCATGCTAATTGCAACCTCCGTCGTTAATGTTCGCATACAGAGTACAGAGAAGAGTTTTGCTCTGAAGCATGTGATGTCTTCTGCTGCTCCTTACGACACTGCAGCCTGTAAGCTGCTCCTTATGACACTGCTCCTTACGATTAGGCGGGCTCACATTGATTGGTGATAATCAGGTTTATGTTGTTGTCTTTCTCTGGTCAGAAATCAGGAAGTGTGTGAATACAGCCACTACAACCTCGTTCTTTTTCCTCTACACCCTCTGCAACAGCCGAATCTCCTTCCAGACTGTAGGGCCATGCCTTATACATCAGATCTTCACATGTGTCGGAAAGTTATCTATTTATTACACTTTCATTTATTTATTACAAATACACAAGTGAGATATAATGACTATGAACCAGTTGACATGTCTTTACAAGCATCTGAGTTTCATCCAGGAACCATAGAGGCTATGCCATGATGAACCAACTCTCATCATTACAATGCAATTATTATTTTTTTTGCTCGAAAAATCCAGGAACAGAACACTAGACATACAATGTAATAAATCACAATGCGCGAGTCTGCAGCAGAGGACAAAAACAATCTCGGGAGCTCTGGCTTCAGTATGGAAATATGATGGAAACAACAGCAGAGTCTATATGATTTAAGAATGATTTTAGTTTATAGAGAGATGGATAAGCCTTGGACAATAAGTCACAGGGCTCAGGGGCATAGTTCGGGGGCTTGATCCGGTTAGACGTTTTTGTTTGGGTTTCAGCCAGACCGTATATCACATGAGCATTTTTCTTTGTAATTTCGGAATAGTTTGTGTCTTAGGAAGACTGACGTTAACTTTGTGTTATGTCGTGTTGTAGGTCAGTGTCACTGTGAGATGGCATTGAGTGCCATAGTCCAAATGCTAAGTATATCTTTTTCCAAAGGAAAGTCTTTTTTGTTCGTTACATTAATTGAATTTGGCAGACGCTCTTATCCAGAGCGAAGAACAGTTGATTAGACTATGTAGGAGTCTTCCCCTGGAGCAATGCAGGGTTAAGGGCCTTGCTCAAGGGCCCAACGGCTGTGCAGATCTTATTGTGGCTACACTGGGGATCGAACCACCGACCTTGCGGGTCCCAGTCATGTACCTTAACCACTACACTACAGGCCGTCCCCAGTTCGTACTGACTGGTTCCAGATTCTGACCATTTCCACCTTCGGATCCCCTTTTCATTAGGCTCCCATGCAATGCCACCTGGATGGCCAGGACTGGTTGAGCTCAGTGGACACTCAGGAAACAGGGAACAGCATTGAACACTATTCACTCTAGAGCAGGGGTGCCCAATCATGT
The DNA here is from genome assembly GCF_963514075.1 of Conger conger. Taxonomy (NCBI): domain Eukaryota; kingdom Metazoa; phylum Chordata; class Actinopteri; order Anguilliformes; family Congridae; genus Conger; species Conger conger. Next base: position 49,821,292 of record NC_083765.1, on the reverse strand, counting down.
GTCATGGAGGGCCGAGAGTAGGTTTTCGTTCCAAACCTGACTGGGTTTTTGTGTCTGATACTGACGTCGATACTTGTGAATAAAAAATAAATAAATCAGATAACCATAGATCAGGCGAGCCCTCATTAATGCCAACTAGGGCCGTCACTAATCACTATTTTCGAGTTCAAGCCGAATAAATTTAGTCAAGGGGTTCTCCCACTCTTTTTATTTATTAGTCTTTATTGCCTGTTTGGGAAATTCTAGCTTTACTCCACTTTCTTATGCATCTTCGATGAAGCCTAGTTGCTTGAGAAATGTCATAATAGTCTATTAAAACACCCTAGCTTACACCTGCTATATTCTGTCATTGCTGGCATTCTGCTACAACTCTCTATCACTGATAGATACACAGAGAAATTAAGCACCCCGTTAGGTTTAACCAGCCTGTGGTGAGTCTGCACTTTTGACTGTCTAGCAATCCCAGCAAGCTAGCACGCTATACCAAAACAATGCAGCCTGTTAGTAACTAAAGGAATGTTTACTATTGCATTGCAGTTATTTATCTGATGCTTTTATCCAAATCGGCTTACAGTTGATTAGACTATGCAGGGGACAATCTTCTCTGGAGCAATGTGGAGTTAAGGGTCTTGCTCAAGGGCTCAACAGCTTCATTGCTCTTATCCTGGCTACACCAGCACTTGAACCACCAACCTTCTGGGTCCCAATTAGGTACCTTAGCTTAGCCACTACACTACAAGCTGCCCATTCTTTTAAATTCTAGGGCATACAGACCGAAAAACACAAAGGTAAAAAGAAATCACTTGCATATAATCAAAACAGACTTTTGGCAATATCTCCCACCATTGGGGAGAACAAGGGAAACTGGATTTTTTTGTTTGTTTTTTTTACACCATTCTTTACAGACTCTAGAGGCTTTCCCCCTCCATGGCCAGATCAGCACAAACACACAAACATGTTTGCATGTAAACACACAACATGCGTTCACAAACCAGTACACTGAGTTGGAGATTAGCAAGAATAAAGGCTGAATTCTCTGTGCAGATACTGCTTTTAAATTAGGGCTTCAGTTCCTAGCCTGGGAACCAAACCATGTTAACAAGTCTAAGTGACTATTGGGTCCAGTATTGCTCCCTCTTTCTCTCATTGAATTGCGCTGTAATTGGCAATATTCACCTTAACATTGCTTGGGTTGCAGACTGGTGACACATGCAGACTGGTGACACCCCATACTGACAAGAAATATGACATTTCAAGAAAAAGGGAGAGCTTGATTCTGTTTTTTAAAAACACTGACACATCCACACCCGCCTGATGAAGAGGGTGTCTGATCTATCAGGTGTTTGGAGGGTTTTCTTCATTATTATTTTTTTCTTTCTTTGGTCATCAATTGTCATGGACTTCCTTGGCCTAACAGTCCCTTTGCTATTACTGAGCTCACCAGCGCTCTTAATCATGTTCCAAACAGTTGACTTTAGTGAGTCTGTTTAGCCTATGTATCTGACAGTTTTGTCTTATTTCATGGCTTGTAATAGCTACCTTGACTTTCATTGTCACAACTCTGGTCCTCTTGTTGACAAAGGCCTATAATGGACTCCAAAGACAATTGAAAGCCAAGAAACAAGACTGGATACTGAAAGCTCTGATGCGATATATCTGATTTATCTGATGCAAACTATATACTTTAATTTCAATACACTTAATCTCATGTTTCAATGTTTTTTATTGAGTAATATAATCTTTACTGAAAACCACAGGTGCCAAAAGTTTTGGCACCCCTAACAATTATTGTAAATTAAACAAAGTGAAATTGGCAGTAGAATTTTACTTTCATTTAGTTAATCTCAGTCTAAAGGAATTAATTTGTGTAATTTCCATCACCACCGACCGGCGTATAAAAACGAGGTAACAAGCACGCAAAATCCCTTTGTCGACCATCAGCTTGGGAAAAGCAACAATTCATTAAACAAAGTACCAGAAAATCTTGACAGAAAATCTGTGCTAGGAAGGTTTTCTATGCTAGAAGATGAGTTTCGGTCGTAGCTTGATTGTCCAGCAGGACAATAACTCCAAACATACATCAAAATCCACACAGAAATGGTTAAGTAAAAACAACAACCATGTTCTGCAATGGCCATCTCAGTCTCCAGACTTAAATCTCATGAAAAACCTGTGGTCTGAACTGAAGAGGGGGGTATCCCAAGGACATCAATGATTCTGAAATGTTTTGCATGGAGGAATGGTCAAAACTTCCTCCAAATGTGTTCTCTAACCTTATCACAAATTATAAGAAAAGACTCACAAATCTTTGCCAGGAGTGTTTGCACAAAATATTAAACCAGAGGTGGCAATAATTGTGGAACAATAATTGTGCCAATAATTAAGGAAATATTTTATTAATGTAAGAAATTGATTGATTACACTGAATCATTAATAAAGTGCACTACTTTAAACATGTTGGGAAATAAAGCTAATGTCAATAACGGCGTTATTTGTTAGTCTACAGCACAGGGGGGCTGGAGCCTATCCCAGCATACATTGGGCGAAAGGCAGGAATACACCCTGGACAGGTCGCCAGTCCATCGCAGGGCACACACACCATTCACTCACACACTCATACCTATGGGCAATTTAGACTCTCCAATCAGCCTAACCTGCATGTCTTTGGACTGTGGGAGGAAACCGGAGTACCCGGAGGAAACCCACGCAGACACGGGGAGAACATGCAAACTCCGCACAGAGAGGCCCCGGCCGACGGGAATTCGAACCCAGGACCTCCTTGCTGTGAGGCGGCAGTGCTACCCACTGCACCATCCGTGCCGCCTTCAAAGGATATACTGTATTTTTAATTTGGGAACTGTATAGCCACGTATGGAAAACAAGTTTAACACGTAAGGTACGTGTTTATACTCAGATAATACATCGATTATATGATCACTGAAGAGCCACACGGAAAGGATTTAGTTGGACTCCTAAACCGAAGTTCAGCAGGTCAACCTTAAGCAACTTGAACGCTGTTTTGCAACAGTTCTGGGAACTGTGAGTTGAGTTACAATGTGTATTACAACATTAAACTAATCCCAAAATGGCTGATTTCTTACTGCATTGTGTCTGACACTAAAAATGAATTATTTTTGACTTACAGAGCTTACATTCCATGAAAACACAAATTTAAAGAGCTGGATAATTTCAGAAGCAATGCGGGTTAATTGTCTTGCTTGACAGTACAACAGCAACACCCCACCTGGGAATCAAATGTACAACCCCAGAGTTGAAAGCCAAGTTCCATAGCCATTATACTACACAGCTGCCCAGCGTTTTCTGAGAATCATCCAGCAGTTAGAACGGATAGGGCAGAAGGAGATCGCCAGCCGTCTTGAATTCATGGGGTCAATTCATCTCAGCCAAAACTAGTGGGTAGCGCCCACATGGGTTACGCACACCAGCCAGTTTCTTTCCAGAACATTCACCACACCTGGTCTGAGCTGCAGATCTGCATGATGTTGGTGTTGGATGTAGAGCCATGGCACTGCTTCGTTGTACGTCGCTCTGGATAAGAGCGTCCGCTAAATGCTTTGTAATGTAATGTAATGGTGCTCAAGGTGGTTACGACAGGTCGCTTGAGCTGCAGTCTGCTATTTGGGGTGTGATTCCGACCGGCCCGACGGACTTCAGACTGAGCGGAACTCACCTTGTTGAAGTCAACATGCCAGTTCTGCCACTAATAATGACACGTTGGGCCTCCATTAGTACGGTTTTTCACCGAAGTTACAGAGCAGCGCGGAGCGACAGGAGCAATAATAAAACCCTCACAAACAAAATAATCACCTAACACATTCCCTCCAACACCAAAGACAGTCAAGGGTATTGCAAATCAAAGCGCTATCACACTTCATGTGAAGGACAGGAGGGGCTGTCTGATATTTCACATACAGCAAAAAAACAGGCATCAGAGAAGGCTATAAAGTCTTGGTATACTGCGAATCACCTCCTTATTATCAACCTAAGGAGGAGTAGCCATCTTCAATGGGTAGACAACCGTGAAGCTCTGCCACGCTTGATTCTAACATTCAACATTTCTCAACAACATCCAGAATGGTTTCACATCGTTCCATGGTTCCAAATGAAATGCTTAGCATCACTGGTACAGGTATCCCTCTGTTAATGTTTTTTTCTAAAGTTCCATGAATAGCATATTTTTGAAGAACAAAATTTGGAACAAATTTGACCGAGATGACAAGAAGAGATTTATGTAGATAATCTCTGGATAGACTGGATAGACTGGATAGACCCTTACGTTTACTTTCCATCCCTTTCTCAAAACATTCACTGGAACACATTAACCTAGATCAGATTAAATAATGTTTATTTCAAGTAATACGGAAATCTAATTGATGTAATGTTTTCCAGTCGCGTAGTCATTCTTCTAAAGCAAATAATATCAGTTTTCAGCAGACAAGAATAATGATGTTTGTGCAGCAACACAAAATTAAACAGTAAACAACGGAAATCCAAGATGACTGTTCAATTTGGAACATTTAACCTGGTTGTGGTCTAATGTATCTCTATCCTGTATGTCTCACAAAATCGTTTTTGAAGCATTGAAATGCAACTGTGAAATTCCTTCAGTCCGTGTCTGTGTGTGCGTGTGTGTGCGTGTTTGTGTGTGCGCGTGTGTGTGTGCGCGTGTGTGTGTGTGTTGTGTGTGCGTGTGTGTGTGTGTGTGTGTGTGTGAAAGAGGGAGGTTGTGCAGTGAGTCAGGATCCTTTAGTTGGGAGTCAGAGTTAATAGAGTAACTGTAACATTCACTAAGATCACCCAGGTTCACCATCTGCAGGGAAAATACACCACTGAAGTTGGTGAAAAAAATGCTTGTTGGCTATAGGCTTACTAGATGGCCCAATTTTTGCCTATAACCTGCTGAAAGTTACATCTGCTACAAGTATAACATATGACATTGCTGCCATTGTATATACAATAATATGGATCCAAACTAACAGCAGAAATGCCTCTGTTTTGAAGATGCAAAATGCTCCTACAGTGGGAGAACTGAAGCTAAAGAGCATGCTCTCTTCCTAATGACTCTTTTTCAGACTACAACCCCCATATGGCTACGAGGTGAAAGCCCTCTCTATCTCTAATTCACAATATCAGGCCATCTGCAAGTAGTCTGAGGAACCCTGATTCACTTAAAGATGTGGTACGATACATTTCTTAAAGTAGTTGAATAGTAGGCATTAAGGCTGTTACAGTTTGCTAAGATTGCTAAGACAATGAAACTGGGATCCACATGATCTTCATCTTAGCATAGCAGAAGTCTTCTCTTGCACTGTTAACACTGTTTCATTGCATTTTTCACACCCTTTTTCAAAACAGTTAACACAGATCTCATAGAAAAGACCCAAAACTCTATTGGTTTAACTGTGTTAAAAATAAAAGGAAAACATCTATTCACAGATAATATAAATTATTTGCATGAATCTCTAATGCACATGTGTGAAGCTCCCGAGCACAACTCAAATCAGCAATCAGTCCTTATCCATCTAATGATGCCACCTCTGTGTTGCTATTAGCCAGCATGGCTCAATGAGGCATGTAGGGAGAGTACATTACATTACATTAATGGCATTTGGCAGATGCCCTTATTCAGAGCGAAGTACAGTTGATTAGACTAAGCAGGAGACAGTCCTCCCCAGGGTTAAGGGCCTTGCTCAAGGGTCCAACGGCTGTGCGGATCTTATTGTGGCTACACCGAGGATCAAACCTCCGACCTTGCAGGTCCCAGTCATGTACCTTAACCACTACGCTACAGGCCACCCTAGAGTAAGAGGCCTGAGGAAGAGGAAGATGAAGATGAGTTTGCAGGCATGGTGGAGGAGCCGCAGCAAGAGGAGAAAATAGAGACGTTATTTACCGGCTCTTTGACGAAGAAAGAATGCAGTACAAAAGCTGTACCACAACGAATGTGTGAATTTGTCTAGTCCAGGGAATAATGAGAAAAATGAGCTTGTTGGCTTTAATAGTGTCGTCGAGGACAGAAGCATTACCAAGACATATCATTCTGCTGACCCTCCTCTCTTATTACCTCCTCTGTCTCCTCGGTCCTCCCTGCTTCTCCCATTGTTTCTAATTTCACACTCCCGTTTCTGTATACAGACATGGCGTGATGCTACAATTAGGTGCATGCCTGGGGCCTTGTTGGGAGAGCACAGGGGAGGCACCTGCTGGCAACCTTGACCTGCTCGGCCATTTGCACCACAATTTGTGATGTGAACATTAACTGAAGCTCCTGACCCGTATCTGCATGACTGCATGACTGATTAGATAATCACACAAATAAGTAAAGTGCTAATAAAGTGTTCAGTGAGTGTAAATAAGGCTCCAACTACAAATGCGTAGCCTCCAACACCCCAAAATAGCTTAGAGAACAAGCACTGATCTCTCCATCCACCATTTCAACACAGAACAAACCCTCCCCATCCTTTTCTAAAAGGGGCCATCTACCATAAAACATAAGACATGGCCTCTCAAGATCGCACTCTTAATCCATGTCAAAACTGATCACTCCATCCACCTTAAAGCTGCATTCATCAACCCTAACAAAGCTGACTTCTCTCTCTGCTATGGCCTCCACACATATAAAGTGGAGGGAGTAGCAGAGAGAAGTGAATGTCTTCAGGCTGCTCCTCCAGACCACTGACCTCCAGTAATCTCTCCACAGCCCTCTCCTCTGTCCATCCATCTTAAACTGATCGTAGCCCCCTCCACCATTCTCAATACGAAAACTGATCCTTTCATCGTTCTCAATACATAATTCTCAATACATAACTGATCCCTCCATCAATCACAATATATAGCTGATCCCTCCATCAATCTCAATACATAACCCACTTCATCATTCTCAACACATAACTCCATTCATCATTCTCAATACATAACTTTTCCCTCCATAATTCTCAATACATAACTCCCACTATCATTTTCAATCAGAGTTACAGTTACAGTCAAAAGAAGAGCTCCTGTAAAACAGGCCGATATAATAAAAGTGGGCTCCAGAGGCGAATGCCAGGCTACTGAAATAAATCTGCATGCTCAGATTGCAATGAGAAGCCTATCGAGATTTCAGAATTATAGGGCTTTATCAGATGTATTATTATTCTGATATGCTAGAAACAAATTCTGTCCTTTGTAATATAATTTCATTATACAGTGGGATGAGACACTTAGAATTAGGTTTTTTTTTACGCAGGTTAAAAGTCGCTACTCTTTCTAGAATTCGGAGACACAGCGTAAAAGTTTAGTGAAAGTGACCTAGTTCTGGGCACCTGAAGCACTCCTTTGATGCACACTTCAAAGTGAAGAGTGAGCGCACAAATCATCAAATAGGCCAAACCTGCTTAACAATGTTTTATCAGTTTGCTACAATACCACTGTCCAAATGAGACTACATTGCGTGGTACAGAAACTCACATGGAAATTAAATCACAGGAGATTAGGAGGACCATTGTACTTCCATAGAATACTTTCTTGGGCTTAAATGGATTGTTTCTTTGCCCTAGCATTATTTCCCTTTCTAGAATACTAGAATTCTTTTACTAGAGGCTTGATATGAAAACCTATTAATAAAGCCAGATATTAGATGGAGGCAATTATGAAATTTGGTGTATTGATCAGGTATTGATTCGGATATATTTCACATATACAATATATTTTTAGGCATACAATATTGTTTTATTCAATAGAAAACAAGGAATATGGTATTTTGAATCTTAGGGATAGATTTATGGATAAACTGTTCCCCACACATGGACAGCAGCTATCAGAATCTGCTCTAATGATGCACAGGCCTTTTTGATAAACCCTCAGTCACAGGCATTTGTGATAGTTTTGATGATGCGCTATATTACATGCTATGCATTGTTGTTATGATTGTCATGATTATTATTCTGATTGTTATTGGGATTGTTACAATGGAGCCACAAAGGAAAATTGGGGGGAAATCCCAGGCCTGCAGCCAAAAAAAGAGCGAGCAACTGAGGTAAAAAACCGTCCCAGTGGGACGTAATCATGGGAGGAACACAGCGAGGGGGGGGTCCTCTACTGACCAGCCCATTGTCATATTTAAGATCGAATGGATGGCATCAGAATTGTAATGAGAGACCTATCAGAGCAATAGTTAAAATGGGTTGGGAAGGTATCCTTCGTATCCTTCACATCAGCTGTGACACGGATTAAGTATTTGTACTTTGTGTAGCTCTTCTGTTTGGCAGGCGATTGCGTTTACGCCAGACTGGAGGCGGTCTTAGCGAGTCTCATTAGGTAACGATGAACTAATTAACATACAGGCTTAACTAATGCTCCTACGACAGAGCAACCTACAGAACAGGAAGACAAATATGTATGTGTGAATCTATTACTGATATGTGGCCTAGTGCCTTAAACATACAATTCAGTCCAACTGAACACACAATCTAAAGACAGTGCCTTGTTGTCTGCGGGAAATCACAATATGGTCGATGTGGAATAGTAATCTAAGAATAATCGGGAATTTCTCAATAACTAACACAAATGCTAATATAAATACGGTAAAAAAATAATTCAAGAAATGTTGCCCTTTTTTGCTAAATTTGTCAGATAAGAGTGGGTCATGCTATCAATGTATTTTCTGTGTCTGTTGCAATAAACCACTCTAACCTAGAGAAGACTAGGACGACGAAAACATGAGCTGTCTCAAATGAAATTCCACACAAGACGAGGAGACCAGCAGAGGGCATTTTAAACTGACCATGGTCCTGCAGTTTCTTCTTCATTTCTTCCAAAAGTTATATCCTATTTCAGCTATTGAGTGATTTCACAACTGGCTGTAGAAGAACTGCCTACAAAACTATCCCAGTGACCCAACTGAATCAATCCACCACAACAACCAAAATAACAAATTCATGAATGTTTCACACTTAGAAGTGAAAGGGTAAATGATCATTACCTGAGTCATCAGATGTCCTGAGATTGTGTTGACTTTATGGAAATAGTTTAGTTCTGTTGGCATCAGTCCATCTTTCCGTGAGTGTGAGTGGCATGTAATACACTCAACAGCATGACACTGATTTCAGTCATGTTCTCAGGCCATGAAAATCACATTCTTTTTTTGGGTAGGGTCTGTTAGCCAGGAAGACCGGCTAGCCTATGCAGCGGTACAGGAACAAGAGCCCCCATTTGACATGGCAAATTCCTCTTACCACCCCCTCTAGACATGTGACAGCATGACGGCTAGCATGAGGATGTTTATTGACTTGTGTACAGCACTTACAATTGTATTAAACTAAATATTTCAATATCATCGTCTATAAGCATTGTATAAACCCTCTGCGAATGGAGCGTTAGAACTTTAGACCTATCCGTCTCACAGTGAGGTGTCAATCTTTGTTCCCTTACGATCAGGTGAAATAGAGTCGATAAGGGGATGTGTGAACGGGCCCAAAAGACTCACTCGTAGAACTCCGCAGCCGGCGTGATCTTGTACTTGGAGTATGACGATCCATTCTTCAATAACGAGCCGCTAAGGACCTTGGGGTCAGTGCAGTTTGGGCTGTTCCAGACATTCCCGCAGTGTTGCCAGGGAAGTTCAAGTGTGAACGAGGAGTACAGGTAGAACAGAGACCAAGCAATGATCACATTGTAGTAGAAGCCCACATACAACGCAATGAGGATCACCGTGTAGCCAACACCTGCAAAAAGAATAAAATTCCTCAGACAATATGTGGGGGGAAAAAATAATCTTTGAACACCTGGGGCCTGTTCCACACGGCAGGATTAGTCAGTTTGCCGGATAAACCTGGTACCGAGTAAAACCTGGACCCCACCCAAATCTGGAACGATATAAAAAGAGCTGTTCCGGGTTTTACGCAGTTATCCAGCTAACTCAGTAATCCTGCTTTCTGGGTTTTACCCAGTGCAGTTATCCAGCTAACTCAGTAATCCTGCTTTGTGGGTTTTACTCAGCGCAGTTATCCAGCTAACTCAGTAATCCTGCTTTTTGGGTTTTACTCAGCGCAGTTATCCAGCTAACTCAGTAATCCTGCTTTGTGGGTTTTACTCAGCGCAGTTATCCAGCTAACTCAGTAATCCTGCTTTGTGGGTTTTACTCAGTGCAGTTATCCAGTTTACTCAGTAATCCTGCTTTGTGGGTTTTACTCAGCACAGTTATCCAGCTAACTCAGTAATCCTGCTTTGTGGGTTTTACTCAGCCTAGTTACCCAGCTAACTCAGTAATCCTGCTTTGTGGGGTTTCCTCAGCACAGTTATCCAGCTAACTCAGTAATCCTGCTTTGTGGGTTTTACTCAGTGCAGTTACCCAGCTAACTCAGTAATCCTGCTTTCTGGGTTTTACCCAGTGCAGTTATCCAGCTAACTCAGTAATCCTGCTTTCTGGGTTTTACTCAGTGCAGTTACCCAGCTAACTCAGTAATCCTGCTTTGTGGGTTTTACTCAGCGCAGTTACCCAGCTAACTCAGTAATCCTGCTTTGTGGGTTTTACTCAGCACAGTTATCCAGCTAACTCTGTAATCCTGCTTTGTGGGTTTTACTCAGCACAGTTATCCAGCTAACTCAGTAATCATGCTTTGTGGGTTTTACTCAGCGCAGTTATCCAGCTAACTCAGTAATCCTGCTTTGTGGGTTTTACTCAGCGCAGTTATCCAGCTAACTCAATAATCCTGCTTAGTGGGTTTTACTCAGTGCAGTTATCCAGCTAACTCAGTAATCCGGCTTTGTGGGTTATACTCAGCGCAGTTATCCAGCTAACTCAGTAATCCTGCTTTGTGGGTTTTACTCAGCACAGTTATCCAGCTAACTCAGTAAGCCTGCTTTGTGGGTTTTACTCAGCGCAGTTATCCAGCTAACTCAATAATCCTGCTTTGTGGGTTTTAACCAGCGCAGTTATCCAGCTAACTCAGTAATCCTGCTTAGTGGGTTTTACTCAGCGCAGTTATCCAGCTAACTCAGTAATCCTGCTTTCTGGGTTTTACTCAGCGCAGTTATCCAGCTAACTCAGTAATCCTGCTTTGTGGGTTTTACTCAGCGTAGTTATCCAGCTAACTCAGTAATCCTGCTTTGTGAGTTTTCCTCAGTGCAGTTATCCAGCTAACTCAGTAATCCTGCTTTGTGGGTTTTACTCAGCACAGTTATCCAGCTAACTCAGTAATCCTGCTTTGTGGGTTTTATTCAGTGGAGTTATCCAGCTAACTCAGTAATCCTGCTTTGTGGGTTTTACTCAGCACAGTTATCCAGCTAACTCAGTAATCCTGCTTTGTGGATTTTACTCAGTGCAGTTATCCAGCTAGCTCAGTAATCCTGTTTTGTGGATTTTACTCAGTGAGTTATCCAACTAACTCAGTAATCCTGCTTTGTGGATTTTACTCAGTGAGTAATGATGTACAAATACATAAACAAAGCTGAACAGCAGAACTTTTTTTGTGTTAGATAATTAACAACTACATAAGTTCAAGCCAATTCATCTAACCTTATTGTAAAGTGTTACCATAAATTCTAAAACAGCATCAAAAACTATATCAAATAATTGTATTAAACAGAGACAATTTCATTTTTTAGGTAAGAAACAAAAAATGATGTAAAATGTTAAAATTCATAAGGGCATAGAAATATAGGATGATGAGATTGGCCATTCAGCCCGTCAAGACTCTTAACTGACTCAGCTTTATTAATTTGGTTGTTAAGTTGTTAAATTTTCATATAAAATGAGTTTATAATCAGCAGTTGTGCAACTCATGCAACATAATTTAAAAGCTAAATCAATTACAATAGGTTGACTGATGTTAATATTACATTTGGTTTTGAAAGAACTTCATAGAGGAAAGATTACTGATTCAGAAAATGCTGTAATGTTAATGGGAGTCTATATATTACATTACATTACATTACATGGTATTTAGCAGACGCTCTTATCCAGAGCGACGTACAACAAAGTGCAAATCAAACACAAGAACAAGTGCAAAGAGGACCTGAGAGGACAGTACAGTTCTGAGTCCTAGTGTAAACATACAGAAAATCAGAACCCTTGAAGAGTCTCAGCTAAGATATATCAGCTATACTGACTTCTTACGTTCCTTAAGTATGCATTCATTTAGGAGAACTTACATGACTGTTGTTATCTTCAATTAACATTTTTTAAACATGTCTGCATGCTTTTATATATTTAGTTGCTGCCACATGATTGGCTGATTAAGTATTTGCATTAACAAGCTGGAGTACAGGGCTACCTAATAAAGTGCTCAGTGAGTGTACAGTATACCAATTAAATGGAGATCCAATGTAGCACACTCAGTTACTTAACTATGCAGATGATGGCTTTTTAAAACATCTGCAGATAAATGTGAGCTGACAAACTACAATATTGAGTATTTGGACAGTGGTACAATCCCTGTTCTTTTTTGTCTCGGTACTCCAGCACATTGGATTTGAAATGAAACTATAAATATGAGGTTAAAGTGCAGACTGTTGCCTTTAATCCGAAGGTATTCACAACCATATCCGAGTTCTTTGTGAAGAAAACGTGTACACTGGAACACTTCAGTTTGCTTCTAAGTCAAATTTAAGGGCAAATTTTGATTGAATGCAGATCTGAATCTCTTTCTCTGAGCAACTGTATTTGAATAAAGAAATACAATAGGATACAGTTTGAATATAGTGCCAGCCAAAGTCTGACTTAAAAGCATACCACAAGCTCAACCGAGTTGCAGAGATTTCCTGTAGTAAGTAACACTATGTCTTATTGGTTTGCAAGTAGCCAGAGAATGAAATAGCCATAGCCCATATGTCTGTGCAATGGTATGGTTTTGGTTTCCTACCTTTAAACACAGGGCAGATCTTCCAGACGGTGGCAGCCCCTTCTCTGTTGTACTGGCCCAGGGCGAGCTCCATGTAGAACAGGGGCATCCCAGCAATCAGGAGGAAAAGGATGTACGGGATCAGAAAGGCACCTGCAAACGCAAACCGCATGTTAACTGGGGATGTTTGGGTGAAAAACATGAGTGTCAACCCGATACGGTGTACTTTTCTCGACTTCTCACCACTTTACGTATCTCAGAGATCCTGTGAAAAACAATTGGAGGAAGTTATGCAAGCTACTGAACATTTTAACACTAACACAATCAAACAACTGAAAAGACTCAATCACGAAGTCTGGCTTAAAACAAATACATATCAGCATGAAGCCAAAGGCAATATTTAGACGGTCTTGCTTGAGACAACAGATTCGGGTTCCTTTCAAAGTAGCATACTCTATGTGTACACAAACAGAAGATAAAATGCAGTTAAAATGGAAAGATGAATTCACTAAGGAATGTTAATGTCATGAGTAGGAATGTTTCTTGCATATGAAACAAATCAGCACTGGTGGGTTCTGAAAACAAATATTTGTGTCTCTCTGCAATAGCAGAGCAGAGAGGTCTTAAGACCAGTATTTGGTGCCTATTGTTCCAACTTAAGGGAATTTGCGTGTAAATGATAATGGGACACAACTACAGTAGGCTACTACAGATTTTAAAACACTCAATTAGATGAATGAGTCATCTTTTTCTGCAAGGGAGTAGCTGGCTAAAATCACAAGGGCTGAACTATATGTAGCACTAAATAAAGCCATGCTACGAGTTCTCTCCCCACTCCAGCTTTCCAAAGCCTGTTGTCGCATAATTCACTTCACTCCTAGTTCAGGTCGATGTGGCCCTGACAGAACATTGGCACTACATTCGAACAGTGTAACACAAAACAAAACACAAAAAAATATCAAGAGATTACTGGTTTTAAGAATGTGAAATTAAAGGCAATCCGCTGTTTCTCAATTTTAACTAAATCCGTGTAAATCTGTATGTCGTAATGAAGGGAATACGGTTTTACTACGGTCAATCACTTGGCTATTCCCTTACTATGCGTTGCTAAAAAGAACCAAATAAAACGTCAAAATGTGCATGCTTTTAAACTCACCTCCTCCGTTTTTGTAGCATAAATACGGAAATCTCCACACATTGGCCAAGTCCACCGCGAAGCCAATGACCGACAGGAGAAAGTCTATTTTCTTGCCCCAAGTCTCCCTCTCCGCTTCCTCAGCGGACTCGGTGGCACTCGAGGCGGCGATGATGCTGGAGTTGGTATACTGGACCCCATTCCGATCCTTCACCAAGATTAACTCCACTTCCTTCTTTTCCACATTGTTATATGATTTCAGAGGGTCAACGGACGAGAGCTTATTGTCTGGCAGGACTTGAATGTTCATCTTCGTGGAAATTGGAATCCTGGCGACCTGGTGCTCTCACAGCCCCGAGGAATGCGCGGAGGTGATGCTGGCGCTGCGGCTCCTGATGGCGGTAGCAGTGAAGGTGGTAATAATGATTATGATAATGACGGTGATGATGAAGAAACTCTGTTAAGGCAATCTACTTCTCCTCGGTAGTTGAGAGGTCTCCACTGCGTGCATCAACTATAAAAATGGATTAAATAGTCACGACATGACAAAAGTTAAGGGAAAAAAACAAAAAACAAAAAAAACACGTATTATGATTATTATTATTCTACAATGTAACGTTAGCAAACTTTGAGACGTTGACGCATGTATAGTATACAGCGAACGCAAATGTGTCTTGAAATCTGAAACCAATAGCAAGCATCTACTCAGCATGTATATCGCATCCAGCAACTTTATTAGGTAATGACAATTCTAAACAAATAATGTTATCTACCTTAGAACCCTGCAAAAATGCAGGAACATCTTCAGTACAATACACAGTACAATAATTCAATAACACAATGATTCGGTTCTGAAACTACATTTTAAAGCTAATTCTCACAGAAGACATTAGTTAAACGACCACAGCGTGTCCCCAGTCTGTCAGACTAACACATTTTCCACCACTGTCTGTGATCACTGAACAGTGATCATCTTGAAGAGTTATTTGTGGCGATCTTATTAATGATGACTGTGAGGTAAAAATAAGAGTAAACTCAAACAAACGACTACCTCCTCAAGTATATTTCATTAAACAAAGCAAATTACTCCATCACATGTTTTCACAGCAAAATGAGTTTAGTAACGATAGAAAGGTAGAGTAATCCGTACTTAAGAGATGGGAGGTAAGGCTCCATGATCCGCTGCTCCTGTCGCCTGGATGAGTCTGAGGAGTTGCAGCCAAATCTGCTGAAACTTGAAGACTTGCCTTCACAGAAGCTGGAGGCGATGTAAACTCTGTGCTTTTAAATCGGACTCCACGTGATATTTTATAATTGCACATTTTCTCTTGCCCTTGAGAAGCTAGCATAACCATCGCCGATGGATTTTCAACCAGACGAGCAACTGCGGGCTAAATGTCCAGAATGCATTTTTTCACCGGCATATCAAGGATACAATTTAGCCTAATGAGCGTCAGTCAGAACGCCTAATATTTCAGATTTGTATTGTGCCAAGGGGGCGGTAACCGTGTTGATATTGAATCATATTGTATTACGTTTTTATTTATTTTATTTTATTTTCGGAAATAATATGCGCTTCAATTTGGGTGAGAAACTTGGAAGAGAACACATACTTACATAAACGCCACTAATATCGAATACTGTCGACAATGGAACATTTTGGACACCAAGTTGATTTAGTCAATGTGGCACTTTTTCGAAGTTTATCATAAAATTTGAAAATAATGTGGATTTTGTCCATGGTTATATGTATGCATGCATGCATGTGTATGTGTGTGTATAATATAAAGTATATCTACGATGTATACACACATGCGCACAAAAAAGGAAATTTTTTGAAAATATTTTAATATTTTATTTTTACTTGACTTAATTTATCTGTTTCTTCTCTCTAGTACTAAATATATTGAATTAGAGTTTTCTAAGAAGCGGTAAAAGCATTGTGTTCCTTCCCTAATCGAATTATTCACCAGCTTTAGCCATAGGCAACCATTTCTATTAGATATGGTTGGTCAGATCATCCCATTAAAGTCAAAGATTGTCCCCTTAAAGCTTTCCAGTGCTACACTTATAAAACCTTAAAAGGAGTGTTTTTGGCTTTTTGTTCATGCACTGGTGAAGATTCAATGAGAGGAGAAATGATAAAGCAGGGAATCTGTCTACTTAGACTGATTTATTTATTCTTACTTTTTTCAAGCTGGTGGAATACACTCAGTAGATTTTTTCAAAATAATATCCTGAAGTTAATAGAATTTCTCTGACCTGGAAGTTACCAGCTGATCCTGAACTGTTAATTCATCAGTGAAAACATTTTTGTCAGATGAAAACAATTGTATACAATTGTTGAAGTTCAGAACGAATAATTACAGTTATAAAAACAATACTGCATTAATGCATCTTCAGTTAGTGCTTGTGAGTCTGTGACAGGTGGAAATATAGCTTGATGATGGTTGCCTTATTACCACAAACACTGACCTTGTGGCTACGCCATGAACTGTCCAATGTTCATTCAACTCTAACGGAGTACATATGGTCCCTGTTGGACTCATACTCTGTTAGTGTTGAAATGAACAAGCTGTATTTTACTGTGTAGAACCTTCAGTCTGGTTCAACCTAGCACAACTGCACCACAAGTCTTCCACAAGACAGCCATTTCCTTGGAGCTACACTTGGGGCATGATGTTGACTCTCTGGATGAAGTGCCCTCTCTGCATAAATCCTGTGCCAGTGAGTTTCTGTACTCGTACAGCTCTCTGTTGAGCATCGCAGATATCCAGTCTGTCCCAGACTCTTCACTTAAGGCCCTGTTACAGTTTTTTACAATCGTTTTCA
This sequence comes from Conger conger, assembly GCF_963514075.1. Taxonomy (NCBI): domain Eukaryota; kingdom Metazoa; phylum Chordata; class Actinopteri; order Anguilliformes; family Congridae; genus Conger; species Conger conger. The sequence continues at coordinate 49,804,483 of NC_083765.1, read as the reverse complement.
CACTTGTCTCAATACCATGTCCTCTTTTTCAAAACTCTTCACACAGTGTGCTTTTGAAACACACACCTGAGCACATCAGTTAACCTTTGGTGCAAAATGCACTTCAACCACCAAAACACTTAATATTTCACCCAAAAGTGACTCATGCTGCCATAACTATAGCATATGCTTTCTCCTATAAGACTACTTTGTCACTCAATCTTCAATGAACAACAAAACACAAACAACTTGGAGCATTGCTAAATACATATATTATGTGTTTCCCTATCCTTTATTTTTGCATCAACAAATATTTTAAGCCAAGCAGCTCAAGAAACTTATGATCTGTTGGTTTGCCTCTCACAATAGATGTCATGACTGAGTGTAGTAAATTTACAGTAAACTGTAAATTAATTAATGTTTTACTATATTGGAAACCCAGAATAACTATTTTTACTGTGTAATGTAAAACAATATATGATAAAGAAACAAATCACAAAAGCAACAGTACTTTTCAGAAGGTTTACAGTATTTTGACGTTTGCTCTCACAGTGCAATACACTGTAATTCAGAAAAGAAAAATACAATACAATCAATTACTCAAAATACATTACAATCAATAACAAATACATACCAAAAAGCAATATTTTCACTATATACAGTTATTTTCACATATATTGTCTGCCTATCAGTATCGGAAATCAACTGTTGGCCTGGCCCATCCATCCTGTCCTCTGCATTTGGCCATAGATTTTCATCAACATCACTCCGAATGTTATCTCTTGCTATACACCGAGGAAAACATATTTTTGCGTGCCTTATTCAGCCCTGGATGTGTTCCACTGTTATGTCCATACACCCAGCAGCCATTGCATCTAGAAGTGACATCTGTTCATGTGGGTGGTGGTCCTAAACCTTCACATATACCTTCATAAACTTCATATTGGTACCTGAGTTCCTCAACACCCTCAGAGTTCCTGTCAAAGGGGACAGTGTACAACTGTTTCATCCTGATCTGATGTTTCTGTAGCACTCCTGAAATGGTTGTAGTGCTTACACTGTTAATGTTTGGAAATACTGCGATTGTTGTTGTCTGCGATTATGTTGTTGCATATTTCTCTTAGCCTGATGCTGTTGTTGACAATGACCATCCCAACTACAGTATCCTCCTGTTGAGGCGTAAACATTCTTCCCCTTCCCTCTGTGTGACTGTGTGAGGTAACCGCTAGGTCCTGTAGTGAGTCAAAGACATGAGTCAAAGTCAAAGACAAATGTGCACTGATACATCTGCTTTTTCTGGAGACTTCTCAAATCACAGTACTGCTGTAATATACACATCAGTTGAACACCTTCAGTCAGAATGCTGTAAATACTGTATAGTACCTGTTGGTTTGCCCGAAAATCCTCACTATTGAAGCCACTGTGGATCTAGGCAAGTTTGGTTGAACCCTCAACCTGCTTCCCTGAGGGACAGACCATGATTTGCCTACTATACTACTTCTTCCTCTACTTCTGGCTGCATCCATTTTCCCGACCAAGACTAAAGAATGCAAATGCCAATCCAAAGGTGGCCCCTTTTGTATATGTGGTAACGGGGCACAAACAACAAACACCTGGGTAGGACAACTACATCTATATTTACCCTATATACATGCACATTTCAATGCAAGTATGATCACTTTTGTATAGATGGTAACAAGGCTGCAAACAAAAAAAATGAATAAACTGAATAAACTTTCTGCTCAAATCAGAATGATCTGTCTTATGTATTTCAAGCATATAGTTTACAGTTTTTTTTACAATCGTTTTCACACTTGTCTCAATACCATGTCCACTTTTTCAAAACTCTTCACACAGTGTGCTTTTGAAACACACACCTGAGCAAATCAGTTAACCTTTGGTGCAAAATGCACTTCAACCACCAAAACACTTAATATTTCACCCAAAAGTGACTCATGCTGCCATAACTATAGCATATGCTTTCTCCCATAAGACTACTTTGTCACTCAATGTTCAATGAACTACAAAACACAAACAACTTGGAGCATTGCTAAATACATATATAATGTGTTTCCCTTTCCTCTATTTTTGCATCCACAAATATTTCAAGCCAAGTAGCTAAAGAAACTTTGGATCTGTTGGTTTGCCTCTCACAATAGATGTCATGACTGGAGTGTGGTAAATTTACAGTAAACTGTAAATGAATGAATGTTTTACAGTTTTTTACAATCGTTTTCACACTTGTCTCAATACCATGTCCACTTTTTCAAAACACTTAACACATTCACCATATCATTAGACTATGTGAACTAAACTGTGGATATTTTTGCATTGCTTTCATACTAAAGGCATTCAATCACCACTTCTTCCAAAATTCATGAATACCTCTCTCAGTCAGTGTTCACTACCAGCAAATGTTTGTACAAATACAGCAAATTTTGCAGACATTTAGATACTCTGTTCAAAACAGTTAACTTTCAGTTCAAAACCCAATAAAATTCTGAAAAATTCTGAAAAATGGAACTATATGCTTGAAATACATAAGACAGATCATTCTGATTTGAGCAGAAAGTTTATTCAGTTTATTAAATTTTTTTGTTTGCAGCCTTGTTACCATCTGTACAAAAGTGATCATACTTGCATTGAAATGTGCATGTATATAGGGAAAATATAGATGTAGTTGTCACTGAAGAGATTTTTCCACTATTACTGCTGTATATGTACTGTTGAAACATCTGGCTGTCATTTCAGTGAACAACCTACCAAGGTGTTTGTTGTTTGTGCCCTGTTACCACATATACAAAAGGGGCCACCTTTGGATTGGCATTTGCATTCTTTAGCCTTGGTGGGGAAAATGGATGCAGCCAGAGGCAGAGGAAGAAGACGTCGCGGAAGAGCATCAACCAAACCAAGTTCAATTGATGTGTATATTACAGCAGTACTGTGATTTCAGAAGTCTCCAGAAAAAGCAGATGTATCAGTGCACATTTGTCTTTGACTCACTACAGGACCCAGCGGTTACCTCACACAGTCACACAGGGGGGAAGGGGAAGAATGTTTACGCCTCAACAGGAGGATACAATAGTTGGGATGGTCATTGTCAATAACAGCAGCAGGCTAAGAGAAATATGCAACAACATAATCGCAGACAACAACATACTTCCAAACATTGACACTACAACCATTCAGGATGAAACAGTTGTACACTGTCCCCTTTGACAGGAACTCTGAGGGTGTCAAGGAGCTCAGATACCAATATGAAGTTTATGAAGGTATATGTGAAGGTTGGACATGGTATTGAGACAAGGAACAATATGAAGTTTATGAAGGTATATGTGAAGGTTTAGGACCACCACCCACATGAACAGATGTCACTTCTAGATGCAATGGCTGCTGGGTGTATGGACATAACAGTGGAACACATCCAGGGCTGGAAAAGGCACGCAAATAGATGTTTTCCTCGGTGTATAGCAAGAGATAATATTTGGCGTGATGTTGATGAAAATCTATAGCCAAATGCAGAGGACAGGATGGATGGGCCAGGCCAACAGTAGACTTCTGATACTGATAGGCAGACAATATATGTGCAAATTACTGTATATAGTGAAAATATTGCTTTTTGGTATGTATTTGTTATTGATTGTAATGTACTTTGAGTAATTGATTGTATTGTATTTTTCTTTTCTGAATTACAGTATATTGCACTGTGAGAACAAATGTCAAAATACTGTAAACCCTTTGAAGAATACTGTTGCTTTTGTGATTTGTTTCTTTATCATATATTCTTTTATGTTACATAGTAAAAATGTGGGATTCTGGGATTCCAATATAGTAAAACATTCATTCATTTACAGTTTACTGTAAATTTACCACACTCAGCCATGACATCTATTGTGAGAGGCAAACCAACAGATCAAAAGTTTCTTTAGCTGCTTGGCTTGAAATATTTGTGGATGCAAAAATAGAGGAAAGGGAAACACATAATATATGTATTTAGCAATGCTCCAAGTTGTTTGTGTTTTGTAGTTCATTGTACATTGAGTGACAAAGTAGTCTTATGGGAGAAAGCATGCGCTATAGTTATGGCAGCAAGAGTCACTTTTGGGTGAAATATTAAGTGTTTTGGTGGTTGAAGTGCCTTTTGCACCAAAGGTTAACTGATGTGCTCAGGTGTGTGTTTCAAAAGCACACTGTGTGAAGAGTTTTGAAAAAGTGGACATGGTATTGAGACAAGTGTGAAAACGATTGTAAAAAAAACTGTACTATATTGGAAACCCAGAATAACAAACTTTACTGTGTAATGTAAAACAATATATGATAAAGAAACAAATGTATTCTTCAGAGGGTTTACAGTATTTTGACGTTTGTTCTCACAGTGCAATATACTGTAATTCAGAAAAGAAAAATACAATATAATCAATTACTCAAAATACATTACAATCAATAACAAATACATACCAAATAGCAATATTTTCACTATATACAGTAATTTGCACATATATTGTCTGCCTATCAGTATCAGAAGTCTACTGTTGGCCTGGCCCATCCATCCTGTCCTCTGCATTTGGCCATAGATTTTCATCAACATCACTCCGAATGTTATCTCTTGCTATACACCGAGGAAAACTTATTTTTGCGTGCCTTATCAGCCCTGGATGTGTTCCACTGTTATGTCCATACACCCAGCAGCCATTGCATCTAGAAGTGACATCTGTTCATGTGGGTGGTGGTCCTAAACCTTCACATATACCTTCATAAACTTCATATTGGTACCTGAGTTCCTTGACACCCTCAGAGTTCCTGTCAAAGGGGACAGTGTACAACTGTTTCATCCTGATCTGATGTTTCTGTAGCACTCTTGAAATGGTTGTAGTGCTTACACTGTCAGTGTTTGGAAATATGTTGTTGTCTGCGATTATGTTGTTGCATATTTCTCTTAGCCTGATGCTGTTGTTGACAATGACCATCCCAACTATTGTATCCTCCTGTTGAGGCGTAAACATTCTTCCCCTTCCCCCTGTGTGACTGTGTGAAGTAACCGCTGGGTCCTGTAGTGAGTCAACGACAAATGTGCTCTGATACATCTGCTTTTTCTGACTTCTCAAATCAGTACTGCTGTAATATACACACCAATTGAACTCCTTCAGTCAGAATGCTGTAAATACTATATAGTACCTGTTGGGTTGCCTGAAAATCCTCACTATTGAAGCCACTGTGGATCTAGGCAAGTTTGGTTGAACCCTCAACCTGCTTCCCTCAGGGACAGACCATGATTTACCAATGACTGTGGCTCTGATCTCATCAGACACAACTGTTCTTGCTCTTCCGCAACGTCTTCTTCCTCTGCCTCTGCCTGCATCCATTTTCCCTACCAAGGCTAAAGAATTCAAATGCCAATCCAAAGATGGCCCCTTTTGTATATGTGGTAACGGGGCACAAACACCTGGGCAGGTTGTTCACTGAAATGACAGCCAGGTGTTTCAGCAATACATATACAGCAGTAATAGCGGAAAAATCTCTTCAGTGACAACTACAGCTATATTTACCCTATATACGTGCACATTTCAATGCAAGTATGATCACTTTTGCATAGATGGTAACAAGGCTGCAAACAAAAAAATTGAATAAACTGAATAAACTTTCTGCTCAAATCAGAATGATCTGTCTTACATATTTCAAGCGTATAGTTTCATTTTTCTGCCAAAATGCAGCATATTTCCTTCCACAATGATCAGAATTTTATTGGGTTTTGTACAGAAAGTTAACTGTTTTGAACAGAGTATCTAAATGTCTGCAAAATTTGCTGTATTTGTACAAACTTTTGCTGGTAGTGAACATTGACTGAGAGAGGTATTCATGAATTTTGGAAGAAGTGGTGATTGAATGCCTTTAGTATGAAAGCAATGCAAAAATATCCACAGTTTAGTTCACATAGTCTAATGATATGGTGAATGTGTTAAGTGTTTCGAAAAAGTGGACATGGTATTGAGAAAAGTGTGAAAACGATTGTAAAAGACTGTAATATTTCACCCAAAAGTGACTCTTGCTGCCATAACTATAGCATGTGCTTTCTCCCATAAGACTACTTTGTCACTCAATGTTCAATGAACAACTAAACACAGACAACTTGGAGCATTGCTAAATACATATATTATGTGTTTCCCTTTCCTCTATTTTTGCATCCACAAATATTTCAAGCCAAGCAGCTAAAGAAACTTTTGATCTGTTGGTTTGCCTCTCACAATAGATGTCATGGCTGAGTGTGGTAAATTTACAGTAAACTGTAAATGAATGAATGTTTTACTATATTGGAAACCCAGAATAACTATTTTTACTGTGTAATGTAAAACAATATATGATAAAGAAACAAATCACAAAAGCAACAGTATTCTTCAGAGGGTTTACAGTATTTTGACATTTGTTCTCACAGTGCAATATACTGTAATTCAGAAAAGAAAAATACAATACAATCAAGTACTCAAAATACATTAAAATCAATAACAAATACATACCAAAAAGCAATATTTTCACTATATACAGTTATTCGCACATATATTGTCTGCCTGTCAGTATCAGAAGTCTACTGTTAGCCTGGCCCATCCATCCTGTACTCTGCATTTGGCCATAGATTTTCATCAACATCACTCCAAATGTTATCTCTTGCTATACACTGAGCATTCTTTGCGTGCCTTATCAGCCCTGGATGTGCTACACTGTTATGTCCATACACCCAGCAGCCATTGCATCTAGAAGTGACATCTGTTCATGTGGGCGGTGATCCTAAACCTTCACATATACCTTCATAAACTTCATATTTGTATCTGAGTTCCTTGACACCCTCAGAGTTCCTGTCAAAGGGGACAGTGTACAACTGTTTCATCCTGATCTGATGTTTCTGTAGCACTCTTGAAATGGTTGTAGTGCTTACACTGTCAGTGTTTGGAAATATGTTGTTGTCTGCGATTATGTTGTTGCATATTTCTCTTAGCCTGATGCTGTTGTTGACAATGACCATCCCAACTATTGTATCCTCCTGTTGAGGCGTAAACATTCTTCCCCTTCCCCCTGTGTGACTGTGTGAAGTAACCGCTGGGTCCTGTAGTGAGTCAAAGACAAATGTGCACTGATACATCTGCTTTTTCTGACTTCTCAAATCATTACTGCTGTAATATACACATCAATTGAACTCCTTCAGTCAGAATGCTGCAAATACTGTATAGTACCTGTTGGTTTGCCTGAAAATCCTCACTATTGAAGCCACTGTGGATCTAGGCAAGTTTGGTTGAACCCTCAACCTGCTTCCCTCAGGGACAGACCATGATTTACCAATGACTGTGGCTCTGACTTCATCAGACACAACTGTTCTTGCTCTTCCGCAACGTCTTCTTCCTCTGCCTCTGGCTGCATCCATTTTCCCCACCAAGGCTAAAGAATTCAAATGCCAATCCAAAGATGGCCCCTTTTGTATATGTGGTAACGGGGCAGAAACAACAAACACCTGGGTAGGTTGTTCACTGAAATGACAGCCAGGTGTTTCAACAGTACATATACAGCAGTAATAGCGGAAAAATCTCTTCAGTGACAACTACATCTATATTTACCCTATATACATGCACATTTCAATGCAAGTATGATCACTTTTGCATAGATGGTAACAAGGCAGCAAACCAAAAAAATGAATAAACTGAATAAACTTTCTGCTCAAATCAGAAAGATCTGTCTTACATATTTCAAAAATATAGTTTCATTTTTCTGCCAAAATGCAGCATATTTCCTTCCACAATGATCAGAATTTTATTGGGTTTTGAACTGAAAATTAACTGTTTTGAACAGAGGATCTAAATGTCTGCAAAATTTGCTGTATTTGTACAAACATTTGCTGGTAGTGAACACTGACTGAGAGAGGTATTCATGAACTTTGGAAGAAGTGGTGATTGAATGCCTTTAGTATGAAGCAATGCAAAAATATCCACAGTTTAGTTCACATAGTCTAATGATATGGTGAATGTGTTAAGTGTTTTGAAAAAGTGGACACAGTATTGAGAAAAGTGTGAAAACGATTGTAAAAAACTGTAATCGTTTTGGCTGAGGCTACTGCGCCAGCCACCCTCCCGCACAGCGGGACAGACGGACAGTCTCTCACAGGGACGTGGGCGCTTCCCCGCACGGTCTCCAGCTCCCCCCCCCAGACCCGTCCTCCTTCCTGTGCCCATCTGTAACAGTCAGCTCCCCCCCCTCCTTCCTGTGCCCATCTGTAACAGTCAGCTCCCCCCCCCCTCCTTCCTGTGCCCATCTGTAACGGTCAGCTCCCCCCCCCTCCTTCCTGTGCCCATCTGTAACAGTCAGCTCCCCCCCCCTCCTTCCTGTGCCCATCTGTAACAGTCAGCTCCCCCCCTTCCTCCTTCCTGTGCCCATCTGTAATGGTCAGCTCCCCCCCCCAGACCCCCCCCTCCTTCCTGTGCCCATCCGTAACAGTCAAGAGAGGAATAGCAGCAACAAACACCTTCAAACTACAATCCTGTTTATCCCTCCCCCTTCTCTGTAACTGTACTGATGTTGAAACACCATTGGCTGTGGCAATTTCCTACCAATGAGCTTGAATTATTGTACAGTTACACAATATTTCCAGCCGTCAACTGCATATTTTGAAAACCGAATTTAAGGACTAAAAACACAGGCAGAGGGTGAGCCAACATGTCAGTGAGCCTTTTGCAATGATAAGAAGGGATTTACTGGTGGTCTTGTAATAATGTTTTAACACATATATCTTACCTGTTGTCCCTTTAACTGAGAGGTAAGATAGAAACCAATCTTTTCCCTGAAGGTGCCTTCATTCCTGGCGTCCCAGTGCAACCTGTTCTCCTGCGTTATCCCAACAAGCTGGTCTGTATCACTCCACTGAAATTACTACACAAATAAAAAAACAATATTGCAATTGTACGGCATTATCATGCCAGTCATTCATTAAAATTCAGTAGCCTTCTAGTATGCACTGGAGATCTAAACCACAAGTGTTTTGCAATCGACCCAGAGGGTTTAGTAATAATAATAATAATAATAATAATAATAATAATAAACTTTATTTATAAAGCACTTTTCATGCAACGGAAGCAGCTCAGAGTGCTTTGACAATAAGAATATAAAAATAAAAAATAGAAAATAACCTGCTTCTGTGTAATTGTGTTTACTTTAGGACACAGTGACTTGGACATGGCAGGGACCAACATTGTAAGTCTCTTCCCCTGACCACCGCTGGCTTCCTGGTCTGTACACATAAGTCTCTTCCCCTGACCACCGCTGGCTTCCTGGTCTGTACACATAAGTCTCTTCCCCTGACCACCGCTGGCTTCCTGGTCTGTACACATTCAACGTATCCATTTCATATACACTCAGTGACCACTTTATTAGGTACATCAGATCGCTCGTTAAAGCAGATATCTAATTAGCCAATGATGTGGCAGCAACTCAATGCATCAGAGCATACAGGTGTGGTCAAAAGGTTGTTGTTCTGACCAACCATCAGAAAGGGGTAGAAATGTGATTTAAGTGACTTTGACCATGGAATGATTGTTGATGCGAGAGGTCAGAGGAGAATGGCACAACTGGCTAGAACTGACAGGAAGGCGAAAGTTACTCAAATAACCACACATTACACTAGTCTATAAGTCTAAAATAAATAAAAAAAGTTTCATAAATGTGCAATAAAGTAGTCACTAAGTGTATTTGGCATGTGTACATCTATGTGTGTGTTTGTGTGTGTGTAAAATGCTTATTTGAAAAAAAAATTGTTGATAAATTCTTCTAAAATAAAACCAAAAAGGAATTGCTGATGCATTAATTTTAGCTGATACATCAGTCACATCTCAGTTTACTTGGATTTCCTGTTTGTGGGTGCCAAACCCCAGAATTCTACTTCTTCACGTGCTGTTGTGCTTACTTGCTAACTCCTTTAAGAACCGTGACAGAGTGCTTTGCTGTGAGTAGAAAGCAGTCGGCCTGGGTGACTGCAGATGGTCTTGACATGCATATGCACTTGCAACGTGCACAATTGCCACAGAGGTGTTTGCCATGTCTCTTCCTGTGGCCAGTTATTGCCCTGGTGGGGAAGTACAGGATGGTTGAGTAAGCAGGTGACAATCCTCCCCTGGAGCAATGCAGGGTTAAGGGCCTTGCCCAAGGGCCCAACGGCTGTGCGGATCTTATTGTGGCTACACCGGGGATCGAACCACCGACTTTACGGGTCCCGGTCACGTACCTTAACCAAAAATGTTTTAATTTTGTAAAAACACACGTTCTTTGGCATCATTCAGAGCCTGTTATGGGAAGGCGTACACATAAGCATTCACAGTGAACTATTTCAGTAAATACACCTTTATTTGGACCCATCACAAACCCATCACAGACCTTCCTGTGCCCATCCGAGACAGGCCAGGCGCGGTCACACTGCCCTGCGGGGGGGCGTCTTCCCCGCTGTGGGGGCCTGGTGTCACTGGGCCGGGCTGTGAACCTGGAGGCTGGGTTTAATGAGACGTCAACACTACTTCACTCGCACATATGAAGAGCTGCTGGTGTCATAGGTCAGAATAGCTCCCGTGTGTGTGTGTGTGTGTGTGTAAGTGAGTGTGTATGTGTGTATGTGCATGTGTGTGTGTGTGAGAGTGTGTGATTGTGTGTGTGTGTGAGTGTGTGTGAGTGAGTGTGTGTGTGTGTGTGTATGTGTGAGTGAGTGTGTGTGTGTGTGTGTGTGAGTGTGTGTGTGTGTGTGTGTGAGAGTGTGTGTGTGAGGGTGTGTATGTGTGAGTGAGTGTGTGTGTGTGTGTGTGTGTGTGAGTGCGTGTGTGTGTGTGAGAGTGTGTGAGAGTGTGTGTGTGAGGGTGTGTGTGTGTGTGTGAGTGTGTGTGTGAGAGTGTGTGTGTGAGGGTGTGTGTGTGTGAGTGTGTGTGTGTGTGTGTGAGTGTGTGAGAGTGTGTGTGAGAGTGTGTGTGAGTGTGTGTTTGTGTGTGTGTGTGTGAGTGTGTGTGTGTGTGTGTGTGTGTGTGTGTGTGTGAGTGTGTGTGTGTGTGTGTGTGTGAGTGTGTGTGTGTGTGTGTCTGTGTGTGGGTGTGTGTGTGTGCAGTTGCAGTATTCCCATGTTTCATTGGACTTCAGTTTCTTTTATTTTATCACCCCCATCCTATGCCCCGATTGCCCACAGAACTGTAAAATCAGTGTGAGCCTTTTATCCACAGGGAATTCCTGCTGAGAAAGTTAACTACAGACCACTGAGCAATATGACACTTTCCAGTCATTTATAATTAGACCCTTTAAAGAAGATGAATCACTAGTTCTGCGAGCAGTTCATTTTTTGCCTCTGCCCTGCTCTCTCCAGGAAACTAAATGGGTCTTCATTCTTCACCGAACCATTGTACTGTATGTCCATGGATTGGGGTTGATGTCTCCATGCCACAAAGGCTCAGCATACACTCAGTGAGCACTTTATTAGGTAGACCTGTACACCAGCTTGTTAATATTTAATCAGTCAATCATGTAGCAGCAACTAAATGCATAAAAGCATGCAGAAGTGGTCAAGATATTCTGCTGTTTTTCAGATCAAATGTCAGAAAGTTGGCGAAAACCAAGAAATATCCAGTGAGCAGCAGTTCTGCAGGCAAAAACGTGTTGTTAATGAGAGGTCTGAGGAGAATGACCAGGCAGGTCAAAGCTGACAGGAAGGTGACAGTAACACAAATAACCACACATTACAACAGTGGTATGCAGAAGAGCATATCTGAACACACAATGCATCATAACTCTAAGTGGATACAGCAGCATAAATGTAATAAAAAATAAGTAATAAATAAATCTAACTGATAAATCCCAAATAAACAGCTCAGTAAGTGTATATTCATACACATCCTTCTGATTCATTCTGAGTGGAATGGGAAAGGAAATCTCTCTCGAGCAGGAAACCCCTTCAACCTACTGCAGATGTGCGCTTCTGTGACGTAGTTTAAGCCATGTAACTAAATGTGTTTGTAAGCACTGATATTTGTCTTCACCTCCTTTCACAAGGCAGGACCTAAAGTGTTGAACAGTTTTTTATCAGTTTTTGAAGCCAAGCAAAGTGGGAGCCACTGTTTTCTGTGCTGCTCCTATTGCTTACGAGTGACTGCAGTTTCTCTGGAATCTGTGGACGCATTTTTTCCATTGTGCTATGGGCCCAATATCGAGCTTGTGGCAAGCTGGACTGTGCTCAGAGATGCTTCACCCATAGGGAGATACGCAGCATAAACTCTCAAGTTTTACACCTTCATCCGGCTCTCTGTGTCTTCTGAAAGTCTTGTGTCGGTCACAGCAAGAGGAGAAAAAGGACACGCTGGCCAAAGGTCTCATTCTTTTAATTGTGCTGTCTCCAGCACATTAAACACCGTTTACCTCTGTCTAAATGCTGAGACTGCTCCAGCCAATGAAGGCGTCAAGCTGCGTTAGTAAAATAACATGCAGCTCACAAAGACCGTGCGTACATCGACAGGGCAAGCAGAAGTAAAAAAAAAAACGAAAGTTTCCACAGAGCCGTCTGACAGCCAGGAAGGGAGAACGGCGGACCTGTTTACTGCGGGTACATGACTGCTAGGCAAACATATGCTTGCCGCAGGCAGCTTCAAACGGCGAAAAGCGGCGCGGGTCTGCGCTGGTGGCCCCGCGGGGCTGCGAGGTCGCTGGGTGGCACGGCTGACTGCACACGCTGTCAGTGAGCATAACTCATCCCCGGCTTTCAGAGCACCCATCCAGCCGTGCGGAGGCGTACTCCAGGAACCGCTAACCGCTCACCGCACTCCGCGCCCTCCCTCTCGCCCGTCACCTTTGTCCCGCTTTGGGACATGCTGTGAACTCCTCAGTGTTTCATTCAGCTCCAGCAGTCTATGGGAACACAGGAGATAATCATACTTTTGGTGTTTCTGTCAGTGTAAAATGCACTCCGTCGCGGTTGATATTACACTGGCCATTGGCGGAGTAATGGTTGGGGAAACGGGCCAGTGAAGAGTCTGTTTTACAGTAAGACATTAGAATTCCTGTTTTACAGTAAGAAATGAGAATGCCCATTTTACAGTAAGAAATTAGAACGTCCGTTTTACAGTACGAAAAGAGAATGCCCGTTTCACAGTAAGAAATGAGAATGCCCTTATTACAGTAAGAAATTAGAATGTCCTTATTACAGTGAGAAATGAGAATGTCTGTTTTACAGTAAGAAATGATAATGTCTGTTTTACAGTAAGAAATGAGAATGCCCATTTTACAGAAAGAAATGAGAATGCCCATTTTACAGTAAGAAATTAAAATGCCCATTTTACAATAAGAAATTAGAAAGCCTGCTGATATGCAGTTGCATAAGTTTTGCCAAAGGAAAATGCCAGTCAGATTTGCCATGAATGTGAAGCAGTATAATCCACAGTTGAGTTTGTTTGCCATTTCATGACAAACTTTCCGAGTGTTCTTTTTAAACACGGTTCTGTAGCAAGGAAATACAGTGCTGGGAAAAGGTATTTGCCCCCTTCCTGATTTCCTCTATTATTGCACATTTGTCACACTTAATAGTTTCAGATCTTTTTAAAAAATTGAGAGTTAAACAAAGGCAACGTGAGCAAACACAAAACACATTTGAAAAAAATTGAGTGTTATTTATTTCGGGAAAAATTTTGCAAACACCAAAATCACCCCTGTGAAAAATAAATTTCCCCCTTAAACTTAAAAACTGATTGCACCACCTTTAACAGAAATAATTGCAACCAAACGCTTCCTACAGTATAATTTCACTTATATCACAATATTCACTTATATCTGTCTAAACATTTCCATGTATTCTTATGTGGGGATTAAATGGGTGGAGTTCAATTCATTTCCAGACTATTAAGTAATGCTCCTTCATGACGTCAAGAGGGACCTGACCTAATGGCCGTTAAATGTTTTAGTCTCTTTGAATATCTCCTCCCATAGTTTCATCAGATTTGTATATGGAGATTTTGTATAGAGAGATGTGTATGAGCTATGTGGCTATGTGGTGTTGCAGTGGATAATGGAAACGTTCTCCTAGATCAGGGCCTTACCCTGTGGAGTTTGCATTTCGCTCATTTTTAAACTCTTAATCCCTCTATCACCCTAGTACCTCTCCCAGTCTTCCTCCTTCTCTAATACAATTTATTCATGGGTGGTACATTTTTTGAGGAGGGGGTTGGGGTGGTGAGATGGTCCAGACCACACCCATACAATGTTTCAATACAGATTTTTTGTCTGAGTTGAAATGTTTGTATAGTGTGTAAAGTTACTTACATTACTTTTCATAGATATGAGATGTTAGATTAGTTGGACATGTTTCTTTGTTTTGCAAATGTGAGATCAGCATTGATTTTTCTCTTGGTTATCAGAGGTTTCCTCCCAACAGTGGTTTGGCCCGGACCTTTTCTGGAACACTGACCTTAGCTGAGGCTACAGAGCCCTGCAGTTCTTTGGATGTTCTTCTGGGATCCTTTTGGACTTCCAGGAATTGTCGCTGTGCCCTTGGATATATTTTGACTCTTGACAACATTCATCACTTTTCCAAGTGTTCTCCATTTGAGAGAAAACCTCTCACTGTGTTTCAGTGGAGTCTTTCCACACTGAGATATTTCAACTCTTCACTTGAATTTCCTTTGATCGTGGTATAGTGTGCTTGTAAGAACTTTGTGGTGACTACTCACTCTAATGTTAAAGTTCAATATGAGTGAGATTTCAACAGGGCTGGGTGCAATCAGGCCTAACTGTGTTCAATCAGTTGAATCTAACTATCAATTAAATTATGTTAATTTGTAGATTGAGTAACTAAGGGGACAATGACTTTTTCACATGGGTGTTCAATAACATTTTTCATGAATTAAATGAAATGCAATTACAAAAATGTGTTTTGTGTTTACTCATTTCCCCTTTATGTAATACTAGATGTTGCCTAAAGTTCAGAAATCAATGCCATTGGTGAGTAGGGTGCTCTGTGATCTTACAAAGTTCTTCTTTCTATGCAGTTGGAAGATGCGGGGCTGCAAAACTGGCACAGGCTGCCCTTCCCCCCCACAAAGATTTTGTGTTTCAGTACTTAGGCTGAAAGAGCATCACAGGTACAACACCATTGGACATGGATGAAACAGGATGTGGTTTGTAACATTTTAGTGACACTGTGATGACAAGCCCTTGGAGTGTGAGATACAAAATGGACGCCTCCGCTTTTGGAAATGCACCGCAGGTCCTGTATAGAAATAGATAGAAACCCTGTTTCTTATTCTAACGAGAACAATTCCAGCCTTTCATATACGCTGAATCTGCCAAAAAAAAAAAGGTTGTGCATATAGTAATTTCCATGACCAAAAACAAGAAGATGCAACACAGAGTGGAAGTGATGGTGCTCACACTGTGGCACATTAATTAGCCATTTTGTCTGCCACGGTTGACCTTTCGCTGCAAACGGCCAATGACAATTTGTATCTCTTATTTATTTATTTTTTAAAAGAGAAGGCCATTGGCTTCTGATTGCTTAGCGGTGTGAAACAAAACCAGATTAGCTGCACTGATAGTCTTCAATTTGAGTAGACACATTTTCCCCAGGCTGTTCTGAAATGGACACAGCAACAGAGAGACTTCTTCTTCCAACGGGGAAAACACACAGCTCTCAGACTTCATTGATTTCCTTTAACCTTATCAATTCTGATGAAAATGAAACGGGCCCCCTCTCATTTGGAAAGGTTAAAAACAACTGAAGGTGTAAATCACATTTGATAATCACAGCATTTTTAAGACTGCTTTCAAGTTCATCATTTGTTTATCGTCAACGTGTGAGGTAATATAAACTGATCATAAAAACAGTATATCAATGAGATATTGTGCAGATGCTTAAAATATTGCTGCCAGCTAAAATAAAGAAGACATTAATTTGATTCTGGGTTATCATTCTGTCCCTGTAATTCAATTTGAAGGACAATGCAATTCAGTTAGATAAATCAACAAGAAATTGAACTCGAAGGAGAAACTGATTTGGCAATAGAAATGCTCTGATTCCTTTAAGTTCAGAAAAACCGAACGGAGAGAGCCAGTATGCGTTTACTTCATAGGAAACAAATATTCGGACACATTATTTGGAGATCATGCAGTTTCTGAAAGCTTATACTGACTTAAGACAACTGCTCAGACTTTTTCCTGGTTTATAGAACTCTGACTTTTTCAAGAAGTAACATCAAAATCTGATCAGTCACATCGAAAATCCTCTGACAATCTAGCCAATCCAGTCCCGTATTCTGGCCAATATACATATGATATCATGGAATACAGAAATACTATAAATTAAGTTGCATACAGTATGTGTATCATTACTAAGCCTTCCATTCACTTTAATATAATGTAGTAGTGCCGCACTTAAGGATACTTGCTCCAAACTACTATTATATAACATAACTGTTACTCTGGCTGCTCATGACCTATGTTATTGATCTGTGTCTGGCCTGATAAATATTTTATATATTATGTACGCCACGAACATACAGGCTAGACGTGACAGTTACTCTGGAGGACAACCCACTGGAAATATAAACAAAGGAAATTAATTGTCCCAGGACTACATATCCTCTTGGCTCTGCAACTGTTCATTGTGCCAAAAGATACTTACGCTGTTGATACTGATGCACTCAGTTTGAAGCCAAATGAAGAAGAAAGTGTGGTGAAAGGGAGAGAAATCATCTGGCTGGGAGATTCAAAAGACAGTCAAAAGACAAATTAAAAGCAATGAGGCAAGCACCAGTGATGACAAGGAACATTTAATAAACTGCAGATAGTCAATTAACCAAATCTTCCATCAGCTAGAGATTACTTCATAGACAAAATAGATATAGATATCAGGATTCAAAACCAAAATGTTTCACAATGTGCCATTATTCTACATTCTGTGCATGTCAGGTGCCGGGACCGATGAACCAATCACAACGCAGAAATAGGCAGAATAGATGTCATTATTAGAGAGCGAGCAGATCAGGCAGGCAGGGGTTGAATGCTGGCCAACAGGTGCAATAGAGATAATCAAGTTGTAGTCGGAGTCACAGGGCAAAGTTTGATAACAGGTTATCAGAAAACAGAAGTCCGGGGCAACACAAAGGGAGCCGATTCAGAGAACAGACAGGCAGAAAACCGCTGGAAAGTATGGTATCGACACATAACAATCTGGCAAAGAAGTAAGCCAAACAGGCGGGTATAAATACACTGATTCATCAATTGACCAAAATGATGGACAGGTGAGAGTGAAGGGAAAACAGGCAACGAGACACAGGTGAGTAAAGGACTACGGAAAGAGAACAAGGACAAAGAGACAGGAAGCACAAGGCAGGAAACAGAAAACGCTCGGACAGGGGAGCACGGACTGTCACAGTGCAATTATAGACATGTTCCCATCTACCTCATTAGAGAAAAGTGACAGTACACAGTCATGACAATACAAAGACTTGGAGCTATAGCCACACAGACCTTTATAGATATTAAACATTCAGGTTAAGGGGTCAACATTTAGCTTGTTAGGTTGTTTACTTCCATGGAATGCCCATGTAGGGGTCAATTCCTTATCTTTCTTTGAAAGAAAATGATGGGTTGTAAGTTTTATATATGATGCTCAGTTGGAAAAACTTCTTATTCATTTACTTACTAAGGAAGTATGGAGTAATGTGAAGTTTATCAGTTGAAGGTCTGTTCAGTTAACTAGACTAAGAGCACAATGTTTGGTTTTGGCCAAAAAATTGGGATTAATATCTCTGATATATGGGTCTCACACTTTTGTAATGGCCAGGGTGACCAATGTCTCTGGTTTAATGTCTTCACTGAAAGATGGCCCCTGCTGATTGATTTTCTTTTCTTTAGTCTCCATGGCTAGTAGGAAGCCATGCATATTTCCTCCGAGAGGCACCATACAGTTTCCCCCGTACCCCCATCTGTCATTACGTGACGTAGTACAGCTGAGGAGGTCAATATTCAGTGTGACACACATATACGCCAAATGGGACTCCTAGGTTTGTAATACTTTGTATTGCAATGATAATAGTAATGATTAATTTCAGGTACTTCTATTTTCATTCACATCTATCGACATCTCTCGGAGATTACTTGCCATACAGCTGATGATTAAGGACTCCGTATGATAGCTTTCAGTTCAGTTGCAATTTTGATTAATTGTGGGGAATGATTAACACTTTGAACTTTTTGTTTTTTAAATGTAAGTGTATATGTATTATAATACATAATAGTATGTACACTCAGTGAGCACTTTAGATATTTGTTGGTGTTCTGCTGCTGTAGCCTATCTGTGTGTTCTTCCACATACCACTGTTGTAATGTGTGGTTATTTGCTTTACTGACACCTTCCTGTCAGCTTTGACCTGTCTGGCCGTTCTCTGAACGTTCTCATTAACCACATGTTTTTGCCCGCAGAACTCCTGGTCACTGGATGTTTTTTCTTTTTCGCACCATTCTAGAGTAAACTCTAGAGACTGTTGTGCGTGAAAATCCCAGGAGATCAGCAGATTCTGAGATACTCAAACCACCCTGTCTGGCACCAACAATCAATCCACGGTCAAAGTCACTTAGATTGCATTTCTTCCCCATTCTGACATTTGGTCAGAGAAAAAGCTGAACCTCTTGACCATGTCTGCATGCTTTTATGCATTTAGTTGCTGCCAGATGATTAGCTGATGAAATATCTGCATTAACAAGCTGATGTACAGATCTACCCAATAAAGTGCTCAGTGAGTGTCTGTCTTTAATTATCCGAAACTGCACACGATCAGAACAAATTGCCCAGTTTTAATAGCAGCCTGTTCCTATCACTGCTCACTAATGCCACAGTATAACAGCACTGTAAATGACTTACTTTACCATGTGTTTTCAGAGGTTAGGTTCCCAGATAACGCTGGAGAGCTGGAGAGAACGAAAGTGCAGCCTGTTCTTGCTAACAGTGCCTGAGTTAAACAACTGGACATGCTAAGTGGACCAGCGTTGTGGCCGGTCAAAGAGTTGACATGTGGAACACTACTGCCCTCTGCTGATTGTACAGAGAATTGAGTGCCAACTTCACAAAAATGAACGCCCAGTATAACATGGAAGAAACCATTCAGATGGTGTTTCAGGAACATCATTCCTGGCAGTGCCAAGAGAAAGGGAGTAAAAGGAGACTTTAATGAAGGCTTTTAAAGTAATTAAAGGGATTAACAAAGTGAACTCCAGGCGATTCTTCGGGGTGAGTTCGGTTAGCAGAACGAGGAAATTGGCAAAGGAGAAATTCTGCTTAGATATTAGGAAGTATTTTTTCACACAGTGATTAGGCACAGTGTGGAATAGCTTGCCAGGACATGTAGCAGAGGCAGAAACATTCGTGTTTTCAAGACCAGTCTTGATACAGTGCTAGATACTATTTTGCTTTTAGGCAAACTAGGCGGTAGGTACACTTAGGGGTAGGAAAAGGCGAGCATTGCTGGGATGAACGGCTTGTTCTCGGTATGGGCAGTGGCAGGTCCAATTTTCTGGCATTATACATATGGTATTATATATATGGTATTATATATGGTATTATACATATGGTATTATATATATGGTATTATATATGGTGCGTGACATTTGGTAGAATATGAAATGGAAGCATAGAGTAAAAAGAGGCTGCACAAAACAATCTGCTTTTTATTTTAAATCGGGAAATTAGAAAAATGGTCAAAATAGAACAGCAATGTTGTTTCTCAGTTATGGGTTGATGGGTCAACCAAACCCGACCATACAGTGGCATACAAAATGATGCCTTTTCAATACAATACATAATAATCTTTTTGTTGTCGCTGATGCAGAAAAATCAGTAAATTGGAATGAGCCACACTTTCCATTGATATAAAAACTGCAGGCCCCATGCAGCCCATAAGTATTTGTTGTGGCTCTGTATTTTCTTTAATTTGTGGGTTTTTACATCCATATTGGGTGAACACTGTAATTGGACTGGCTGCTCAAATGTTTCTTGGACAGATTTGTTAATCATCCTTAGTTCATGCATAAAAGAGCTAGCAAAAGGTCTAGAGTTGATTCTTGCCATATGCATTTGGAGTCTGTTGCGGTTGTCCCTGTCACGTTTCAGGTCTGTCTTGCCATGTTTTATGTTTATTCATGTTGTCTTATTTACGTAGTGTCTTATCATGTATTATGTTAGTCTAGGTTCGTCATGTTGTTTAGTTATGTTTCGTTACGATTTATTTTCTTGTCATGTCTAGTTATGTTTCGTACGATTATATTACCTTGTTATGTTGAGTGGTTATCGTCTTAGTTTCGCTTTGTGTTATGTTTTGATTTATGTTTATTGTTACGTTAACTGGTCGTTGTTTATGCATACACTTTTACATGTTTTTCCGCAAACCTTGCGTTCCGCCTTTTCTCTCTCTCTCTTTCTGTCATTCACTCCCTAATTGTTTCCATTTGTCTATTTACTAAAACTACTAACGCTAGATCAGGATTGGGTAGAAACTAACAAACGAATCATGTGTTCATGTTACCTTACGTTTCTCGTGCATGTCATTTACTAATTTACTAATGCTAGGGCAGGATAGGTTTATTACTAACGATTACTAATCACCTTGTTAAACTTGTCATCCATCGCACCTGTTTTCCATTTCCTTGCTACGCTCTAACTAATTGTCTACACCTGTCTACATCTGCATTTATATCCCAGTCGCGCTACTGTTCACTGCAAAATTGTCTGCCTCTAGTTCTACTACGCAACTCTTGAGCATTATTTTCTGTTTGATTACACGTTACGATCCAAGCCTGTTACTGACCATTGTTTATTGATTTCTGTTTTGTTGACCACTGTTTGTTTTTGACCACGTCCTCGCCTACCGTTTTGTACTTTTGCTTCGCTGATTGTTTCATGGTTTCGACTCCCGCTTCGCCCACGACTACGCCTCTGCCTGCCGTCCGCCTGTTCATCTGCCCCACTGACAGCTCTCCTGCTACCGGACCTCCCTGCACGTCTATCAACTACGAGTTTGCCTCTTCCCTCGGCACCGTGCTTTTTGTTTGTTTACTATTTGTTTGGCTGGATCTACGTGTATGGACTTTGCTTGTTTTGACTACGCTCCTGGGATTCGTCCCGAATAAAGCCCTGAGGGGTCTTTATATAACTATTGTTTCTGAGTCGTGCATTTTGGGTCCAACCCCCACGCACCCGTCTCAGAACAATTTCGCCACTATGGACCCTGCTGACTCTACTGCCATGTTCCACTCCCTCCAGGAACAAGGAGCCATCGTCCGGCAGCATTCACAAGGAATCTCCGAGCTTCACCTTGCGGTCCTGCCACAACCACGGGAGGAACCCACCCACCCACCCACTTCCCCGGCGGTCAACCCCTCGGGAGCCTGGCAATTCCGGGAGCCCCAACAACCCCCTCCGGAGAGGTTCGGTGGAGAACCTGAGAGGTGCAAGGCGTTCCTACTCCAATGCGAGTTTGTATTCAAGCAACAGCCCCAGACCTACAACAGCGACGACCGTCGGATAGGCTATGTGATGGGACTGCTCAAGGGGAGGGCGTTGGATTGGGCTACGGCGGTGTGGTCCGGGGATTCTTTCCCTCCTCGTTACCCAGCCTTCGCCGACGAGATTCGGAAAGTGTTCCAACACGCATCCAGCGACGAGGAGCCATCCCAGAGACTGATTGCTCTGCGCCAGGGATGGAAGACCGCGGCAGACCACTCCATCGACTTCCGCACCCTCGCGGCGGCTACTAGTTGGAACGATGCAGCATTGGCGAATCTCTTCCTGGCCAGCCTGAGCAAGACGCTTCAGGACGAGTTGGCGCGACTGGACCCCATCACCCAGCTCGACCAACTCGTGCGCACCACGATCCGCCTGGACAACCGTGCCAGACAACGCCGGCCGGAGAGACCGATCCTTCCCGGCAACCCGTACCCCAGGCAGGGGCCAAGTCCTCGACTAAAGGAGCAGCAGTCGGAGGGACCTGAACCCATGGACCTGTCCCGGGCCGGTACCAGGATCTCTACCGAGGAACGAGCACGCCGCAGAACCACCGGCTCGTGCTTCTACTGTGGGAGGCCGGGTCACACCCAGGCTCGGTGCCCCTTCAGGACCAGGCGACCAGTAGAGGTGAGAGAAGTCGACAGGCATGAGGGTTCTGACAAAGACAACCATCGTCCCATGCTCACCACGCTGTTAATTCTTCCCGACAGAACAACCCGGATTAACGCATTGGTGGATTCTGGAGTGGACGCCAATCTCATCGACGAAGTGTTGGTGTCTGAACTGAACATCCCCACCCTCCCTCTACCCCACCCTGAGAACACGCGGTCGCTGGATGGAAGGACTTTCTGCCGCATGACGCACATCACTATTCCCTTACAACTGATCATTTCTGGGAACCATCGGGAGATGATCCAGTTCCGCGTCATCCAGTCCCCTAATGACCGACTCATTTTGGGATTACCCTGGCTCCAGAAACACAACCCCACGATCAACTGGAGTTCTAACCAAGTGCAAGCATGGGATCCTAAGTGCCATCTGTCCTGCTTGCGTTCCGCCCCAGAACCAGCAGAGGGAGTGCCAGCTCTACCACAGACTCCCAAACCCTCCCTGGAGAGGGTCCCCTCTCCTTACCATGACCTGGGCACAGTGTTCTCCAAGACACAAGCTCAGTCTTTGCTGCCTCATCGACCCTACGACTGCGCCATCGAGCTCCTTCCTGGTTCATCACTTCCCTCAAGTTGCCTATACAACGTCTCCAGACCAGAGAGGGAGGCAATGGATAAATATATCCGTGACTGCCTGGCTAACGGACTAATTCGCCCTTCTTCCTCTCCCGTCGGTGCGGGATTCTTCTTCGTTCAGAAGAAAGATGGCTCCCTACGCCCGTGCATCGACTACAGGGAGCTGAACAACATCACGGTGAGGAACAAGTATCCTCTGCCCCTGATGGACTCCGCGTTCCACCCACTTCACGAGGCCACCATCTTCACCAAGTTGGATCTCCGCAACGCTTACCACCTGGTCCGTATGAGTGAGGGCGATGAATGGAAGACCGCCTTCAACACCTCTCTCGGACACTTCGAATACCTGGTCATGCCATTCGGCCTCACCAATGCTCCTGCTGTGTTCCAGGCCCTGGTGAATGATGTTCTTCGGGACTTGTTGGGTCGCCATGTGTTCGTCTACCTGGATGACATCTTGATCTACTCCACCAATGCCAAGGATCATGAGTACCACGTCAGGCAAGTTCTACAGAGACTCCTTGAGAACAGATTATTCCTCAAGGCGGAGAAGTGCGTCTTCCACTCCGACACAGTTGAGTTCCTGGGGTTTATCCTTGAGAGGGGACGGATCAGAGCGGATCCCAAGAAGATTCTAGCAGTTACCGACTGGCCCACACCCACTTCACGTAAGCAGCTCCAACACTTCTTGGGATTCGCCAACTTCTACCGAAGGTTCATCAGATCCTATAGTCAAGTGGTCTCCCCCCTAACCAAGCTCACGTCCCCTGCGGTGCCATTCCGGTGGAGCCCCGAAGCTGAGACGGCCTTCACCAAGGTCAAGAGACTGTTCTCTTCCGCTCCCATCCTGGTTCACCCTGACCCTACCCGCCAGTTTGTGGTCGAGACGGATGCTTCCGACACAGGGGTGGGAGCAGTGCTCTCTCAGGTGGCGGCCGCTGACAACCGACTACACCCCTGCGCCTTCTTCTCCAAGAAGCTGTCCCCTGCAGAGAGGAACTATGACGTTGGAGCTGCTGGCAGTCAAACTGGCGCTGGAGGAGTGGAGACATTGGCTGGAGGGGGCCGAGAAGCCGTTCATCGTTTGGACCGACCACAAGAACCTGGCATACCTCCAGACAGCCAAGAGGCTGAACTCTCGACAGGCTAGATGGGCGCTGTTCTTCGGGAGGTTCAACTTTTCTCTGACCTACCGCCCGGGTTCGAAGAACGTTAAGCCCGACGCCCTGTCCCGTCAATTCAACACCTGTTCTGAGCGTGAGGTTCCCGAGAACATCCTTCCTGCCTCCTGCACTATCGGATCTGTCACGTGGAAGATCGAGGCGGTGATCCAGAGGGCTCTACGGGAGGATCCCGATCCCAGGTCCAACCCCGGATTACGCCTATACGTCCCCTCAGCCGCTCAGACACAGGTGCTGCAATGGGCCCATTCATCCCTCCTTTCCTGCCATCCCGGCTTTACCCGCACCTTGGCGGTGCTGAAGCGGAGATTCTGGTGGAGTGCCATGATCCCCGACACCAGACGATTCATCAAGGCTTGCACCACATGCGGCAGAAGCAAGGCATCTCACCAGGCCCCTGCTGGACTGCTTCAACCATTGCCGGTGCCCAGCCGACCCTGGAGCCACATCGGAGTGGACTTCGTGACCGGACTTCCCCTTTCCGAGGGTAACACCACCATCCTGACGGTGGTGGACCGATTCAGCAAAGTGGCACACTTCATCCCCCTGGCTGGATTGCCCACCGCCCAAGAGACCGCGGATGTTCTGGTGAGGGAGGTTTTCCGCATCCACGGACTTCCCTTGGACATTGTTTCAGACCGCGGCCCTCAATTCATCTCTCAAGTCTGGAAGGCGTTCTGCGTGGCCCTCGGGGCCACAGCTAGCCTCTCTTCGGGCTACCACCCTCAGTCCAATGGCCAAACTGAGAGGGCCAATCAGGACCTGGGGGCCGCTCTACGCTGCGTATCGGCCAAGAATCCAGCCGGCTGGAGCAAGATGCTTACCTGGGTGGAATACACACACAACACCTTACCCTGCGCCGCCACCGGGAAATCTCCATTTGAGGTCTCCCTGGGCTACCAACCTCCACTGTTCCCTGACCAAGAAGCCGAGATCGCTGTTCCCTCCCTCGCCATCCACATGAAACGGTGCGCCAAGGTTTGGAGGGATGCCAAGGCCGCGCTGCTAAGCACGGCAGACCGTAATCGGCGTTTTGCTGATCGCCACCGCACTCCAGCTCCGGCCTACAAACCAGGTGACTCCATCTGGCTGTCCACTAAGGACATTCCCCTCCAAGCCACTTCCCACAAACTGCAAGCCCACTTTATTGGTCCTTTTAAAATCCACAGAATCATCAATCCTTCCTCTGTAAAATTGTCACTCCCTGCTTCCCTTAAGATTCACCCCACATTCCATGTCTCTTGTATTAAGCCTGTATCCCCGGTTCTCCCCCCCGGTATCTCTTCTTCCTTTCCTTTCTAAAACTATAGAACGAGCCGCTTCTACTCAACTTTCTTCCTTCTTTTCTAACAACAACCTGCTAGACCCCCATCAGTCTGGCTTCAGATCGGGCCACTCGACAGAGACTGCGCTCCTCTCCGTCAGTGAGTCACTCGATGCCGCACGAGCAGCCTCCCTCTCCTCTGTCCTCATTCTTCTAGATCTCTCTGCTGCCTTCGACACTGTGGATCACTCCATCCTCCTGTCTGCCCTGTCAGTAACGGGCATCTGTGGCACAGCCCTGGACTGGATTGAGTCGTACCTCTCTGGTCGCTCCTTCCAGGTTGCCTGGGCTGGTTCGGTATCGACACCTCGGCCCCTCGCCACAGGAGTTCCCCAGGGCTCAGTCCTTGGCCCACTTCTTTTTTCTCTTTACACTCGCTCCCTTGGCCCTGTGATCACTGCACATGGGCTATCCTACCACTGCTACGCGGACGATACCCAACTCTCCGTCTCGTTCCCGCCGTCTGATACGCAGGTTTCAGCCCGTATCTCTGCTTGCCTGAGGGACATCCAGAGCTGGATGGACAACCACCATCTAAAGCTCAACCCAGGTAAAACTGAAATGATATTCATCCCTGCTAATACCTCTCCCCATCTGGATCTCTCCATTTCCCTCGGGGATACCACACTCACACCGTCACCCAGTGCAAGGAACCTTGGCGTGGTGATGGACAGCAGACTGTCCCTTTCCGAGAACATTGTGGCGGTGACCCGGTCTTGCAGGTTCTTCCTATACAACATACGGAGAATCCGCCCCTTTCTCACCCCCTACTCGACCCAGCTCCTAGTCCAAGCGATGGTTCTGTCCCGCCTGGACTACTGCAATTCCCTCTTGGCTGGCCTCCCAGCGTCCGCCATCAGACCCCTCCAACTCATCCAGAATGCAGCAGCTCGTCTGGTCTTCAACCTTCCCAAATACTCACACGTCACCCCCCTGCTTACTTCCCTCCACTGGCTGCCTGTCATGGCTCGCATCAAATTCAAAACATTGGTGCTAGCCTGCCAAGCAGTTAAAGGGTCTTCCCCAGCTTATCTGCAAAAAATCATCAGACCCTACACCCCTGCCAGACCTCTTCGTTCAGCCTCCACAGGCCGCTTGGCACCTCCCCCTCTCAGAACCTCCACCTCACGCTCACACCTACTGTCTGTTCTGGCTCCACGGTGGTGGAACGAACTCCCCGTTGAGGTCAGAACTATAGAATCTCTCCCCACCTTCAAGCGCAAGCTGAAGACACACCTCTTCAAGCAGCACCTCTCCCCATCCCTCCCTACCTCCCTGTGAACCTTAATTGTTATCTCTGTGACTTGCTTTGTGTATCGGTATTTTTAGTTGGCTAGGTAAGCAGTGTTTGGATAGTTAACTTTGGTCACTTTTGCTCTGTTTGTTTGTTCAAAAAAAAAAAAAAAAAAAAAAAATGGCCCTTGTCCTTATCTTTGTTGTACAGGTAGCAGTTGAAATTGTACTTCCCTCTAGGGTCTTTCAGCGAACTTATCCCTGGTTATGGGTATGCACTTTGTTGTATGTCGCTCTGGATAAGAGCGTCTGCCAAATGCCAATAATGTAATGTAATGTAATGTAATCCTCTCACCCCATATGTCCCCCGGATCCCCCACCACCTCCCCCCCGCATTATTGACAACCACCCTGCATTCACTGTTAAGAAACTCTTGAACATTCGTAAGAGGGGCCGTGGGGTTCAATACTTGGTTGACTGGGAGGGCTATGGCCCTGAGAAGCGTTCCTGGGTCGCTCCCAGTCTCATTCTGGACAAATCGCTCATCAGAGACTTCCATCGTGACCACCCTGATAAATTCCAAGGACCGCCAGGAGTCGGTCGTTAAGGGGGGGGTCCCGTCACGTTTCAGGTCTGTCTTGCCATGTTTTATGTTTATTCATGTTGTCTTAGTCACGTAGTGTCTTATCATGTATTATGTTAGTCTAGGTTCGTCATGTTGTTTAGTTATGTTTCGTCACAATTTATTTTCTTGTCATGTCTAGTTATGTTTCGTATGATTATATTACCTTGTTATGTTGAGTGGTTATCGTCTTAGTTTCGCTTTGTGTTATGTTTTGATTTATGTTTATTGTTACGTTAACTGGTCGTTGTTTATGCATACACTTTTACATGTTTTTCCGCAAACCTTGCGTTCCGTCTTTTCTCTCTCTCTCTTTCTGTCATTCACTCCCTAATTGTTTCCATTTGTCTATTTACTAAAACTACTAACGCTAGATCAGGATTGGGTAGAAACTAACAAACGAATCATGTGTTCATGTTACCTTACGTTTCTCGTGCATGTCATTTACTAATTTACTAATGCTAGGGCAGGATAGGTTTATTACTAACAATTACTAATCACCTTGTTAAACTTGTCATCCATCGCACCTGTTTTCCATTTCCTTGCTATGCTCTAACTAACTGTCTACACCTGTCTACATCTGCATTTATATCCGTCGCGCTACTGTTCACTGCAAAATTGTCTGCCTCTAGTTCTACTACGCAACTCTTGAGCATTATTTTCTGTTTGATTACACGTTACGATCCAAGCCTGTTACCGACCATTGTTTATTGATTTCTGTTTTGTTGACCACTGTTTGTTTTTGACCACGTCCTCGCCTACCGTTTTGTACTTTTGCTTCGCTGATTGTTTCATGGTTTCGACTCCCGCTTCGCCCACGACTACGCCTCTGCCTGCCGTCCGCCTGTTCATCTGCCCCGCTGACAGCTCTCCTGCTACCGGACCTCCCTGCACGTCTACCGACTACGAGTTTACCTCTTCCCTCGGCACCGTGCTTTTTATTTGTTTACTATTTGTTTGGCTGGATCTACGTGTATGGACTTTGCTTGTTTTGACTACGCTCCTGGGATTCGTCTTTATATAACTATTGTTTCTGAGTCGTGCATTTTGGGTCCAACCCCCACGCACCCGTCTCAGTCCCTGAACATGAGGACCAAAGGAGTGTCAATGCCAGTAAAGCAGGCCATCATTTGGCTGAAAAATCAACCAGAGACAGAGCCAAACATTACTATTGCTAAAATCTACTGTTTGGTACATTGTTAAGACGCAAGAATGCACTGGTGAGCTCAGCAATGGTGACCTGGTAGACCAAGGAAGACCTCTGTAATGGATGACAGAAGAAACCATTGGCAACCAACAGCTGAAGAACGCTCTCCAGGATGTAGGCGTAGATGTGTCAAAGGCGAACATCAAGAGAAGACTACGCCAGCATAACCTCAAAGGGCTCTTCACGAGAAGCAAACCCCTGGCAAACCTCCATCCATCCATCTATTATCTTAACCCGCTTATCCTGAACAGGGGGGCTGGAGCCTATTCCAGCATACATTGGGTGAAAGGCAGGAATACACCCTGGACAGGTCGCCAGTCCACCTTCACAAGAAGCAAATCCCTAGCAAACCTCAAATGGCCAGGTTTTGGGGTGCGAACGATTACACGTTTAAACCGAGTTGTACCCGTTTAGCAAAAAGTGCGAACCGATAATCGATTCATTTCTTTAAAAGCTGAAATGCTAAGCCAGGTTTAAATAAATGCCCTGTCATCACCTGTGATGAAACAAACAAATCGGAAAGATTTGGGCTGCTTAATAACATCTGTCAGGCTAGTCCTAGCAAGCAGTATTTGGCTATTTCAGGGGGTTAGGAATGCAGGCACCACAAGGGAATTGAAGAATTCAGGAAATAAGGAATAAAGACTTGACATTATCGACCCACCCACACTGGTGAGTTCTGTCCTTAAGATTACGGAACCAGTTGACTGCACTTTGACCCAAACCTATATTTATTAGCTTACTTATTAGAAGGTCGTGGTACACTGTTTCAAAAGCGTTGGACAGATCTGTAAATTAAAGAGCACAGTGTTGCTTTTTGTCCAGGGAGCACAGAATGTCATTGAGGACTAATGACACAGCTGGGATTGTTCTGTGCATAGGCCTAAACCCAGACCGTTAATCCTGATGTCAGCCATGAAAGCACCCAGCGTCACACTTACAATAAGGTAACATGAACTGGAATTGGTAATAATGTAGTTCCTAACATTAATTAATAGTTCATAAATATATGAATTAAGCATGACATTAATCCAGAGTGACATACAGTGGTGTAAAACTACAGGCCAGACAAAGATAAGAACTCAGACCCTGTAGAGTATCCTGTTGAGTAAAAACAAAAACAAACAAACAAAAGCATAAATGAAACAGTCCAGGCAAATATGAAATGAGCACTAATGATAAAACATCATAAGTGCATGTGTTGTGTTGTGTTATGGTGTGATATGGTGTGGTGTGGTGTAGTATGGTGTGGTGTGGTGTGGTATGGTGTGGTGTGATATGGTGTGGTGTAGTATGGTGTGGGTGTGGTGTGATACGGTGTGGTGTGGTGTGATGTGGGTATGGTGTGATATGGTGTGGTGTGATGTGGGTGTGGTGTGATACAGTGTGGTGTGATGTGGTGTGGTGTGGTGTAGTATGGTGTGGGTGTGGTGTGATACGGTGTGGTGTGGTGTGATATGGTGTGGTGTGATGTGGGTGTGGTGTGATACGGTGTGGTGTGGTGTGATGTGGGTGTGGTGTGATATGGTGTGGTATGCTGTGGTGTGATATGGTGTGGTGTGGTGTGATGTGGGTGTGGTGTGATATGGTGTGGTGTGGTGTAGTATGGTGTGGGTGTGGTGTGATACGGTGTGGTGTGGTGTGGTGTGATGTGGGTGTGGTGTGATATGGTGTGGTGTGATACAGTGTGGTGTGATGTGGGTGTGGTGTGATACAGTGTGGTGTGGTGTGATGTGGGTGTAGTGTGGTGTGGTGTGGTGTGGAGTGGTATGGTGTGATATGGTGTGGTGTGGTACGGTGTGTTGTGTTGTGCTGTGATGTGGTGTGTTGTTTGGTGTGTTGTGTTGTTTGGTGTGTTGTGATGTGCTGTGATGTGGTGTGTTGTTTCGTGTGTCGTGGTCTGGTGTGTTGTGTTGTTTGGTGTCTTGTTTGATGTGTTGTGTTGTGTTGTGTGTTGTGATGTGTTGTGATGTGGTGTGTTGTGTTGTTTGGTGTGTTGTGATGTGTTGTGATGCGGTGTGTTGTTTGGTGTGTTGTGGTGTGTTGTGTTGTTTGGTGTGTTGTGATGTGTTGTGGTGGTATGATGTGTTGGTGTGGTGTGGTGTGGTGTATAAATACAAGCGGTTTGGGGGAGAACATTCATCGAAAAACATCACACAAATATTTATCCTCTGTGGAGTATCTCCCCTTTCATAAACTCTCTCCGGTGAGTTTTAAGTTTTAAATCACCCAATTCTACAAGTGGACACTTAAAGAAGACAGAAGGCAGTCAAGTAAAACTTGGAAGACTAGCACATTTACAGTCAGACTAGTCACTTTAAAATGGCTGCCGTCTGATCAACGGCAGGTCTCCCCTTCAGTCTTTGGGAGCCACGGACTCAGTCTTCCTTCTTGTCAGAGGTGGAGTCATGGTGGGGGTGGTTGCTGGAGGAGGTGAGAGTGAGCTCTGCCTCTTGTAGAGCCTGGTAGCGCTGCAGCTCCAGATAGGTGGTGAACAGCTTGCCATACTCCGGGTGGGCGTCGGCATAGGCCTTGAACTCCTCTGTTGAGCCGAACAGGGAGACAACAGCTCTTTAAAACGCCATTTTAGGCTTTCCCAGTACCATCGAGGAAAATAAGCAACGGCGTTCTGCATGTGATATGAATTTCCCCGTTTTTGGCTTTTTATGATTAATGATACTGAAACTATTCTAAAAGTACTCTACAGTACACAACCAAATAACCTGAGCCTGACAGATCATTCCCAAAATGTCCAGTAGGTATTGAGGCAAAATCTCTACATGAAGCGTTAACATTTTTCCTTGAACCTCCCGCCATAAGGCTGACGTAACACTGTCGTACACATGACATAACAGCTGTCACAAGATGGCAGAACAGACAATGTCAGGTTCTGTCCAATGACAAAAATAAAACCTTTTTTGATAAAAGTACATCAACTGACACAATTTGTTATGCCATCTTGTGACAGCTGTTATGTCGTGTGTATAACAGTGTTACATCACTCTTATGGCAAGGAGTTCAAGCAAAGTGTTACCCATGAAGCAACACTACAATACGTGGGAAAGAGGAAAGGAGGAACTTCTCAGCAGAACTGGTTTACATTATATAAGACAGGGAGAACCTCTCTAACTGCGTGTACAACCCTGAGTCTTTCAACAGCCCAACTGTATCTCAGCGAAACGCCGGAAGGTGGTTGGGGGTCTCCGCTGCGATTGGCGGGCGGCTGGACTCACCGTAGTTGATGAAACCAGACTTATCCACGTCGATCTCGCTGAAGAGTTTAGAGACGTCCAGGTCGGCCACACCCAGGGACGAGCGTAGGACGGAGGAGAACTCCTCCTGAGTGATTCGCTGGTCGTCGTCCATGTCAAACAGCTGAGGAAAGACCGTGAGCGCACACAGAGTTGCTTGGGATAATTCCCTACGCACACCGAGTCACAGATCTTACGTTACTGTACGTCCATTTTGTTTTTAAACCGAAACGTTCCATCCAGCTCACTGCCGCCATACTCCCTCTGAAATGCTTTTGCAGCTCATTGATTTAGTAAAAATCATATTTTGATTAGTATTTTCTTCTAAATTAAACATACATGTGTTTATTTTTGCATGATTATGGCCCATTTATTATATACCATGTGTAAAATGTAAAAGTATAAAAGTATAAAATGTAAAATAAAAAGGTAAAAGTGTAAAAAGCATACAAAAAACATAAAATATAAAATACATGTGTTATTATACTGCATATAACTGGCATAATTCACTAGTTTTTATATTTCCGGTTTTTATATCAATGGAAAATGTGACTCATTCCTGTGTGCTGCTCTTTTCTGCATCAGTAATAACACAGACTGTTATGTATTGTATAATAAGCAGCTTGAGAAGGCATCATCTTGTATGTCACGGTTGGGTTCAGTTGACCCGTCGACCTATACCTCAGAAGTTTGTTGCCGTTGTATTGCAATCCTTTGTTTATCGACTATTATATTTACATTTGCTGCATGCCCGACTGGAAACCTGGACCTACCACCACCCAATCACAAGCTACAGAGACAGCTCTTGGCACATCCCAGAATTCTGCACCTGAAACGCCATCTGAATGGTCTCCTCCGTGTTTGCAGGTTTGCACAGAACAGTGACGCCAATCACGTATTCTCTGAAATCAATGGTGCCATCATTGTCCTGAAACAGGCAGAGAGACCGAAGTATAAACAGACAGAAAACAGGAAATAACTTCTGCCAAAGGTGATAGACCACTTAATTTATTCACAAAGGTAGTAACAGAACATTTCTTTTGGAATTAACTGATGAAGCCATATAGGAGACTGCGATCAGACAGGAAGTATTTAAGGATTAAGGAGAATTCCGACCCACTCACTCACCCGGTCGAACAGGGAAAACAGCTCCCGCAGGGGCGGACTGACGGGAATTTTCAGGAAACTGGAAAACTCCTCAATCCCAATCCGCCCGCCTTTACCAGAACGGGCGATGGCGGCGAAGGACTCCAGCACCTTTTGGATATTGTCCCATTTCAGACTACAACAAAAACCCAGCAGAAAGACACACAGAAACAACGCAACATGAATGTGTCATAGGGGTAATTATACACAGGTGAACAGGTATATCCACTCACACAGTTATCAAATATAGGACATCTCCTTTTCAGCATCGTGTCATTTATACTCTATTAAACAAATTAATCAACCATTCAGGAGCTGGTCAGTAGTCATCAGAGGACACAATTAACATACACTCACCGAGCATTTTATTAGGAACATTTTTACTTTATTACTTTATCTAATTATTCATGTGCTTATCTAATCAGCCAATTCCGTGGCAGCAGTGCAATGCATACAATCACGTAGATACGGGTCAGGAGCTTCAGTTAATGTTCACATCAACCATCAGAATGGGGAAATAATGTGGTCTAAGTGACTTTGATCGTGGAATGATTGTTGGTGGCAGAGTGGTTTGAGTATCTCAGAAACTGCTGATCTCCGGGGATGGTGCACAAAAGTGTGCGTGTGGGCAGGCTTACTTCAGCTTCCTGCTGATCTTGGTGAACTCCACCAGCCCGGCCTCCATGGGGAGGGTGAGCTCGCCAGCCGAGATCATCAGACGGCAGTCCTCGTACGTGTGGTCCGTCACGGGCACGCCCAGGGCCCTGGGGAGGCCAGGCCACCACGTGCAAACACACGCAGGGGCACGCCAATACCACGCCAATACCAACGCACAAGCAAAGGCAAAGCACGAAGAAGGACATACAAGCACAGAAAGGAAACATCAGCGAAATGTTGGCGTAAAAGTAAATAGATAATTGTGTTCCACATGCTATTTTCACTCTGCCATCGGCCAGCCGAACTGCATAGTCACCATGCATTGGCATGGCAAAATGTCTAAGAGAGGGCTTTGGCAGTTTACAAAAGGCATACTCACTCAGAACGCAATGTACACTCAGTGACCACCTCATTAGGTATTTGTTAGACTTAATATTTAGACTGATTTTTCGCCACCTTAGCCTATCCGCTTCAAGGTGCCACATGTGTGCTCAGAGATGCTCTTCTGCACACCACTGTTTTAATGTGTGGTTATTTGCTTTACTGTCATCTTCCTGTCAGCTTTGACCACTACATTAATGGCCTTTGGCAGACGCTCTTATCCAGAGCAACGTACAGTGGATTAGACTGAACAGGAGACAATTTTGGATCTTATTGTGGCTACATTGGGGATCGAACCAACGACCTTGTGTGTCCCAGTCATGTACCTTAGCCACTACGCTACAGGCCACCCCTGTAGGAGTAGAAGTCTAAAGAATCTAATAAATCTAATAAATACCTAATAAAGTGCTCACTGAGTGTATAAAATTCTCTACGCAGGAATGGTCTAAGATCCCCCAATATGTTCATCTCACAAAACAATACAGAAGATGGTTCAGCAGAGTTATCATTGTGCAGGGAGGGTGGCACCTGAAAATAAACGTTGACATAAATGAAAAAAAGTGCTATTTTGGTTGATTCTGAATGGTTAACGTGCTTTTATCCATATCATGAGACTTTATTTAGTGGTTCTACTGTATATCAATGTTCTATTCTGCTCTATTCAACATTGGCCATTCTCTTCAAGACTTCTGGGTTTGGGGCTTTTGAAGCGTTCATAAAAGGGATTAACACAGTGAACTAGAGCAAGAGCACCTTCAGGTTGAGTTCTGTGAGTAGAAGGAGGGGGAAAACACGTTAATTACACATTACAAAGTATTTTTTCACTCAGAGAGTAGTCAAGCTTGCCTGGTCATGTAGTAGAGGCAAAAACCTCCTGGTTTACTGAGCACTATTTGACTGGATTGCCTTTCTATAACAAGACAAGCATATATTTTTCTCTTCAACCCAACAATTCCCTTGAAGCATTTCCAAAATGTTCACGGTTCAGAATGAAAATACATATCAGTATCTGTATTACTAATTGTATGCTGTTCTCTTTGTTCATCTTTATCAAGGGTATGAGAAATTTTAGAGGGCACTGTATGGTTGTAAATGATTTATGAATCCCTGTCTAAACTTAGGAAATTGTTCTCTCAAAAGAATGGTTTCATGCCTTGCAAAAAAAAAAGAATCAGTTGAACCTTTTAGGAGCTTCATTTAAGCAGAGTTGATCAGAGATATTCAACACAGAAAAGCTGTGCATGGGTGCTATTCTTACTTTGCCATCACATCACGCACTGCATGTCCAAACACGGCTGGGGTGGCCTTCTCATTCTCACTGGGAATGTAGGGTGGGAGAAACTGAAGGGAGAGAACAGCCATTTTGGCTCATATTTCAGCCTCAGCAGTGCTCCATGCTTGAAACATGGTTCCTTGCTTAGCGGTGTCAAACAATTCATTAAAACAAATTAAAACCCAAACCAACCACATTTCCCTCAACTAGCAGCTCATCGGATTACGGATGAAGAGGGATAAGCACCAGTGGAATTTAAAGAATGAAATCACACAATTGCTTGTGTGTCCAGCCTCATGGTGACCTCTTACCTCCACTTCTACATCGGTGTAGGGTTGACACAGGGTCTGCAGCAGCAGCGTCTTCCTGCAGGAAAGACAGTGAGAGGGGCTCACCAACGATGAACCATGAACATAACATATGGCACGGCGGGTGGGAAGGCAACAGTGCTTAAGAATATGCCATTTAGTCTAGCACCTGATGTTAAGGATGTCTTAAAATACTCCCCGAAAGCAAGCCCCACTTAAAAGGATACATAATTGGATTTTGTAGATCTATCAGCCAACATTTGGCCATTTTGACAGGGAGCCCTGCGGCCATTGGGAAAGGAATGTGAAACTCTGCAGAAAGCAGTCCAGGAAGAGTTGGGTGGCCGCCCCCGGAAGCCCCCTTTATGTGCTGGAAAGGATTTTTTTTCAGTGTCCTGCAGATGAAGTAGTCCTAATTCTAAACCTTGGAATGTGCTGTTATCCTTATAGTTCTCTCTAGCTGGCAATAGAGGAGAATTACCCCCCCCACCTCTCTCTCTTTCTCTCTCTCTGTATCAGGGGTGGGTTGGCGCTCTCTCTCTCTCTCTCTCTCTTTCTCTCTCTCTCTCTCTCTCCCTATGTATCAGGGCTGCGTTGGCGGTCTCTCTCTCTGTATCAGGGGTGTGTTGGCTCTCTCTCTCTCTCTCTCTCTCTCTCTCACTGAATCAGCAGTGCATTGGTATATGCGCTCTGAATCTGCTGTTTTCAGCACTCTGCGATTCAAACGTCACAGAGCGCTCAGAAATCCATTCATTTACAGATGAAAAGAACCTCTTTGGCCATTTTCTTTTTAGACTGGAACGCTGGGGATAAACCGTCTATTCAACCGGAGTATCCGGAGCGTGTTTTCCGAGCACACCGAGGGCACGCGGTCCAAACTTCCGAAAGGCAGTGCTCCGATCGCTCCGAATGAGAGCTAACGGGAGCCAGAAAACGAACGTGCCCCAGAGAAAAAAACGACATGTCAATCATCCTGTATTTCCCCACCAGTGCAAGAGCGGACCACAGGAAGAGAGGAAAACGTCTCCGTGGCAATTGTGCAAGTGCATATGCATGTCAAAACCGTCTGCAGTCACCCAGGCCAACTGCTTTCTACTCACCGCAAAACATTCTGTCACGGTTCTTAAAGGAGTTAGCAAGTAAGCACAAAAGCATGTGAAGAAGTAGAATTCTGGGGTTTGGCACCCACAAACAGGAAATCAGAGTAAACTGAGATGTGACTGATGTATCAGCTAAAATTAACGCATCAGCAATTCCTTTTTGGTTTTATTTTAGATAAACTTATCAACAATTTATTTTTCAAATCAGCATTTCACACACACAAACACACACATACATGTACACATGCCAAATACACTCAGTGACTACTTTATTGCACATTTATGAAACTTTTAAATTTATTTTAGACTTATAGACTAGTGTAATGTGTGGTTATTTGAGTAACTTTCGCCTTCCTGTCAGTTCTAGCCAGTTGTGCCATTCTCCTCTGACCTCTCTCATTAACAATCATTCCATGGTCAAAGTCACTTAAATCACATTTCTACCCCTTTCTGATGGTTGGTCAGAACAACAACTGAACCTTTTGACTACACCTGTATGCTCTGATGCATTGAGTTGCTGCCACATCATTGGCTAATTAGATATCTGCTTTAACGAGCGATCTGATGTACCTAATAAAGTGGTCACTGAGTGTATATGAAATGGTTACGTTGAATGTGTACAGACCAGGAAGCCAGCGGTGGTCAGGGGAAGAGACTTATGTGTACAGACCAGGAGGCCAGCGGTGGTCAGGGGAAGAGACTTATGTGTACAGACCAGGAAGCCAGCGGTGGTCAGGGGAAGAGACTTATGTGTACAGACCAGGAAGCCAGTGGTGGTCAGGGGAAGAGACTTATGTGTACAGACCAGGAAGCCAGCGGTGGTCAGGGGAAGAGACTTATGTGTACAGACCAGGAAGCCAGCGGTGGTCAGGGGAAGAGACTTATGTGTACAGACCAGGAAGCCAGCGGTGGTCAGGGGAAGAGACTTATGTGTACAGACCAGGAAGCCAGCGGTGGTCAGGGGAAGAGACTTATGTGTACAGACCAGGAAGCCAGCGGTGGTCAGGGGAAGAGACTTATGTGTACAGACCAGGAAGCCAGCGGTGGTCAGGGGAAGAAACTTACGATTTTGGTCCCTGCCATGTCCAAGTCACTGTGTCCTAAAGTAAACACAATTACACAGAAGCAGGTTATTTTCTATTTTTTATTTTTATATTCTTATTGTCAAAGCACTCTGAGCTGCTTCCATTGCATGAAAAGTGCTTTATAAATAAAGTTTATTATTATTATTATTATTATTATTATTATTATTATTATTACTAAACCCTCTGGGTCGATTGCAAAACACTTGTGGTTTAGATCTCCAGTGCATACTAGAAGGCTACTGAATTTTAATGAATGACTGGCATGATAATGCCGTACAATTGCAATATTGTTTTTTTATTTGTGTAGTAATTTCAGTGGAGTGATACAGACCAGCTTGTTGGGATAACGCAGGAGAACAGGTTGCACTGGGACGCCGGGAATGAAGGCACCTTCAGGGAAAAGATCGGTTTCTATCTTACCTCTCAGTTAAAGGGACAACAGATTTTTGTGTTAAAACATTCTTTCAAGACCATTGTAAATCCCTTCACTGACATGTTGACTCACCCTCTGCCTGTGTTTACAGTCCTTAAATTCGGGTTTCAAAATATAAGATATAATTGACGGCCCGACACTCTGTACCAAAACATTGTATAACTGTACAATAATTCAAGCTCATTGGTTGCGTAGGGCATTTTACATAAGTGTGCCTCTCTGCAGACCTCCAAAAAGAAACAGACTGTGTTTACCATGTTGACACAGGGTTTGTCTTGACACAGCAAGACAGTGCTCGTCAATATAGGACTATTGCTCCCATCATTGCACTGCCTGTGTGCAATTCTGCCACCTCAGTGGTTTTCCAAATACAGTGTTTGGTATCTTTAGATCGCTAATGTTGTGGGAAATAGTTTGGTGTCATTAGTGATGTAGTACACTGGTTGCTGAATAAAGATCTTGAAACAGCATTTAGAAATAAACCACAGGTAATGCAAGTTACCTGCGAGTCAGCATCCAGCTGTGCTACAAATGTAAACCAGGTTTGTTAGACAGAGATAACATCAGCAGGACCATTGGTAGTCACTGCCATCTTGTGACTCCTTATTTGATGATTTGTTGTTTTCCTGTAAACCCTGGGTTATAGAGGGAAATGTGGAATGGTTCAAGGAGACTCGCAAATACGACCTGCACCATTCGCGTACAGCCATTTATATTGCACCTTTCCAAATTGTAATTATATTTCTGCACTGCATTGTTGAATAAATTATATTAATTTGAACTGGTATCCTCTTCATCACCCCACTGCACACAGTTTAGAGTCCTAACAGACATAGACAACCTAGGATACCGGCACCCCGTAGTCACTCGCCTATACACCAATGCCGTAACAAGATACATAAGTGTATAATTGTAGGCTATACAGGCCACAGGCACGTCCGCGTCTACATAGCATAGATAGCGATCCTATAGAGCCACACTATTGGCGGACATTTGCAGTTCCTTTTGTTGAACTGTTAGAACAGAGGAGCAGTGAAACGTATCTTTCGAGTCAGATAAACAAGAACAAAATTAAATTAACCCTGTTCCAGTAGAACCTGGTCAGACTACATGTGTGTCCTTTGCCTCTCAAATACTTCCGCTTTTTGGTGTATTTGGGGGGGTCCTTACAGTTGAAAATTGGCTCTAATTGCCTCAGCCAATGGCATTTCAACATCAGTGCGTTTACAGAGAAAGGGGAGGGATAAAGAGCGTTGTGGTTTGAAGGTGTTAGTTGCTGCTATTCCTCTCTTGACCATTAGAAATCCGAAATTACCTATTGTACCTTTAAACATGAGCCATTTTGTCAGTCCTGCCCTAGAAACCTCAGATCACTGGTGTCAAGTGCAGTCAGACCACATCTGGTAACAATTTGTCCAACCAATTTCCAGTA
The DNA here is from genome assembly GCF_963514075.1 of Conger conger. NCBI lineage: Eukaryota > Metazoa > Chordata > Actinopteri > Anguilliformes > Congridae > Conger > Conger conger. The sequence goes on along the minus strand of NC_083765.1, from coordinate 49,765,086 downwards.
GAACCATTACAATAAGATCATGCTTCCTTAAAAAAGGAATAAGATGAATTTATGGCCTTTTAACTACACCAGATATGTGACTGGCTAAGTAGTAGTTAAGGCGGTAATGCTCTTGATGTAGAGCAACTATGGAACCAGAACCAGAACCAAAACTTTATTTTCAAACAAAATAGATTTACCAGTTTCGGTAGCATATTGGTGTCTACAATTTCAGTGCATAGACACGTGGGACATGGAGTATAATACCATATTGTTTGAAAGGGACAATGGAAGAAAGTCATGCCTGTGTTAATGGTCCTCTGAACAGACATGAGAAGAACATGGTATCCCTGCAGTAGAATCCAGCTATGCAAGTTTAAATTGAGCTGGTCAAGCTGGCCATAAGCTGGTCTAGCTGGATATGAACTGGTCAACCAGCTTGGCAAAACTGGTCATAAAGCTGGTCTAGCTGGGTATGAGCTGGTCATAAAGCTGGTCTAGCTGGGTATGAGCTGGTCATAAAGCTGGTCTAGCTGGGTATGAGCTGGTCATAAAGCTGGTGTAGCTGGGTATGAGCTGGTCATAAAGCTGGTCTAGCTGGGTATGAGCTGGGCAGCCAGCTAGTGCTGCTAGCTTGTCTGAGCTGGCAGCTACCAGCTGTTTCAAAACATAGCTTGAGCTGGGAACTGGCAACACTGAGCTGTTTTTTTCCACAGGGATACACAGATCCACATGGCTCACCCAGGCGCAGAGCAGAAGAATGATGAAACAAAGAATACCTGAACACCCGAAATGCTGCATCCAGAATAAACCATAAGGGAGCATTTTCTGGTGAGTGGGTATTCCTAATTCCTTCTGTGAACAGATATGACTTGCATGTGACCAAATAGATGTGTAAATTTTCAAGCAATTGAGCAATGTTTTCAGTGCTCTTATGTATCATCAACTACGTGATAGAGATCAGTGCTTTTCATGGAAGCCGGATGCCAAAAGGGGAAGCTGTTCCAGGAAGTTTGAGGGGTCTTGTTTCAAGAGAACTGTGGTACTCTCTTAGCCTATTTTTAAATGCTCAAACAGCAGTTATGTCTATACACAGTTCATTCTTCCTCTCTACTTTTGCATAATGCAAAATGTAATAATGACCTGCCTCTACTGGCCAGCCACATGGAGTCATCCAATGGGCCAGACTGAGGTTTTTTTTTTTTGTTGGCTTTGCTGTTTCGCTGTTTTGTCTTCCCCTATATTAGTTGTAAATAAAATGAAATGGGAAATGGCTTCCTACCTTGTTTGAAAGTAATCAGACAAGAACGATTAGTGCAGGTTCCCTCCGGGAAAATGAGAACCTATGAAAGAAAATAGAAAAAAAAATGCTATAATAGTATAGACAACTTGGTGACTGGAGTGAAATGATCTTGTTTTGCAGGTGGTTTGTGTACAGATGGGGAAGCTACTCTCTCCTCTGTTTAATGGCTCATATGTGTTTTAGTCTCTGCGTTGACACCAGACCTGGGTCAAACACGTAATTGTTTTGGATTCAAGCACTTTTCTGTGATCAATCTTGATCTTGCGTGGTGCAATTGAGCTAACCAATGACCAGAAGGCTGGGTTAACAGTTCATGACAGTATTTAATAAGTTCCAACCAGACAAGCGTAGAAAAGTATTAAAATCCAAAACAATTACATATTTGACCCAGATCTGGGTGGCGGTTTAAATCCGGGATGAGCAACTCCAGCCCTGGAGGGCCAGTGTGTATGCAGGATTAACTCCAGTCCTGGAGGGCCAGTGTGTGTGCAGGATTAACTCCAGTCCTGGAGGGGGCGCTGTGTATGCAGGTTTAACTCCAGCCCTGGAGGGGGCGCTGTGTATGCAGGATTAACTCCAGCCCTGGAGGGCCAGTGTGTGTGCAGGATTTTGCTGCCACCAGTTACCCTGGCTCAATTAGCTACAGTAATTAGCCATATGTAGCGTGACCGATTCACTTGTAAATTAGACGACAATAAAAAGCGACAAGACAAGAACACGCATCAGCCGCTGTTTATGACAGAATGTGGCTATAAATGACAGATCATGTAAATGATATGGCCATTTAAATAATTAAGAGCAGAAGTACATGATGCATGGGACGCAGAAACAAATCTATTCAATGTAAACGCAGGAACGATCTCTTAATTGGGGCCAGAAATGAACGACGACGAAAGCGGAGGGATATTGAAAGTCAATGATGGGACTGAAACCTCGACCGAAACCCCCGACTGAAACCTCGACTGAAACCCCCGACTGAAACCTCGACTGAAACCCCCGACTGAAACCTCCACTCTACCATCGACTCTACCCCCGACTGAAACCTCCACTCTACCATCGACTCTACCCCCGACTGAAACCTCGACTGAAACCTCGACTCTACCCCTGACTCAACCCCGCACTGAAACCCTCGACCTCTGAGGCCGGCTGCAGAAGCAGGCAGCCTCCGCGGGGTGAGTCACTGCCTGAAAGGAGGAAGCGACAGAACAGAGGAAACTCAAGTGGCTTTAGAGGATAGAGACGGGCGACAGAAGGTCTCCCGGGCGATACTCCGGAAGTTATCAGTAGGGTAAAAAATGAAAAGTGATGTTTCGGTCTATCCGCTTCTCTCATTGCGGCAGGTTTAGCTAGCGAGTTTATCTAGCAAGTTTCAAGTTTAAAGGGCTCCACAGAAGTTGTTTTGAGCTATGAATGTCACAGCTCTCCGAAATGTCATTTTCCCACATGGCTCTTTCAGGGACTTTCCCAGATCTGCGTCTATTTCATTTATGCTAGCAACTGAAGAAATAAACCACATACACTCAGTGACCAGACCTGTACACCAGCTTGTTAACATGCAAATATCTAATCAGTTGATTATGTGGCAGCAACACAATGCAACAAAGCATGCAGATATTGGTCAAGAGGTTCAGCTGCCAGACAGGGTGATTTGAGTATGTCAGAAACTGCTGGTCTCCTGGGATTTTCACATACAGCAGTCCCTAAACCAAATAACGTCTGGTGAGCGGCAGGTCTCAGGGCGAAACCCTTGTCAATGAGTGAGGTAGGGCCGGCCTGTAGCCGAGTGGTTAAGGTACATGACTGGGACCCTCAAGGTTTTAAAAACAAGGCCCTTAGCGCCACATTGGAGATCGTCTCCTGCTTAGTCTAATCAACTGTAAGTCAATTACAAGATAATATTAGGTAATGTAACAGAAACTCAGCAACTAAAATAAGCACACGACACACGCAGAACAGCATCTTTGAGCACACAACACATTAGACCTTGAAATATATGGGCTACAACAGCAGAAGACAAAAAAAGTCTAAGATATAAGCCTAATGAGGTGGTCGCTGAGTAAATACTGCTCTTTTTGCTTGCTTCAGCCGCTGTAATTTCCGTTTTGCTGCTTATCTTAAATCTGTAACACCCTAATGAGTCATGTGTTTATAAATAATCGACAGGAAAAGAAAACCACAGTTTAATTTTTAATGTATCATCAGGAGCTGTGGCTTTCCCATGCTATGATAATTGTTGATTTCTGCCAAGGCTAGACAGAAATAGCCAAATAGCGTGTGAGGAATTATACCAAGGTGAGATATGATGAAAGGAACATCATTTGATGTTGTCTGGAATCAAAATGTAGCTTTCTGTGTTAGGGTCTGGACCCAAGCCCTGATCGTGTTAGGGCCAGCTGAGGCCAGCAGCCCTTCCAGGACTGCATATAACTGACCATAGGGTTGCGGTACGGCTGTACAGCCGGACTGTAGTGCCAATAACGGTAGCATGTATGAATGTCTACACCCTCTGGCATTTATGGACAGTGTTGCTCTGAAAAGGCATTCCAACAAATACAATTCCAGCATTAAAAACTTAGTCAGACTGGGCCTGCGCACTTGAATAATGTAACGTTAAAGGTGAAAGGTGAAAGGTCAAAGGCTGGACAGATTAGTGGAGTTGTGGCCCGACCTGAGGCCAGAGTCCCCCGGAGGTGGCCCGCCTCTCGATCTCCAGTATGGTGTTTTTGCGGGAGTTTGGGTCCACCCGCGAGACCAGAACAGGCTGCAGACAGCGCAGGAACCCTGCGGGAGAAAGGGGAGGAAGGCGCAAACAAGCGAACCTTACAATAAACCCGTCTTCACCACCGGCCCAACAAACCACACCAGCATTCCAGCCTTCCGCATTCTGCCGAGGTTATAAACTGTGCTCGCTGTTTATCCAAAGACAATGCGGGGCTTCACCGAGTTGTGGCATGCGGGGGTTTAACATTTGGCCCACAGCTGGTGGCATCCCACCTGCACGGTTTTCTCCACCCACATTACTAACCGCCCTCTTGGACCTGTGACATCACAGGGAATGCAGACCGGCAAAATGTGTACATGTTCATAGATATCTACATTGCTACACTTCATTACAGGCATTTGGCAGACGCTCTTATCCAGAGCGACGTACAACAAAAGCGCAAATCAGAACCAGGGACAAGTGCGCTTAAAAAGCCTGGGAGGGAAGTACAGTCTCAAGTGCTAGAAGTGTCTGACCAAAGGTTTATACTTGACTGGAACCTGTGATAATGTGACAAATATACTCAGTGAGCACTTTATTTCGTATTTATTAGACTTAAGCCTATCCACTTAAGAGTGGTGATGCGTTGTGTGTTCAGAGATGCTCTTTTGCACACCGATGTTGTAATGTGTGGTTATTGGTGTTACTGTCACCTTCCTGTCAGCTTTGATCAGTCTGGCCATTCTCCTCTGACGTTAACAAGTCGTTTCTGCCTGCAGAACTGCTGCTCACAGGATTGTTTTTTAGTTTTTTGCACCATACTTTGCAAACTTTAGAGACTAGTGTGTGTGAAAATCCCAGGAGATCAGCAGTTTCTTAGATACTCAAACCACCCTGTCTGCCACCAACAATCATTCCACAGTTAAAGTCACTTAGATCACATTTTTTCCACATTCTCGTCATTGATGTGAGCATTAACTGAAGCTCCAGATCCGTATCTACATGATTGTATGCATTGCACTGCTGCCACAAAATTGGCTGATTATAATAATTGCAGATAATCGCATGAATAAGTAGGTGTAATAAAGTAAAAATGTTCCTAATGAAGTGCTCGGTGAGTGTAAATGGCTGCTGTTTTTCAGTATATAATGTTGGTGTAGTTGACTTTTACAGACGTTTGAGAAGGAACGTCTTCATGAAATGTAATTAAAATGCAGGTCTTTGCGGACACAGCGTAAATGTTTTTGAGATTATGAGACGGAGGCTGCCACCGCACATTAAATGCAATGCATCACAGCGTATTGGTGTGAGGCTAACACCCTTCAGCACACAGACTGTGTGAGGAGAAGAGGTTTAAAAACTCACGTCCGAACACAGGCATGGCCAGGTTTTCCAATCGGGACACGGTGGAGGGGAGCTCCGCCACGAGGCACACGATGGCGTCGAAGAAGCCCGAGTGGGGCGCCACCGCCAAAATCGGGGCGTCCTCGCTGCTCGCCCTTTGACCCTTCACAGTGACCCGGAAGCCCATACAGTAGAAGAACAGGCGACCCAGACGGGCCAGCACTTTTTGGCACAGGAACCTGCGCCGAAAACGCGCCAGGATTTCAGTGACCAACAGCAAACCACAAACCGGCAAAGTGCCTCTTCACCAGGGTATGTCCGATAACCAAGAAAAAAAACCCTCTGCTTCAGACCAGGGTCAAATACGTGATCGTTTTGGATTCAAACACTTTCCTGCGCTCAATTGATCTGGCCTGGAGCCGAGAGGACCAGAAGGCAGGGTTTGCGCTTGTTGCGAGGAAAGTCAGACAAGCTCAGTTAAGTGTGGAAAAGTATTTGAATCCAAAACAACTAGTTGTTTGACCCAGGTCTGAAGCAGAGGGTGTTATTATCGGGCATGCCAGAGCCTTATCTCAAGCAGGATTACACTTTAACTGGAAGCGGTTTCTGTAGAGGCCATGAGGCGAGCCACCTGAGATTACTGGACGGGCCTGGTTTACATCAGGGCTGTCTCAACAGCAGGGAAATACACGGTGACTGCTTCACGCACGACTGCGATGTTTTCTGCACTAATATCGCAGCCCTTTAGGTTAAAACAGGGTTGCACAGGTCAAGATAATTAAGTAGAAATTAATAATTTATACTGAAATGTTCCAGACTCATTATTTTTCATCAAAACTAGGCCAATTGATGCACGCTTTTTGCCTCATCAGTGAAATGGTGATGATCATCACTACGCTATACGCCATCCCGTCAGTACTGTTTTCAAAATGAGATCAAATGACAATACATTTGCACTTTCAAGTTAGGTGCTCTGCACCAGGGTTGGGTATGAGTTCATACTTCAAACTAGCCGTAAGCAATCCGTTGAAATGACCGCATGAGATGGTCATCTTCTAACATTAATATCACAAGTTCAGATAAAGTAAACAGCTCAGGTAAGTCGTGTTTACCTTCTCCACCCAGTCAGGGGTTTCATGGCCCCTTTGACGGGGTGCATGAACGTCGCGATGACAGCTACGGGCCACGTCACCATGACGACGATCAGCAGACCGATGGTGCGGACAGGGACTAGGAAAACTCCCAGGAGAGCACACTTTGGAGACATAAGTACACTTCTCTTAAGCAAGATGCAGACGGTGGCATGTCGCAAATCAGCCGCTGTGCATTTTGCGTATTAGCTGCACTGCATTAGATGTGTACACTTTCTTCCCAGAGCAACGGCACTAAAGACAATTAACGAGCATATTAAACTGAAGTCAAATTTGAATGAGATTATGTAGTTGCTGAACAATCCTTACTCTAGCGAGTGTAAATGCAAGATTTGGCTGGAATGGGCTGGCAGAGATTAAATTATGAACCAATATATCTATACATGTTTGTCCGGACGTCAGCAAACTACAGTAGGCTATGCTCATTGCGCTTTCTAATAATCCAACAATAACACGTACAAAAATCAAACAAAACACACATAAATCATCACTTACTTTGATTTTTTCAGTCTTTGTCAATTTTGCATTATGCACAAACGGATTAAGCACCGCGGGGAGAAGCAGAGACTGTTGCCTCGGCAAAACGAACGCTCTTTCCGGCATTCTCGCGGCTTGCCTCTGACAGTCTGACACATGAGCTTCTGTAACCATTACTTTATTTCTCAAACGAAACTTTTGCAAACGCCCGACTTCCCCGACAACACATCCGCCGCGCACAGTTTTTCACACCAGCACAACAGCGCGACAAAGCGTTCCTGTCAGTTTCAGACCCCACCCACAAAGCGTAATCCAGTTAATCTTCTTTTGGGCAATAAGGCTAGAGCAACACTGCTAGCTATACGCCACTGCGGATCCTTGAAAAATGTGTAAAGGCAAGTGTTCAGAAAAATCAATTTTTTAAGGGGCGAAGTAGATTTAATAAAGTAGGCTGGGTTTATTGTATTATTATTCAATATACACTTAGTGGGCACTTTATTCGGTATTTATTACTTATTTTGTAGATTTATTTAGTCTTTTGCCGCTGTAGCCTATCCACTGTGTATTGAGAGATGCTCTTCCGCATACGACTGTTGGTTATTAAGTGGTTATTGACGCCTGGAACCTCTTGACTACGTCTGAATTTAGTTGCTGCCACGTGATTAGCTGATTAGATAATGGCATGACTAAGTAGGTGTTCAGGTGTTCCTAATAAAGTGAATGTGTATGCCACAGTGGATAACAGCAGTGAGGAGTTGGAATTAAGATCATTGAGCAACTAACTGGACGTGTACTTCGCTGAAGTGTATTGTTTTAAAAACGAGAAAAATTAATTTATCTAGTTATCTCGTCTACAAAACAATCTCTCACATTCTCCTTGACAGGTCCAACTGAGGATCCCTGTGCATAAAGTTGTCTCTGCAAATGTACAAGAGGACAAGACCAGTATAGTAGGTCACTGTGTGCACTCATTGTACGAGTAATTTAATATAGTAATTTGAATATAATTGCAATGATGAGTGTACGCCTCTAGATGTCAGCAATAACTCAAAATTACTTAAAGAAATGTCTTCATAGAGGCATTCTAAATACCGTTACTCAAACCACGGGATTCTGTAGCCAACTTAAAATGAACATATCCCTGTGTTTACTTAATGTAATTTATGTAATACTCAATTCACTATGTTGAGTTATTAAAGTGAGTCAATTACTGAAATCCAGCTCACATATGTGCTAGGGGTCCAACCATACAGTATAATTATGCAGGGTGAAATTTTGTAAGGAAAGCTTTCAACATTTGAAGTCCATATAGTTCTGAACTCAAAGCATGCTTGGGATATAGAAACAAAATGTATCCATTAAAATGACAAATTTGAGAAAAATGTTGGAAATTCAACTGATGGAACCGCAGACACTGGTCAGAAATTGGAAAGCGTCTCAAGTTAAAACAAAGACTCATTTTATTTAAAAAAAGAAAAGAAAAGTATAATGACAAAGTGCACAAAGCAAATATCAAACCTACTTATGATCATATACAAAAAAGTATCAAACAAAAACACGGTAATACAAACGATTATTAAACAATACTTTTGCGATACGTTCATGTTGTTGGTCCTTCACGTTAACGTGCTACTGTACATACAACTTTCAGGCAGCCTGTGCCGTGAATCCTTCTGTTGGCGAAAACAAGAGCACCAGCGACACCCAACGGAGCTGATATGACAGTTATTTGCTCCCGCAGCTTTTATTGAACACAGTTATAAACAAAACACAAAGTGCTAATAAACTGTCCTTATGAATCATATTTCATAATGGTAGTGTCTGGATTGTAGCATGGGCATTCCTGATGCCATTAAATGTGTGTACGCTTGTGTGTGTGTGTGTGTGTGTGTGGAAGGGGGGGGGGGGACGACAGTGTTGAGATTCTCATTTTTATCGTCCAAAGATTTTTTTTTAATCACTTTTGCCACACAGGCAAGTGAAATATATATTTAAATTGAGCGTCCAGTCTTCAGATTGAAAATGGGGCTAGGGGTAAACCTTTAAGCAGGCCTGCCTTTGTTAGAGAGATTCAGCAGGTATAGGGGGGTTTGATTGACAGCAGGCCCAGGTCAGTTGTCGTGACGATGGGCGTGTCACTGGGGAGGGCCTGGTTCAGCAGCCCAGCCAGTCGGTCTTCACATCTCCCACTTTGACGACCTTCAGGCTTTCGTTGTCCAGTTCCAGATAGTAGCCTTCCTTGAAGAAGTAGCTGTGCCCTGCAAACAGAAAGTCAAAGGATTGTTGACTGTCGTAAAACACGGTCCCCGGCGCTAAAGTCATATCAGTGTTTACACAATGTCCTCCTCCAGGGGCCTGTTTCACAAGGCAGGATTATTCAGGATGCCAGATAACCACATTGCACCCAAACCTGGAACATGGACTGAGGTGGGAAGAGCTGTTCTGGGTTTTACTTTGAGCTAAATCCAGCTAACTCAGTAACCTTGCTTTGTGCAGTTATCCTGGAAACTCAGTAACCCTGCTTTGTGCAGTTATCCAGCTAACTCAGTAATCCTGCTTTGTGTAGTTATCCAGCTAACTCAGTAATCCTGCTTTGTGCAGTTATCCAGCTAACTCAGTAATCCTGCTTTGTGCAGATATCCAGCTAACTCAGTAATCCTGCTTTGTGCAGTTATCCAGGTAACAGTAATCCTGCTTTGTGGAACAGGCCTCAGATATGGCCATAAAATATCCTCATGAACAGTAAAAAGTTTATTGTGAAATTCACACATTATGGTTTAGCCATGTGATTTTGAATGAACTTTATTAGTTATTGAGTCATGTGATATATACAGTGTAGTACCTGGAGCCGGATGAGAACTGTCAATGAATGCATTAAAAAGTAAAGGGTTTCAGATTCCAGCTAGCAAAAAATAATAATAAATGCATTCAGAAAATGTTTTTAAGGTATAGGAAGGTAGCGAAAGCAAGTGTAGTCCAACTATATTCATGTTGTCACTGGAAAGTGGTGGTAATAAGGGGGTAAAAAGTAAAACAGTCAAACAAACTTGTTATTCAATATTGTGTTGCAATAGCGTTTTGCGCAAGCCAGGAGAAGCAGTCTCAGGCCAGCTCTGCTGCCCCACTGTGACGGTTAGTTTTACCCACGCTTCTGTCCGGGTCTTTGGCGTGATTTCTCAGTGACACAGCAGCGTCAGGGTCAGTGACGTGAGTGAGAATGCAGGGCCTTTCGTTTTCCCGAACGAGACGCCATCGCGCTATGCCGCTGCGGCAGCCCCACACCGCGCTGGCTGCTTAATCGGCGGACGGACAGAGGCGTCTTTGTGAAGCAGCACAGACGCGCTCTATCAGACGCTGTTTTCTCAGCGGCCCCACGCTGAGGGAAGACCGTGAGTGAACTCCTCTCTCCTCCTCTCTGTTTACTATTTTGCTGTTTAGCAATGAGTAACGTCAGCCTGCAAGCTATATCCAGCTACAAAGCAGACGTGAAGCTTATCAACTCGTTGAGCGCCTATTTTCGACCACCGACATGGGGGATGTGTAGCAACCACCTCAGACTGTTTCTATTTCACATTTATTCGAGAGAAGTGAACGATCCATTGAAATATAAGTCATAATAGAGAGTAATAATACAGTGTAAATAAGCACAGAAACGATCCATTACCTGCTGTTTTCTCAGTGGTTATGAAGTGCAGATTATGTGTGCACATGTAAGCAGGGAGAAGGAAAGGATGAGAAAAGGGCAGGTTTGGTGAGATACGGGCAGGTTTGGTGAGATACAGGCAGGTTTGGTGGGATATGGGCAGGTTTGGTGGGACACGGGCAGGTTTGGTGGGATACAGGCAGGTTTGGTGCGACACGGGCAGGTTTGGTGGGACACGGGCAGGTTTGGTGGGATACAGGCAGGTTTGGTGGGACACGGGCAGGTTTGGTGGGACACGGGCAGGTTTGGTGGGACACAGGCAGGTTTGGTGGGACACGGGCAGGTTTGGTGGGACACGGGCAGGTTTGGTGGGACATGGGCAGGTTTGGTGAGATACAGGCAGATTTGGTGGGACACAGGCAGGTTTGGTGGGATACAGGCAGGTTTGGTGGGACATGGGCAGGTTTGGTGGGACACGGGCAGGTTTGGTGAGATACAGGCAGGTTTGGTGGGACACGGGCAGGTTTGGTGGGACACGGGCAGGTTTGGTGGGACACAGGCAGGTTTGGTGCGATACGGTTTGCTGGGGTGTCTCCGCTCACCGTTGCCATTCAGGTTGAAGGCGGCGTTCAGGTTGTCGGGGACGTCACTCCAGGCGTCAGCAATGAGCTTGGGGAAGCCGGGATCCATCTTCTTCTTGCCCTCGTTGTACCTGGGGATGGTGAGAGGTCGTGTCATTCATTACATTACATTACAGTTACTTATCTGATGCTTTTAATCCAAAGCGACTTAACAGTTGATTAAGCTAGGCAGGGACCCTGGTCCAATCCTTGTGCAAGGCCCCAACAACTGCCCTGACCTGGGGATCTGCTGAAACAGATTTCCCTTATTTATCAGATTAGTTAGAAGTCAATAAATAAATAAAAAAGTCTGCACCTGCCGCAAAAAAACATTTTGGGAACAGTGCAGAATGCTCATTTTTGGTGATATGGTCATGGAATTCGAAAGGGTCCAGTGTTGTGGGTGTGGCTTCATTGTGTTTCTAAGCACACCAGGCGCAGCCACAATCCACTCAAGAACAGAAAATATTTCTGAATGAGAAAAAAAGATTTGATTTCCTCTGTGTTTCAGCTTCTGCAACTTTGTTTTAGTAACATATAATACGTCATTCTGACACTTGAAAAACAAACCCCAAAGGGTTACCTTTCAGAAGAGACCAGGATTATGGCTGTAGTCAAAAGGGTTCAAGAATAGTAACCATTTATTTTGGGTATGATAGAAGGGCATTAAAGCATAGAAAAGTATTTGAATCCAAAACAATTATGTATTTGGCCCAGGTCTGGTATCTACACATTCCAAAAGAATCCAAAAGTACTGTACTGGAATTACTGTTTGACCAGCTGCTCTGTTTGACCAGCTGCTCTGTTTGAACAGCTGGTTTCTCAGGCCTTGTTTCAGACTTTCCCTGTGCACATCTGATGACAACTGTGGGAGCTGCACTGAACGCGTGGAACGCAGGAAGGACCTTCCTTCGCAACACGCTTGTCCCGTAAGTAATCAGAAACGTGTGCCAGGTGCTGACTGAGTCGGTGAAACCGATTGCTCACATTCTGTGCATACGCTATCTCTATTTATGGCCGGCTGACGCCCCATCTGCTGCTAGGCAGAAACAAGGCTAGTCCTGCAAGTGGCACATTGTTCTCATAGCTAGGACCCTTGAAATGTAACACAATAATGACTACAGTAAAAGAGGCAGAAAACACGCTGGAAATAATTCTAGCCAATGGCGTCAAATATCGGTAATCGGACTGTGTTATTAGGATAAACGGTAAATGGTGCTCTAGAATGTTCCATCCTGATGTTCAGGACTGTCCTGGTAAAGCTAGCAAGAAATCGCAGGCTTATGTAAATGGTAAATGGTCGGAATTTATATAGCGCCTTAATCCAAAGTGCTGTACAATTGATGCTTCTCATTCACACATACACTCACACGCCAACGGCAATTGGCTGCCATGCAAGGCACCGACCAGCTCGTCGGGAGCATTTTGGGGTTAGGTGTCTTAGTCGAGTCCCTTGCTCAGGGCCACTTCAACACACCCAGGGCGGGATCAAACCGGCGACCTTCCAACTCCTACACGTCTGCTCTTACCTCCTGAGCCAATGTCGCCCCGATACACTCTCTTAATACTGAGAGCAGTTTACCTCCAGAATTTGTCTCCGGCAAATATGTAGGTTTTCTTGCTCTTGGTGAAGGAGAAAGCAGCATCAACCCGCTGGAGGTCTGCGGGCAGGCCGATGGACGACAGCCGCTTGGGATAGCCCTTCTCCAGAGTGCTAGCTGAATAAATCCACATTTCATTCCCTGGGGGAGACACAAGAGGCCACCAGGGAGGTTAGCTTCGCAGCGTACGACCCACCCCCCTGAAAATCTCACGCCGTACCTTACCGAGAGCGGGACAAATGCTCTGAGGATACTTTCGTGTTTGTAAATGTATTCGGTAATGTTCACATCAACCATCAGAATGGGGAAAACAATGTGACCATGGAATGATTGTTGGTGGCAGAAAGGGTGGTTTGAGTATCTCAGAAGCTGCTGATCTCCTGGGTTTTTCATGCACACTAGTCTCTAGAGTTTGCAAAGAATGGTGCAACAAAACAAAAAAACATCCAATGAGCAGCAGTTCTGCTGGCAGGCTTATTAAGCTCAGAGGAGAAGGGCCAGACTGATCAAAGCTGACAGGAAGGTGACAGTAACACAAATAACCACACATTACAACTGTGGTATGCAGAAGAACATCTCTGAACACACAACGCATCATAACTCTAAGTGGATAGACTACAACGGTAGATGTATAAAAAATAAGTCTAATAAATACCTAATTAAGTGCTCACTGAATGCATATACAGTATTAAAGTTATACAACTGTTGTTAGACTTCTCAACTATATTTTTTGTCAATGGCACCGGTTTGTCTCCAACAAGATTTTTTTTTCCAAACCTACATTTTCCAATAATGCTAAAAATATTTTTAAAAATGCATTAAAAAAATATATAAGCCACCTAAAAAACTATCTGAAAAAACCACATCAGAACCAGAATTTAGTCTACAGACTTATCACAAGATAAATAAAAGTATATGGTGAACCACTTCTGGGTTCTTTATCCTGTTTGCTTTGTGGTCTGGAGAGGGGCCTGTGTGTGTGTGAGAGTGTGAGTGTGTGTGTGTGTGTGAGTGTGTGTATGTTTCTGTGTGTGTGTGAGTATGTCTGTGTGTGTCTGTGTGTGTGAGAGTGTGAGTGTGTGTGTGTGTCTGTGTGAGTGTGTGTATGTGAGCATGTGAGAGTGTGTGTGAGTATGTGTGTGTGTGTGTGTCTGTGTGTGTGTGTGTCTGTGTGAGTGTCTGTGTGTGTGTCTGTGTGAGTGTGTGTGTGTGTGTGTGTGTGTGTGTGTGTGTGTGTGAGTGGGGGTATGTGTGTGTGTGTGTGTGTGTGTGCGGGCCTGTGGAGGCGGGAGTGTTCTAGGCTGACCCCTCGTGGGTACCTGAGAAGAACACGGTCTTCTCCTCCAGTGGGTTTTCGTAGACGGCGTCGATCTTCTCTGGCACGTCACTCCAGAAGGTGGCCAACAGCATCGGTCCGCTGGGCTTCTGCCTGAAGTTGGCGGTCCTGAAGATGAATCTGCATGAGAGAGAGAGGGGAGAGGGAGAGGGAGAGGGAGAGGGAGAGAGGGAGAGGGGAGAGAGAGAGAGAGAGAGGGGGGAGAGGGAGAGAGAGAGAGAGGGGGAGAGGGAGAGAGAGAGAGAGGGGGGAGGGGGGAGAGGGAGAGAGAGAGAGAGAGAGAGAGAGGGGGGGAGAGGGAGAGAGAGAGAGGGGGGGAGAGGGAGGGAGAGAGAGAGAGGGGGAGAGGGGGGGAGAGGGAGAGAGAGAGAGAGGGGAGAGGGGGAGAGCGAAATGGAAGTCATGATGGGCCTGGTGCCACGGTAACAACATCTGGTTCTCGTTAAGGCCGCAGGTTTTTATTTTTTTATTTAAAAAGTCTAAAATAGAAAAACGTGACTCCTAGCCAGCAATGGCAGACTTCACCAGTAAATCTTTAGGGCTAAAACTAGAATGGACCCATACAGCTGAAAATAAACCTGCACCTTAGGGCAGTGAATGAGGCAAATAGATAACAGGAACCAGGCAGTTAAGTGCCTCTCCATTTTCCAAAAACCCTGCAAGAGATTTCATATTGTACTAGGGCATGTCATTTGATATGTTCTGTTATTATACTGGGGATAGTTTGAGATAAGACGCATTATGGCAGATGATGATTAATATTATTATTATCCTGATGCCAGACCTGGGTCAAATGCTTTTCAAGTACTTCTCTGCGCTCGATTGATCTTGCCTGGTGCAATCGAGCCAACCAAGAGGACCAGAAGGCAGGGTTTGCCATTTTTGAGAGGATTTCATAGGTTCCAATACACCAGGCAAGCTCAGTAAAGGGCAGAAAAGTATTTGAATCCAAAAACAATGATGTATCTGACCCAGGTGTGGCTTGCGGTAGGGCTGGCCTTGATTCACAACTCCCTCACATCTGTCACCCTGATCTCTGACCTCTCCCTCACATCCGTCACCCTGACCTCTGACCTTTCCCTCACATCCATCTCCCTGACCTCTGACCTCTCCCTCACATCCGTCACCCTGACATCTGACCTTTCCCTCACATCCGTCAGCCTGACCTCTGACCTCTCCCTCACATCCGTCACCCTGATCTCTGACCTTTCCCTCACATCTGTTACCCTGACCTCTGACCTTTCCCTTACATCCGTCAATCTGACCTCTCCCTCACATCCGTCACTCTGACCTCTGACCTCTCCCTCACATCCGTCACTCTGACCTCTCCCTCACATCCGTCACCCTGACCTCTGACCTTTCCCTCACATCCGTCACCCTGACCTCTGACCTTTCCCTCACATCTGTCAGCCTGACCTCTGACCTTTCCCTCACATCCGTCACCCTGACCTCTGACCTTTCCCTCACATCCGTCACCCTGACCTCTGACCTTTTCCCTCAAATCTGTCACCCTGACCTCTGACCTTTCCCTCACATCCGTCACCCTGACCTCTGACCTTTCTCTCACATCCATCACCCTGACCTCTGACCTTTCCCTCCAATCCGTCAATCTGACCTCTGACCTTTCCCTCACATCCGTCGCTCTGACCTCTGACCTTTCCCTCACATCCGTCACTCTGATCTGGGGCCTGGCACTGAAAACATCTGTTGGACTTTATACAATTGATTTATACAATTGATGGGGTCATTTGCTGTCTGTAAGAAAATATCTGAATAACAGACTTAGTGCAGAAGTGTGTTATTCTATCATTACATATCAAATTAATTTACGTAAGGTAATGCTTTCCCAGATAGTGGCATACAGATAAAGGAAAATTAAATTGATTTTCAATCCACCTATTAACCGCCTACCCCATCTTGTATTCTCACCTTGCCAGCGCTCATACTATAGACCTACTGCACTGACAAGTTGGGAGTACAAGATGGGGCAGGCAATATAACAACTCAGATGCACAAAGTAATGAATTAAGGTGTGCAATACATTTTTTGAATCATGGGGTTGGTAAACATAACAATTATTTGAAATATTGTAGACTGAATAAAATAGAACACTTAAGATTCACAACCCGAAGTTAAGGACACGGCACAGCTCACAAACAAACTCTCGAAATCCAAAAAAGCTCTCATTTCCTGCCGTCAGGTGGCAAGAGTTTCGCCCCAGTGAGTAACTCCGGACCGAAAAATACAGTCGACTTCATTCACGTAACCCGGAAAGAAAACACGTTTTGTTTTCACAAGTGGCATTTATGGGCTGCGCTGTGGGCCTCCAGCCGTGTCCGCACTGTCCTTTGATCTCTCAGCTCCGCCTGCTGTTTGCTCTGGATGTCGAGCCGTAATGGCAGTTGCTGTTTGCTCTGGATGTCGAGCCGTAATGGCGGCCGCTGACATTGAGAGGGCAGTGGCACAAGTAAGGTAAAGGCCGAAAATACAATTTCAAAAAAGATTTAGATTTAGAAACATTTCAAGTTTTTTTTTTTTTTGGGGGTACTCTGCTTCAAGGTGTAAATTTGGGACAAATCGGGAGGAAGCAAAAGTAGCACTCCAAGTGAAAGGGAGACTGACAAGGGTTACATTATAAGAATGCAATGTTTGGCATTATATGTGGCATTATATCATTAAAATGAATATAACTCTTGCCATTGCACAATTTATGTTTCATGTGAATACTATTCCCTGATAAGCCGAATGCGACGCCATGTTTTCAGTGTCTGTTTGGGTGTCCACAAGTATGTGTGTTTATGGGTGTGGCTGCGCTTTGGGCTTTCCAAACACAGCTTCTAGATTCATTTCAGCTGTGGCATTGGACACGTCTAAATGTATCCAGCAACATTGTGGAATACACATACTCACACAGACACACACACAGACACATACATACCATGGGAAATAGGCAAGCCAAACAAAGCAGTGACTGAAATGTTAATGCCAATTTTCTGTGTGGATTCAGTGAATATTAAAGAATTCTCTTTCATTTTACTCTCTAGACTCTAGACGTTTACTGGCAGAACTCGGTGTATTCATCCCTGCAAAGAAACGGAGGCCATCTGGAAACTGTGAAGGGAAATACTGAAAGCAACAGTCATTTTGGCTAATGCTCATTAGTATGGGCTTAAACCCAAAATGGCTGCTAGTTTCTTAATAATCGTTACAAGGTGCCCTCCTTAAGGGTGTGGCAAGCAATGGAATTAAAAATAGGGAACAAAACAGAGAGAGAACAGAACACAGGCTTTAAAACAAGTAAAGACAGACCACTGCTTATGTCGAAAGACATCTGGTTAAGAAATCTCAAACACACAATTCGCAGACTATTGTTTTTAAACAGACAGTGTTTTTATTAACTTTCCCTGACTTAAAAAAAGTACTCAGTCAGTCTGTCATGCTGTTTATTTTTCTTGTGATTTCAGAAATTGAGTTCAATTCGATGAAATATGATTGTCAAAATGATTGTCAATAGCTGGTCTTGCTGTGAATGAGCTGGTCAACCAGCATGGCGAAGCTGGTCATGAAGTTGGTCTAGCTGGGTATGTGCTGGTCAACCAGCTAGTGCTGGTAGCTTGTCTGAGCTGTTAGCTGGTCAACCAGTTACTAGTTCAAAACCTAGCTTGAGCTGTTTTTATGTCAGCAGGGCAGGCCTATGATTTCACACAGACATTGAGACCACTGACAAATCAGAAAGTAACATTCAGCTGTGCGGGATATTCACAGAGTTTCCCATCATAAACACAGAGACACACTGTTCTTATGAGTCATTCTTTCCGCTCCGAAAAACACCCCTATCTCCACACAGCCAACAGCCTTCCACTCGCACCGCAGGAAATGGAAGGGAAACATTAGAATTGATCTCACCTGTCCGTGAAGAAGAACGTCTCTCCCCGGATCTGAGCGACGGCATCAAACACGATGTCCTTGCTGCACAGGTCAATGGGCGTCACGGGACCCTGAGTCGGGGGGAGCGGCTTATCCGTAGGGACCCCTGCCCGAGAGAAAGAGGGATTTCAGCCTTTTACTTACTTAATAAATGTTTTATCTGACAGATAAAAGAAGAGGTGTGATCATAATTAACTTTTTTTTTTTTAAACAGTGGGAGACACCAACGAAGAAGAGATCCGGGGCACATCCCAGAAGCAGGAAGGATGAAACCTCAGCATGCGCCGTGCTTTCACAAGCACATTAAAGACCAGCACAGCTTGTAAACAAAGGAGCCAAAGTAGCTCAACAAACAGCCTCACGTGAAGAATAACACAGCATTTACATCTAAAAGGGAATATTACATAGTTCATACTAATTTTACATTACATTACATTACATTGATGGCATTTGGCAGATGGCTCTCAGTTTGGCTCTTATCCAGAGCAATGTACAGTTGATTAGACTAAGCAGGAGACAATCCTTCCCTGGAGCAATGCAGGGTTAAGGGCCTTGCTGAAGGGCCCAACGGCTGTGCGGATCTCATTGTGGCTACACCGACCTTGTGGGTCCCCAGTCATGTACCTTAACCACTACGCTACAGGCCGCTCGTAATTTCATCAGCATATTAAAATCAGTCAAAATCTAAATTAATCTCTGCAATCAATACTGAACATCCCTTTTGCACTTGAGCTACTGTAAACAGTGACAGGGTGTGTATGGTTTTGAGAGAGTGAGCGTGAGGCTGGGGGGCCTACCGTAGAGGTCCTGGATGCCCCTGACGTCGTCGTCGGACAGACGGAAGTGCTTGGTGAAGGTGTAGATAGGCGCCATCAGAGCCCCGGGGTCCTGTGAGTGCTCCAGGCCCAGGGCGTGGCCAAACTCATGGGCGGCCACCAGGAACAGACTGTAGCCTGGAGTCACACACACACACACACACACACGTTACACGGAAGGCTACGAGACCTGGCACACTGTGGAGATTTACATTTTACACTTTCTTTCGCAGACACTTTTATTCAAAGCCACCGACAAAAAAGTTACATATCCAGGTTGTGGAACAAACAGCAGAACAGGTTGGATTAGATACAATTCAGATGTGGTCAGTTGTGAAGCCATGGACACAAGTCCAGGACGCGAGGTAGACAGGCCAAGTCTGTAACTACCATACTGAGACATCTACAACTTCAGGAACTACAGCACAGAGACAAAAACAAATTCAAAAGTCCTAGATTAAGGTAGAAAAAGGGGCTGAACTTGGAGAAAGATGAAAAAACAAACTTGAGTTGGCACCAGATATGACATACTTGTATACGTACACAGTATGTTCATAATACCTTAGTTTTGTTTAGTACACATAATCTGAATGTTGATGTTGGGTGTGTGTGTGTGTCTCTACCTTGGTCAGGACAGAAACCCCACTTGCGGTCATCGTCGTAGTTTTTCGTGGTGGCACACCACATCTTCCCATCGCTGCGCCCGGAGGATGTGCAGCCATCGTAGCTGTTGCCCAGGAAGGTGAAGGGGAACACGCAGGGCGCTGACTCCGAGTTCCCGCCGACCGTCGACAGAGCTGCGCGGGGTGACCCGAGAACCACGAACACAGAGAAAAACAATGAGACGTTTTTCACATTACACTCATCCCTCCGCTGCGCTTCAGCCAGGGCTGAAATAAGCATGAGTGATTCGACAGGGCGGCCGTTACTACGAATGAGAGGCCAGTCCATGCCAATTGCTCAAGTGCTGAGATGAACTACGCTCAGTGAGCACTTTATTAGGTATTTATTAGACTTATTTTAGATTTCTACTGCTGTAGCCCATCCACCTAAAAACTAGGTAATTTTGGACTCCTAACGGCCAAGAGAGGAATTACAGCAACAAACAAATTCAAACCACTTTATCCTTCCCACAGTCTATGCATATAATGCGTAATATGAAGCACTATTACACAGTGCTCTGGAAAGCTGACAGTGACAAACGCGACAGAGCCTGCCGTCTTTTCGTTGCGTTTTAGTGAGAAAATATTTGGGTCACTTCATGAAATGTTGACTTTAGTGTGCATGTGTGTAGTAGAAAAACCCTATTTATTTATATTTTTTTCTCTTTTTGAGGTTTTCACCTCAGGTAACCAACTATATTATAAGCAAGCAACTTATTTGGCTGGCTATATAACTAAGATATGATAGTCTACCACAAACAATGCAAGTCTAAGTTACAGACAAATAAGACAAATAAAGGTTTGAGACAAATAAAGGTTCAGCGAAAGAGATAAAAGGAATGTGCAGCTGCCCAAATTGCACTCCAGACAAGCGATCAGTGAAGCTCTGTATAATATTGCTTATTATCCGAGCGAAGAATACATAGCTAGTTATGAAACGATACCAATTTGTTATCGGTAGCAACAAGCAAATTAGCTACTTATTTTATTAGATTATTGTTTTAGATAAATGAAGTGCATAGCACCATTTTGTTTGTTACTTTCTTTGCTGCTTCTAGCCTTCGTTGTCAGTGCAGAGAAGGGAGCTCCACCTCAGTGCAGTGACTCAGGGCAAAGACTTCCAGCAAAGCGACATCAGGCAGGCGGAACTGCAACAGCTGGGCCCCGGACTGGGGAGGTCAGAGTCCTGCCTCTGCGGCTTTCAGACAGCATACTTCAGCTGTTATTCAGAGAGTGTGTGTGTGTGTTTATGAGTGTGTGTGTGTGTGCGTTTATGAGTATGTGTGTGTGTGTGTGTGTGCGTTTACGAGTGTGTGTGCGTGTGTGTGCGTTTATGAGTGTGTGTGTGTGTGTTTATGAGTGTGTGTGCTAGTTTGTGTGTGCGTTTATGAGTGTGTGTGTGTGTGTGTTTATGAGTGTGTGTGTGCGTGTGTGTGCGTTTATGAGTGTGTGTGTGTGTGTTTATGAGTGTGTGTGCTAGTTTGTGTGTGCGTTTATGAGTGTGTGTGTGTGTGTGTGTTTATGAGTGTGTGTGTGTGTGCGTTTATGAGTGTGTGTGCGTGTGTGCGTTTATGAGTGTGTGTGCGTGTGTGTGTGAGTTTATGAGTGTGTGTGTGTGTGTTTATGAGTGTGTGTGCTAGTGTGTGTGCATCTGAGTGTGTGTGAGTATGTGCGTGTGTGTGCATGTGTGTGTGTGTGTGTGTTTATGAATGTGCGTGTGTGCATCTTTATTGTTTTTGCTTCAGCGCGCTTTGAGCACCATGGGCACCTCCGCAGCCCAGCTGGGAGGAGAGCTTCAACAACAGGAAAACGGTCTGAGCTGAGAAACCGCATCACAGCCATGTGGCGCGCATATCTGCCAAGACAGCAGACAGGGAGGTCAGGAGACTTCCAGCGAACCCACAAAAGCGACAGAGAAATATTTGGGAGTAGCTCGACCTGGGGAGTGTCTGAGCGAGCGCGGAATGGCTTGAGGTAGGTGAGGGGGCTATGAATTGAGTCAAGAAATTTTGCTGAGCTGTGATGCACACAGGAAAGAACAAACAAACTTGCCAAGCTGCATTAACAGTGCTCAGTGTTCATTTCTTGAGTTAAGTTAAGGACAATTTCTGACTGAAGCCAGGTTAACATCTCAAAGGAACGGCCAACAATTGTACTTATACCTGCACAAAAGTGGTTGACAGTGGTTTTTAACAGAATTCCTACTTTTCCTTCTAACAAAAATACTATAAAAACACAACATACTTTGCTGATAGGTGGCACTCAAATTAAACACGAAAAAAGCTAGCAGTCTGTGCGAGCACGGCGAAACAGAACAGCGTTTTCAAAGGGGAGGGACGGCTTCCTGCAGCACATAAAGTCTTTGTGTGGCGCGGTCTGGTTTCCAGCCCGAAGGGGGAGAGCAGCCTCGCATCGCAATGAGCCACATTCAGAGCGCGCTAATCTGCACTCCGCGCGCGGGCACTCCCTGCCGATTCGAAACAGATGACGCCCCCCCCCCCGCACTCCCGTGAACCCGAGCCCAGCCCGGCCGTAAAGCAGTGGAAAATAACCCAGTCAACCACAGGGGCCGTGGCACGGACTCCGCTGTCGGCCTGCCTCTCAGTGTGCACACAACGCAGATTCACTGTGCGATATGCTGGAAGACTGCAGATGTGTCAATTGCTTTAAAGTTTGACACTTGCTTCAATTAAGCTTTTTTTAATTTTTAATTTGGCCCTTGTTGCTAAGGCTTATCTTATGCAAACCAACCAAATCAACCAGCCAAATCCCCAAGTCATAGGGCATACACTGAAACAGACAGTGGGAGAATAGACAACATGGAGAATACATACAGGGCATTTAGGTAAGCCGATTGTTTGACCTACGTCTGACTGTTTTATTTCTTATTTCACAGCCTCATAATGGCTTCCGTGACTGTCATTGACAGAACTCTGGTCCAATAACACCAATAACAAAGGCAGACAAATGCCTCAAGTCAAGACTACATGCTGAAAGATTTCTGATACCTGCAAGGAAGTGATTGAAGACATCTGACTAATCAGAAACAGCTGAGAAGCCAACTGTCCAATTACTTTTGGTCCCCTAAAATGGGGGCTCTACATATAAATAGGGATGTAATTCCTACATGGATCACCGGATATGGATGTACACACCTTCAAATTAAAGGGGTCAGTCTACACTTTATCCATTATTCATTTAGTCAATAAAACCAGTGCGCTGGAGTAAAAAGAGGAGATATTAGGCAGCTGTATGCTATTGCTGAAAGCTGGATCGGGCCTGAACAGGAGAGCCTGGGAGGGACGGGGTGGCAGAACGCAGACCCACCGGTTTCGGGACAGAATCCGAAGCTCTTGTCGCGGTCGTAGTCTTCGGTCGTGGCACACCAGCGGTACCCGTCGTCCCGGCCTGCCGTGGTGCAGGAGTCGTACTTGTCACCCAGGAAGGTGAAGGGGAACTTGCAGGCGGCCCCGTCGGCATTTCCGGCAATGGTGAACAGCACTGCAACACACACCCAACACTTTCAATACAACTCCTAACACATACCCAACACTTTCAGTATAACTCCCAACACACACCCAACACTTTCAGTACAACTCCCAACACACACCCAACACTTTCAGTACAACTCCCAACACTTTCAATACAACTCCAAACACACACCCAACACTTTCAGTACAACTCCCAACACACACCCAACACTTTCAATACAACTCCCAACACACACCCAATACTTTCAATACAACTCCCCACACACACCCAACACTTTCAGTACAACCCCCCACACACACCCAACACTTTCAATACAACTCCCAACACACACCCAACACTTTCAATACAACTCCCAACACACACCCAACACTTTCAATACAACTCCCAACACACACCCAACACTTTCAGTACAACTCCCCACACACACCCAACACTTTCAACACAACTCCCAACACTTTCAATACAACTCCCAACACACACCCAACACTTTCAGTACAACTCCCAACACTTTCAATACACCTCCCAACACACACCCAACACTTTCAGTACAACTCCCAACACACTCCCAACACTTTCAATACAACTACCAACACACACCCAACACCTTCAATACAACTCCCAACACACACCCAATACTTTCAATACAACTCCCCACACATATCCAACACTTTCAGTACAACCCCCCACACACACCCAACACTTTCAATACAACTCCCAACACACACCCAACACTTTCAATACAACTCCCAACACACACCCAACACTTTCAATACAACTCCCAACACACACCCAACACTTTCAATACAACTCCCCACACACATCCAACACTTTCAGTACAACTCCCCACACACACCCACCACTTTCAACACAACTCCCAACACTTTCAATACAACTCCCAACACACACCCAACACTTTCAATACAACTCCCAACACGCACCCAACACTTTCAATACAACTCCCAACACACACACAACACTTTCAGTGCAACTCCCAACACACACCCAACACTTTCAGTACAACTCCCAACACACACCCAACACTTTCAATACAAGTCCCCACACCCCCCCAACACTTTCAATACAACTCCCAACACACACCCAACACTTTCAGTACAACTCCCAACACACACCCAACACTTTCAATACAACTCCCAACACTTTAAATACAACTCCCATCACACACCCAACACTTTCAATACAACTCCCAACACACACCCAACACTTTCAACACAACTCCCAACACACACCCAACACTTTCAATACAACTCCCAACACACACCCAACACTTTCAATACAACTCCCAACACACACACACACACACAACACTTTCAGTACAACTCCCAACACACACCCAACACTTTCAGTACAACTCCCAACACACACGCAACACTTTCAATACAACTCCCCACACACACCCAACACTTTCAATACAACTCCCAACACACACCCAACACTTTCAATACAACTCCCAACACACACCCAACACTTTCAATACAACTCCCAACACACACCCAACACTTACAATACAACTCCCAACACACACACACACCACTTTCAATACAACCCCCAACACACACCCACCACTTTCAACACAACTCCCAACACTTTCAATACAACTCCCAACACACACCCAACACTTTCAGTACAACCCCCCACACACACCCAACACTTTCAATACAACTCCCAACACACACCCAACACTTTCAATACAACTCCCAACACACACCCAACACTTTCAATACAACTCCCAACACACACCCAACACTTTCAATACAACTCCCCACACACATCCAACACTTTCAGTACAACTCCCCACACACACCCACCACTTTCAACACAACTCCCAACACTTTCAACACAACTCCCAACACACATCCAACACTTTCAATACAACTCCCAACACGCACCCAACACTTTCAATACAACTCCCAACACACACACAACACTTTCAGTGCAACTCCCAACACACACCCAACACTTTCAGTACAACTCCCAACACACACCCAACACTTTGAATACAACTCCCCACACCCCCCCAACACTTTCAATACAACTCCCAACACACACCCAACACTTTCAGTACAACTCCCAACACACACCCAACACTTTCAATACAACTCCCAACACTTTAAATACAACTCCCATCACACACACAACACTTTCAATACAACTCCCAACACACACCCAACACTTTCAACACAACTCCCAACACACACCCAACACTTTCAATACAACTCCCAACACACACCCAACACTTTCAATACAACTCCCAACACACACCCAACACTTTCAATACAACTCCCAACACACACACACCACTTTCAATACAACACCCAACACACACCCAACACTTTCAATACAACTCCCAACACAGACCCAACACTTTCAATACAAGTCCAGCACCAAATAAACAGGCAATAGAAGACATTAGGTTTAGCATTTTTTTCTCAATACATTTCAAAACATTTAATTAAATTACTGTAGAGGTTACAAATGTTAATAAGAGTCATAAATTACATTTAATAACTTTCTGTGGAATTCACATAATACTCCCAAGCCACGTTCTGGCTATAGTACTACAGACTAATATGGTGCATTAGGAGGACTAAAGAAACATACACAGGCTAATGTAAAACTGTGCACGAAAGGCTTTAAAAAAAAAAAGGAAAAGCTGTGCTTAAGTGAAAATTGTAAATTAGATAAGGTACATTTTCAAAAGTTTCATTGAATCTTTTCAATATCATTCAATTGAAAGAAAATGCTTTCATGTGGCCCAATGTCCCATTAAAATAGCTTCATGTAGTGTCACTCTACTGCATGTGTGACTTCAGCACCGAAGTTTGTTGTCCTCATTTGTGAATGTTTGCGTCTCTGTATTTTTGGCAGTAGTTATTTTGTGTTCTTTCCAAACAATATTTTCTTTCTACAGAGGATCTAATCAACAATATGATCTCTGTCACATTACAGATAGGTTTCTGCGAGACACATTTCAAAAGGGACAGCATGCTAATGGAACACTACAAAGACTGCTTGTTTACCACAAACAACCATGCTCTCTTTCTCTTGTAACCAAATTTTGAGATGACAGATTTGATGTAAGCCAAAGATAATTAGTTTTCCTTTTTTCTGGAACAAACTGTAGCCTTCTGGCCTTAAGATGTGTTCAAAAAAAGAATGAAAACACTTCTATCTTTTTACTTCCCAACTTGAAAACAAATATATTCCTTTGATGACTACGAGAGAAAAGAACAATGTTTCTTAGCTAGATAAACACAAAGTGATTTGCCAGTAAATATTTCAAGTTACACTTTATAGAGTGACTTTTTATTGCATCCAAGTAAACTGTAAGTAATCTATGGTCTGGCGATCATTACATTGAATCATATACATGATAATCTTTTATAGCATTGTCAAACTGATTGAGGACACTTAACAGCTTATGTGAGTATTTAGCCTCCCTTGTGGAACACTGTCAAATAACAACTGAGTGACACTGACAAAAGTTTGTATGACAAATTTATGTTGCCTAAAATGGTTAATTAATTAATGAATTAATTATCCTAACCTGCTTATCCTGAACAGGGTCGCAGGGCAGCTGGAGCCTATCCCAGCATACATTGGGCAAAGGGCAGGAACACACCCTGGACAGGCCGCCAGTCCATCGCAGGGCACATACACCATTCACTCACACCTACAGGCAATTTAGACTCTCCAATCAGCCTGACCTGCATGTCTTTGGACTGTGGGAGGAAACTGGAGTACCCGGAGGAAACCCACGCAAACACGGGGAGAACATGCAAACTCCGCACAGAGAGGCCTCGGCCGACGGGGATTCAAACCCAGGACCTCCTTGCTGTGAGGCAGCAGTGCTACCCGCTGCACCATCCATGCCACCTTATTATTTTGAATGGTTAATATAATTATATAATTTGGTTAGTAAAATATCGAAAGGATATTCAGGGATCTGCACTAGCGTCTCCAACAATATCTTAGATGATGCATTGATCCAGGTCTGCCGTATGCTGTCTAATTCAAAATATTCTTCTATTACTCGCAAATTTCTGCACTTTTAAACTGTACCTCCATACACCTTTGACATTCATCCTGTCAAAATCTGAGGTACGTGAGTGAAATTCCCACATCGTGGCAGCCCCGGTCGTGCTCCCTGATTATTGGACTTCACAGCGCACAGCCAGGCTCCCTGATATTCTCGCACCCCTGTTCTGCTCTGACAGCCCGAGACACAGTCTCTGCTCTGACAGCACAGTCACAGCTCTGAGGGCGGCCTGTAGCGTAGTGGTTAAGGTGCATGACTGGGACACACAAGGTCTGTGGTTCGAATCCCAGTGTAGCCTACAATAGAACCCGCACAGCCATTGGTCCCTTGAGCCCTTAACCCTGCATTGCTCCAGGGGAGTGGTGCTTAGTCTAATCTGTAACTGTATGTTGCTCTGGATAAGAGCGTCTGCCAAATGCCAATAAAAATTGAATGCTGTGACAGCCTGAGGCCTTCAGTGTGACTCCACTCCACTCTGCACAGTCAGGAGGTCCTTGGAGCTGAAGCTGATATTCTCAATATACGTGAGAGGTACAAACCAGGTTTCAAAGCAATGTGATCTTTAGTCACCCACTCTCAAAGCAAGAGTTTATTTTTTAATCTAAGCTTGGCAAGTTCCACAATCGCCAAAATAGACTCGCAAACTGTATTTGTTTTGAAAACTGCTTGCCTTTGTAAATCTTTGACCACATAAAAGGGGCAATATTCAAAACCCTTCCCTGAGAAAACATTTATAGATGATACAATACAAACAATCTCGGTGGCATACAGCCACATCTGGGGGAGTATCCACTCACATTCATGCGGGCAGAAGCCGTACTTTCCATCTTCGTCAAAGTTGTAGGTGGTGGAGCACCACAGGAAGCCATCCTCGCGACCCTGGGAGGTGCAGCTGTTGTACTCCTTGTCCAAGAAGAGGAAAGGAAACTTACAAAACTCCCCCTCTGCATTCCCGAACTTAACCTTGACCACTGGGGGGGAGAGAGAGAAAGATTACTCAGCGTGGCCACTTTAACTTCAGAACGCCCAGTCTGACTGCTTGAGGATTCATTATACGGTATGCATCAACAATGAAAAGACGGGAACACTCTTTTTCAAATTGGTGGTTTCAGATTACCACAGCCAAATTGCGACAGCGAATGACTGTAAACTTCATATCCTTGACCAGTAGACTGTTATAAACACATATGTCTCCTAAAACAATATCCAGTGAATTCAGAACAGTCTACTGTCCTTCAGCTATCAAGACAACCTGTGTTTCAAATACGCTAGTCGAGTAAATAATTCAGCTCATTGATCTTTAACGTAATGTTGAGGATGAATACACCATAACGGGCACAACATGGATATTAATGGCCTACTCGATGGCCGCTCTCTTTACCTTGTCCTTCGCCAAGAGACCACTGCTCATCATCGTCGAAGTGGGAGTCCCCCCCGATGCCTGGGCCAGGGGCAAAAGCGTGGGCCAGAAGACCGTCTTTCCCATCGAAGGGGTAGCCGTCACCATGCTCTGCGGGTAAAAACACCAGCGTCCGCAACACAGCCACCATTGTCCACCAGCCTCACGGTCATGAAGCAGACCGTGAAGCAGACCGTGAAGCAGTGCAGTGAGAGGCACACAGAGCGGGTGTTCCAAGTGATTCAACCAATGGCCACCGCGACAAGCACAGGGAGCTGATCGGATGTTCGGCGGCGTGAGGCAGAATGTGGAGCATAAATGTGACGTGTGTTTTCATCAACACAGGACTCACAGATGAGCTTTTGTTTATATGCAGCAGTTTGCACATGTTTGAACAGGATTCAGTCGACCGCTTTGTCCTTAACTCTGAATCACACATTTCTATGTGTATTGGTTATTTTCATAATTACATTCTTGCAAATTCAGTACAAGTACAAAATTAGATTAAACTGTCTAAGGAAAACGTATAAGTTAAGGCAAAGGATAAACAGTAATTGAAACCACGCTGTTTGTCTTGCATTTCTATGTCAATCTCTGCTGGCTAAAATGAACTTGGCTAAAAGTGGGATCCCCAAGGTGAGGCAAGCAAGCAGACAGTCAGACAGTTCCCACATTAATGCTAGCTGTCTGACAGCTGACCTTAAGTGGTGCAAGAGCTTGTCTGCACAGACCGCAATCCACATCATTCTGCAAACGAATGACATCTTAATCACAGCTTTGCCAGTATGAGACGTGGAATAACCCGCCACGCGTGCGTGTAATTCTGGGCTATCCCTGACCGACGCTCGGTTTAGCGTCTCCTGGCCTTACGGTAACCAGACCGACATCATTTCTAATTGTCATTTCTAACTGTCATTTCTGACTGTCAGCCTCAGCCAAACTGGATTAGGAACCATCGAGCAGAGGCAGTCCTGAGACTCTGGATCTGTGCTTGAATACGAGTGCTACGGCCCAGCTGAACGAGTGTCGGGCTCTTTCTGGGGACAGGTGAGGGACGAGACATTAAATTACATTTCATTTCATTTGGCTGATGCTTTAATCCAAAGTGACTTACAGTTGATTAGACTAACTGCGGGTCCCAGTGATGTACCTTAGCCACTACGCTACAGGTCGCCCTAGAGCATACCGTTGCGACCAAAGTTGATCATGATGTCAGCTTCTCCGTCCATTATGCGGGTGAACTTGAGAGGGGTGACGTCGCTCCACACTTTGAAAGCCCGGAAAAAGGCGTCGTCCACGGTTTCCTCGTCCAGATCTGGAGTGTACCCGAGAATCCTGGCAAGGGGATTTAAAACAGAGGCTGTGTGAAAAGGGCTGGAGCAAAACCTTACAGAGCGCCTGTCAGTCCACACTGACTGCTGCTCCTGCTTTGTCCTGACACTTTTCAATCATTCTCCTGAATGCTGGTCATATTATCGTCTAATGACATAGCCAAGCAAAGAACCTGCTGCTACAGGGAGCAGTCAGTGTGGAATGCGTGTTTACTGATACTCTGTCTCACAGTCAAGGTAAGGCAGGCAGGTGAAAAGCACAGGACAAGAAAAATCGGTGAAAAAGGAACATATTTTATTTCTGTCCCTAAGGATAGTGAGTAAATCACAATGATTTAATAAAATTAGGATATACTATATGGGGAGCATGACAAAAATTGTGAAAACAATTCTGAGAAAATGAAAAACGTTCAATCCGTCTTACTAATGACCAGCCATGGGCCTCTTCGTTATTTGATTAAATAAACTAGAGGTAAACACAACATTGTTGCTCACTCAGCTACAGCTGAAGACAGACTGCCTCTAAATCAACTATGGACTACAGCAAGGTCTCTTAATCACCACTTCCTGAAGAGGACAACCAAGTACCTAACATACACAATAACATAAACAGTATTTGTATAAATGAACTAAATTCAGTTAAAGAACTGTACCCTTATTCATTAAAATTAACCCTTGTGCGGCGGACATATTTCTGTTACTCAGGACCTTTTCGCGGGTCTGGTGGACCCATACCATTATTGGGGTCTTAAAACAATACAGTCATAACAATTTATGTAAAAATACTTCACAGATGTTGACCTTATCTTAATTACAAGCAATATAGGCCATAACATATAGCATATATGGTTAATATGTGCCATTTACCCCTGCTAAATCACATTCATTAGTATTCGTTTTTTGTGATGAAATGTGAACAAATCAATAATAATCAAAACGGGAGGAATAAATCGTGTTTTTCTTCAACAAATATAAAGGGGAGAAGGCTGTCTTCAATATTGGTGTTTATTGATTGAAATAAAATTGAAATTAGGATACAGAACACAAATTTAACAATGAACACAGGCCCACAATAAGGCGGAAAACAGCAAAGCTTTCTGGGGCCCAGCCACAAGGAGGGGGCAAATGCAGTCCAGCCATACAAAACTGGAGGGCCCTTTCACTGGACTTTAGTTCAGAGACCCAGTCATTACTCAAACGGCCCTGATTGAACACAATATCTACACACCACACAAGGGGCACAGTCTGACAGTGTGGATCTAAATCTAAATCGAATAAAATAAAGGAGAAAGTACACACGCACGCAGGCAAGCATGCATGCACACAGACACACACACACACAATAGTCCAAGATTGGAGGAAGACCAGGTAAAGGTGCACAGCAAACCTTATACTTATAAAACATATAAACCTCATATTTATAACCTTTGGGTCCAGTGGACCCAAATAGCCTGTATGTACTGTAAATGTGTAGGGGGGTGCACAGTGTGTACTCAATGAAAATTAGTTCATTTACATGTTCTTCACAGAAAATGAGCCAAGGGTTATGAGTCAAAGGTTGAAAAAAATATTTGTTGTATCATTTATATTTTAGTAAACATTGAAAACGGGTCCCACAGACCCTAACCTCTTTAGAGGGTTAAACAAAGCATAATACCGACATCCAGACACTTACTGTAGGTGTATGAAACCAACATAGGACAACTCTTATAGGCCAAGCCTCATCTCTACTTTACACGAACACTACGGCGTGGATACATGCCAGCCCCGTCCCACAAACCAGGAAGTGAAGACTTCCCAGCAGTAAAAGCCCACTTGCTTCACTGGTAATTAAACAGTGTGCAGCACCACAGCGTTGATATCAATGAATCACAATTGATACGAGACAAAATGTATTGTGACCACTGGACTATAAACTGGCCTTTAATGTATAATGTATGAATGTGATTAGAATGATATAAACGGAGCATTCTGCCAACGTACAGTCCCCTCCAAAATGATTGGAACCGATTCCTTTGTTTTTGCAACATGCTGAATACATTTGGGGCTGAGATAAAAAGATGAATTTCAGCTTTTATTTCCTGCTATTTACACCTAGATATGATAAACTACTTAGAACATAGCACCTTTGGTATCAGACCACCCGATGTTTACATGAGCAAAATTATTGTAACAGAGAGTATTTAAGTAAATGAAAGTAAATAACACCAAATATTTAGTAGCATATCCTCTGCGTGCAATGACTGCATCAATCCTGTGACCCACTGACATAATGAAACTGTTGTATTCTTCTTTTGTGAAGCTTTTCCAGGCTTTTAATGCAGCTTCTTTCAGTTGTTGTTTGTTTCAAGGGGTTTTTCCCTTCAATTTCCTCTTCAGGAGGTGAAATGCATTATCAATTGAGTAAAGGCCTGGTGATTGACTTGGTCAGTCTAAAACCTTCCCACTTTTTCTCCATAATGAAGTTTGTTGTGTTGGGAGTGTGTTTTGGGTTATTGTCTTGCTACATTATGAAGTACCTCCCAATTAGTTTGGACACATTTCTCCATAATAGACGTTCTTATAGACCTCTGAATTCATCCTGCGGTTACCATCATGAGTTACATCATCAATGAAGATTAGTGAGCCAACTCCAGAAGCAGCCATGCAAGCCCAAGCCATTTACTTCCTCCATCGTGCTTTGCAGATGAGCTCGTATGTTTTGGATAATGAGCAGATTCCTTCTTTCCCCTCTGGTCTTTCCATCACTTTGGCAGAGGTTAGTCTTGGTCTCATCGGTCCATAAAACTTTGTTCCAGAACTACTGTGGCTCATCCCTGTACTTCTTTGCAAATTGTAATCTCACATTCTTACTACTGATGAATGGTTCGCATCTAGTGGTATAGCCTCTATTTTGCTTCTCTCTAAGTCTTATTCGAACAGTTGATTGAGACACCTTCACCCCTGCCCTGTGGAGATTTTTAGTGAAGTCACTGACTGATGTTTTGGGGGTTCACACAATGTTTCTGTCGTGAACTGCTGCTGTTTTCCTTGGGTCGACCTGTTTGATGTCTATTGCTCAATACACCAGCGGTTTCTCTCTTTTTCAGGACATTCCAAATACAAGCTATCCATGATGCTTGTGCAATTCCCCTCTTAATAATTAATTGCTTTTCTTTCTGGTCTTCATGTTGCTTTATCTTTTGTAACACAAATGCACAGACAAAGCCCAAGGCTAAAACCAAGAGTAGACATTCAGAACTATTTATTGTTTAACCAATCAAACTAACACATCTGAGCAACAAGAAACACTTGCCAGTTAAATTTTTGGAGCTTTGAGATTAAGCCAGATATAGCCTAGATCTTGATTGAATGCGGACAGTTCCCTGTCCCATAATTTCTCTATGTATAAACATGAAGCAGATTTATGTACCAAGGCATTGTAAATGGAAGAGACTGCCTCTTAAATTGTCAGAAGGCTTAACCCATTGCAACATTGGATGTTCTCTTGGTGGGCTGTCCCACGGTACACCATATGCTTTGAGCGCAGAACGTAACTGAAGAAAAACAAAATAGGATGAGGCAGGTAGATGAAACGCGATTTGAAGATTTTGGAATGAACATAACTGGCTACTATCATGAAATAGATCACCAAATGTGTTTATGCCATGTGAGGACCATAATGGATTCTGGAACGGCTTGCCCCCTGTCAGGAGGTTAGAATTATGCCAGAGGGGTGTCTGTGCGCAGGAGAGAGATTGGGTATTCACGCATTTCTCTGCTTGTTTCCAGATATTCAGGGAGTGTGTAATTATGCAACCCAGCCTTAAATTCTGGTTTGCTCTGCCAAGCCCAGTAAATAGCAAATCTTGTAGTCTATGCGGCTTCACCATAGCTTCAATAGCTCTCCAAGGTATCTTAGACTCGGGGTTCATGAATATCTTTTGACCTCAAGCTCAATTGTCTTCAGTGTACAGCAAAAACAAACGAAATGATCTTGCTGATCCAATACTTTTGTAGAGGAATGTAGTACTATATTCACAATATTTACTTCTGGTAACTGAAGGCAATGGAGTTCTAGAACACTTTGAAAATCTTGAAAAAGCATTCCAAAAAAGGAGCACCTGCTCAACCAACCACAATTATTGCAGCAAGCAAGCAATGTGTCTTACACTGTGATGCAGAGTGCACAAAGCAATTAGTTCATTCACTTTATTAATTCCTTTTCAAAATCTGACTACTCAAAATCTGACTACTCAAAATCTGACTACTTTTCAAAATCTGACTACTTTTCAAAATCTGACTACAAAATCTGACTATGGTAGACACGACTTTGCTTTACTTAAGTGCAATCTCAGGCCCTTCCACTGATAAAACGACCCTGGATAAAGGAATGTGGTAAGTGCATAACAATTGCAATGCTAAATAAATATTGCTTCAAGTACGACCTTAAATATTGCTTCAAGTATGACCTTATCCTGAACAGGGTCGCAGGGGGGCTGGAGCCTATCCCAGCATACATTGGGCGAAAGGCAGGAATACACCCTGGACAGGTCACCAGTTCATCGCAGGGCACACACACCATTCACTCACACACTCATACCTATGGGCAATTTAGACTCTCCAATCAGCCTAACCTGCATGTCGTTGGACTGTGGGAGGTAACCCACGCGAACACGGGGAGAACATGCAAACTCCGCACAGAGAGACCCCGGCCGACCGGGATTCAAACCCAGGATCTCCTTGCTGTGAGGCGGCAGTGCTACCCACTGCACCATCCGTGCCGCCCTTTTGCTAAGCAGAAAGATGCAAAAAGGTTGTACTTGTATTTGTGCCAAAGGCCATTTTATCTCTCCCAACAATCATGGCAGGTACTCAGAGAGACGCCTCTCTTTCTGTGTCCACCTCTTTTTCAGTCAGCCTGCAATTTTCACTTCAACACTTTTCATGCCTGCATAGTGCCCAGTGACAGCAAAGCAGGTCACCATTTCCAAGCAGATTTGCACTTCATGATACAGTTAACCTTTGGCATGTCAGGGAATGTACAAAGATTTCTATACAACAAGTGTATATAAAAGTAAAAACATATCCTGGCTGCCTCCCTGTACATTCAATACAGCACAAAGCCAATGTTATATCTACCTGTGTTTCATCTCCAACACAGGGACACAACAGGCTGAATGTTGCGTCTACCTGTATGTTAACCTCCATGCAGCCGGAAACCATCCATCCATCCATTATCTGAACCTGCTTATCCTGATCAGGGTCGCAGGGGGGCTGGAGCCTATCCCAGCATACATTGGGCGAAAGGCAGGAATACACCCTGGACAGGTCGCCAGTCCATCGCAGGGCACACGCACCATTCACTCACACATTCATGCCTACGGGCAATTTAGACTCTCCAATCGGCCTAACCTGCATGTCTTTGGACTGTGGGAGGAAACCGGAGTACCCAGAGGAAACCCACGCAGACACGGGGAGAACATGCAAACTCCACACAGAGAGGCCCCGGCCGACGGGGATTCGAACCCAGGACCTCCTTGCTGTGAGGCGGCAGTGCTACCCACTGCACCATCCGTGCCGCCAGCCGGAAACCAAAAAAAGCATATTTGGTCTGGCTGTAGGTTCATCTCCAGACAACAGAAAGAGACAGGGCTGTTCCGTACCTGTATGTGATTCCATCCTTCCCCCACTTGGGTTTCCTGGGGAAAAAATTGTAGTTGGCCACATCCGGTACACCACAACGAGGTTTCTTCATGATCTCCAACGTTTCCTGATCGATCTCCCCGGTCTCAGGAAGCGAAAAAAACTTCTGCATCTTCTTCAGCGTGTCTTTAAGCACCATGAGGTTGCATCGGTCATTTGGGCATCCGTAGAACTTGTTCAGGTAACGCTTTGAAGAGAGACAGGCAGACATTAGAGAGCCGTGGACAAAAGGTCAGGAGTGGTTTAAATAGTCCGTACCCAGTAATAAATATGGCAGACCAGAAGCGCAGAAAGGTTACAGTTATATACGTGTAAAGTTATCTACAGTATATTGTATATACAGTGCCGTGAAAAAGTATGGGCCACCTTTCTGATTTCCTCTATTAGTGCACGTGTCACATGGGTTCAGATCTTTAGGCAAAATGTGTTATTAGACAAAGGGAACCTGAGTAAACACACAGCACACTTTTTTTGTATCGCTACTTTGTTTATTTAATTTATAGCCGAAAGGCTATTCCCTTCCACCTATTTTGTACTCTTATAAAAGTATCAATATTTCAAAATCTATTTACTGCACACACATGGTTCAGGACTTAAATCAAAGAAGAGGCTTGTACCATACAAAAGTTTTAAACAGAACATATTCATGTTAATTCAGAGCATAAGATACTCAAATGGAAATGACAAAAATGACAAAACGTCTTGTGTTTTTATAGTTTAACAATTGAATATCTGACTATCTCATATTTGTGCACAAACTTGATGTCAACTTTTGTACAGAATATGGTAAAGATATCAACAGGCATTCAAATTCCATATGAGCTTTCCCAAAACTGCGCCCAGATGTCCTCAAGTGTCCCCAAATCTCTCCAAATCGGCATATTTTTTGTCCAGGGACATGAATGATCAGAAAAGCTTCAATGAAAACATATTTTAAGATACAAAATTACCTTCACATGTATTTTATACACAAATAAGAGGGTATGTTTTTATAAAGCATGCCCAAAAAGGATTACTCATCCTAATGCTTTCTAACCAACCTACATCACATTTAAAATGGAACTTTATTTCAAAATGAGATTAAACAGAGCCCGTTAGTCCTTACAGCAAGTCTAAATCTTGTAATTATGCATGTCTGTATATTAATTCTGCATTCATGTGAATGTAGTGATATTCCTAATCTGCGCGTCACCTGAATATGACACATTACACCTTGATGGAAAGGGTAGGAAACCCTGTACAAGAAGCTTACCATGTTTTACATTAGTTTGGTACTGAAAAGACCTAGCAATGCATTTATGCAACAACAACAGGTAGTTCAAGGCGGCCTTCACTTACGTATAGTCCTGGTAATAATATAGTTTTCTCTAAACAGATCTGAACAGATTATGAAATAAACTGTAATGTTAGAAAACAATGATAACTTCATAACGAGCTGGAAAATTTGGTTCCATATGTCTGTTTCAAATAATTTGCAAAACGAACTTATATTTATACGAAAGTGGAAATATTTGATATAGTAGATGAGCTAAGAAAAAAACCCAATGTGTTCATTCATGCAACTTCTGAATTGGATATTTTTGTTCTTATATTGGAATGATTTTTGACATAGAGAAATGGTATCCAGGATAGTTAGTATATGCCTTTTATTGTCTGAGTATGTAGTGATGTCAGTGCTGTAAACCATGACCGTGGCCTGGCGCTGATAAGCGTCTAAACTGCTATTCTCGTGAGCAGTCTTTATAATAATCTGCCATCGCCGTTTTGCAGTTTTATGACATCACAATTCTTTGTATGATATGAATATGAACGCAACAATCAGATGAGACGTCAGCGACTCAAGGGGGCAAAGACAGGGTTAATAACTGGTTGCACCACCTTAAGCAGCAATAGTGGCAACCAAATGCTTCCGATAATTCGATATCAATCTTTCACGTCGCTCTGGAGGAATTTTAACCCATTCTTTTTTGCAGAACAGATTTAATGCAGTTAATTCAGAGAAATCGGTAGATTTTCAAGCATGAAACTGCCTGTTTCAGGCTCTGCCACAACATCTCTATTGGGTTCAAGTCAGGACATTCTTTTTTTGAAAGAAGGGATCACGTGTGCCATGTTGGATTAATCTGCAACGTCTAGTTTGGAAGTTTGATCCGAGTTCTGTTTGCTAGACGAGCTGCAGGGCTCTTGTTCACACGACTCGTTGGACA
This sequence comes from Conger conger, assembly GCF_963514075.1. Classification (NCBI taxonomy): domain Eukaryota; kingdom Metazoa; phylum Chordata; class Actinopteri; order Anguilliformes; family Congridae; genus Conger; species Conger conger. Next base: position 49,727,356 of record NC_083765.1, on the reverse strand, counting down.
GGTCAGAACCACTCGGAAATGAGTTCCCACCAAAGAAGGAATTCTAATGAAGATAAAATTGGCAAATGGAAGTTCTCTTAAATTACTTGTTTCAAGAGATTTAAGCGATTTAAGAACAAATATGTTTGTACGAGTGGAGACATTTCAGCAAGATATCAAATTATAGGAAGGGTTTGGTTGCAATTGTTCCAGCTAAAGTTATGGGGGTACATTTATTTTATCACAGGGATGGCTGGGGTGTTAAATGAAAAAAAAAATCAATTAATTTGTGCTTACTCGGGTTCCCTTTGTATAACATAACTTTTTTTTTCTAAAGATCCTATACCTTTCAGTGTGTCATAAAAGAGCAAATCAGGAAGGGGGCAAAAAACTTTTTCATAGCACTGTAAATGTCATCGAACTGTAATATAACCGGAAAGGAAACATGGTAACATGGTTCCATTTAAGCCCATTCAGTTCAGTTCTTCTGCAAGTGGCACCACCACAAGATGGCTGCCATGGCCCGTAAATAGAATTTTGCTTGTACACGTGACATGATCCCAGAGTTTCCAATGAACATTACAGAAGCAATTAAGAGGCTGAGAAATAAGAAAAGAACAGTCAGAGACAAAGGCCAAACAATAGGCTTACCTAAGTAAACTGTTTGGAACATAATTTTGAAGGACAAGAGCACTGGTGTTTGTTTGGAATCATTGTCTTGCTGTGGGATGAAGGCCCATGAATGAGTTTGGAAGCATTTGGGTGAAACTGATCAGATATGATGCTTCAGCATGCTCCAGAATGAATTCTGCTGCTGCTATAAGCAGTTAAATTGTCAATGAAGGCAAGTCAGCCAGCACATGCTTTACATGCCAACTCTGATACAAGTGAACCTCAGTCTCATCCGTCCACAAGACCTTTTCCCAGAAAGGCCTTCCAAGGCAGCTCTGATCGGTACAACTCACAGCTGAAACAGGGAAATCTGTTCAGGTTGCATTGTTATTCAATACAGCTAATAGCATCAATATGCCGGTGCCACCCCTGAAATCTGATGGGCCACCCCAGTGCTACCCAGCACATAGTCTGCTTTAACCAAGATACCGTTTTTACCAAGACACCGTCTTTCCCGTTTTGCTGACTTCCAACTGTTCATCAAAAGCGCATCTGTCAGAAGCACCAATCTGATTCTCACGTTATTGGCCGTCGAATCCGTCAGTCTGTTTTCATGAAGACATCCTCTTTTCTGTTTGCGACTTGCCAAATGTGCGCCAAAAAAGAACAGCTTACAAGCTTGCAGTCTTCATGGTGCAGTTTGTAAGCCTCTAAACTTCATTTTTCTCTTGTCAGTGTGACAGGTTGAAATATTGAATACATTAAATGGTAATGTTATGGTTGAAATATCATTTAAATGTCATCATTAAATAACTAGTTAGCTAGCTGATGTTAGCTAATGTTAGCTAGCTAACGCATGTTAGTCTCAACAAAACATAAATTACTTTAATGTTGCATTTCTTTAATATAACATGGCCCCCTTGTGTATTATCAGCTAAATCTACATAGCCAAATCTCTAACTTATGTAGTTAGTTAGCTAATGTAATGTTGTAACAGATGGTTTGAAAGAATGTGTATTTACATAATAATATTCTACCCACTCTGTAGGTGCTGGTACATAATTCTTATAGTATTTAGACATTTTGTGTGACAAGTTGATTGATGCAAGTACTCAAGACAATAATTAATTCATATAGTTTCCAAAAGCTCTTTAAAATGTTACATATTCATTGTAGCATTATTTATTGTAATAGATCTCAGGTGCATCATGATCATAATACACATTCTTGCTTTGTCCAGAATCATATTCTCACCAGCTCTGATGCATGTGTTACTTATTCAGTCACTTAATGTTATTCTTCTTCTCAGATTGAAACAAGCCTGTACATATTGGTATTATGTTGTGTACCAAGGCAGGGATTGCTCCACACAATGTCATTCAGATTAGTCATAATTGATGCAATTTTAAGGCTCTTCAGTGCGCTGCGCGCTAAAACAGGCAGTGTGGCATGGAAAATGAAATGGAACGCCCTGAGTCTGCTGTATGAGACTCCATTCCATTTTCCATATGCGTAGCCCTTATTCCATGCCACGTTTTTGCCACACTGCCTGTTTTAGCACACAGCGCAATAAAGTAAGAGCCTCAAAAGTGTGCCCTTTGTGTTAATTTACAGGAAGATAAAACCCAGGGTTTGCATAATGCATTTTTGTTTGGTGGTTTGCTTAGAGCATTTGTCTACCGAATAGCCTTAACCTTTTTAAGTGAGCTCAGAGTTAATTGTCATTGTTTATGTCATCCTGTACATTAGCCTAATATCTATTATTAGCAGTTATCTTCTGTATTGCACACTTTGGATGTTTTGGATAAGCACTTGCTAAATTAATGGAATGTAACGCCGTGTGTGTGTGTGTGTCTGTGTGCGCGCGTGCCTGTCTGTGTGCGTGCGTGCGTGCGTGCGCGACTCTATGTTTTGAGTCACCAATGTCTCGCTCAATTATTTTCGTTTCGCATGCATTTTTCTTTGTGTGAAACTATACGTTGTGCCGTTTATAGGAAACATTAAGCAGGCGATATAGCTACGATCAAAACAGAACAATTTTCCAAAACCGACAAATCCAACACTGTATGAACTTTTAAAACAAAGGCTTCCCAATTTAATACACTACATACACAATACACCCTCTAAGATAAATTCTTCAAAAGTCATTAAAGAACAGTGACCTGTTTTGGAGTGGCGAAACTTACCACCGCGACTTCTTCCGTTTTTGGGGTAGTATCCCCAGGAAACTTTATTATTGGAGATGGCGCCGCTAGCGTTAGCTGAAAACCAACGAACTGCACTAAAAACACTTTTAGAAGGTGTCTATGCGCGAAGAAAGTGTCGCTCGTCATTTTTCTTCAGATGTCGAAGCAGATGGCAAGGTGGCTGGTTTTGTGCGCTTTCGGCAGCAATTGCAGTTATGTCTTCCTATGTGCACATCCTCCTTTTCTGCGATAGTCTAAGATTTGCTTGCTCTTGCAGTTTTTTGATACTGCTCACTGAAAGTGTGCCCAGACTGCGCAGTCTCCAGATTCTGGACAACTTGGGGGGAATGAAATTGGAGAAGCAGCTTCCACTGACGCGCAAATGAACGTGCGCGCCCCGCCAGTGTATCCTTTCAGCTGCCTTTAGATGACTTTAAAATACGATCAACTGGCTGTAGTAGCGTTTAATTACAGTTACTAGCTTTAGGCAATCTGAATGAATACTCGTTTTGATTAAATGGAAGTACGGTTACAGTGCCAACAGCTTTCATTGACTGATATGCCTCAGAATTAATTTTAAATACAAGCGTTTCTAGTTTCCAAGTGTCACTCTTAGGCCGTGCTTAGCCTACTGCTGGCCTATGCTCTCATGAATTACAGGAGAAGCAAGAGTACATATGCTGTATTATCTAACATTAGAAATGACTTAATTAGTATGTGCAGCGTACAAAATGGCAAATGAGCAAACACCTGGCAGTTGCAACTAGAACTACACAAAGATGTAAAGAAAACCAACCATTTGTAATGGAAATCAATTAGCTAAGACGTGCCATACTGGGATGAAGATAAAATAAAAGCGTGATCTGTCTCCATCTTGTGGTAATCTTCTGGAAATACAATGAAAGTATGCCTTTTGGATCACAAATACCCAGTGCCCATTCTCACACATACCCAGTGTTCACTCTCACACATACCCACATACATTCTCGCCAACTCGGACGTAGCTCGGCCGTGTAGAACCTGAGCTATATTGGGGTTAACCTATTTTGTTTATGTCAAAATGTCTCTCGACCTAGATTTCCACCCCCGTAGACGGTTGAATTCCAGCTTTTACTCGCTGGGCATAGTGCTGTCAAAAAGTCTTCGTCCAATTTTTTTTCATTTTAGTTCTTTTTTTGATTTTGACGCTGAATGTATTCAAGTTATCAACCAAAATCTCATATAAGAGAAAGGGAATCTTAGTGAACAAATAATACACTATTGAATTACATTTATTTAATGAACAGTTATCCAACGCTGTTGCTCCTGCGTGTACAGAATACTTGGTTGCACCACTATTGTGTTTCATTACTATTGTGAAGTTACGAATACTTACGGTAGCTAAGGCGAGAGAAGTCCGCAGTTCTGTGCATCTTGTTCAAGGATTCTTTGTGACTTCCTGGATGATTTTACGCTGCGCCCTTTGAGAGATTTCGGCAGGCCGGTTGCTCCCGGGAAGATTCGTTACGGTTCCAAACGTTCTCCATTTGAAGATTATGTCTCTTAATGTAGTTCAGTAGGTCCCCAGAGCCTGTAACCCTTTCAAGACTGATAGATATCAACAACTTTTCTCTGGATTTCTTTAGGAATTTCTTTGGTCCAAGCATAATGACCATCTTCACTCTGATGGTCAGCCTCAAAATAAGTGAGATTTATATCGGGCAGGATGGGCCGTAATCAAGCTTGGCTGTGACTCTGACTATCCCTTTAATTGGGCTGATTTGACTAAGGGGCAGTAAATTCCCGGCAGAAGAGTACTCTAGATTACATGATTGATTACTGCACCTTGTGTATCAAACAAACAAAAGAAGAAACAAACATTTATTTTCTATATAATTCAATGTGAAAATATGAAAACATTGAGAAAATCAGAAAGGGGAAAAATACTTCTTCAGGGCATTGTCGATTGTACTTTGAGCGATGCAAATTCTAGAAATTTTGCCATCTAGTGGTGCCATAAAAGATTGCGCTTTTTAGAATTTTGCTTGTAGGTGATCATTGTTGCTTGTAGATCTTCTCCATTTTCAGTCTGTGTTCATTCATTATTTACAACGTCTATTGCTGGTGATAACCCCCAACTACTATATGTACTCATATATATATATATATATATATATATAGATATATATATCCTTTCAATCTGCACCCACTTTAGACCTTGTACTCTACATACAAGAGATGCGCGAACTCTAGAACTGGGGGGCAGTCACAATCTACATATTCCATATAATAAAACAAACTTGTTGGTTTCCGCTTGAATCTGGAATGGCTTCTAAAGTGTAGATTCCAACTGTCCAGTTTCAACCATCATTATCTACTGTATGTAGGCGTTCAGTGAATGATTTCAATTTAACATTACAGATTGCATTCAAACTTAAAGTGTGAAAAGGAAATTCTGGCAGGGCTCTGGCCTGGCTCTGGTGTTTCTTCTGTGACAAACTATGTCCGGCCCATAGATTCCAGGCCCAGATTAGGTCATGGTGTGGCTTTGATGTCCAAGGACATCAACATTCTTGGAGTTACCCCGGTCCTCTCTTTCAGGCCATAATCTAAACACAACATATCTTACTGTATGAATGCAGACTAAAACTAACCAGGGAAAGTAGTAGAAGGATCTCACAGACAATTAGCTTCAAAATGAATTTTGCGATATCTCATGTCATTGAAATAATTGAATGTCGTTGACAACTTTTCATGTAATTTCATCAGTATAGCCTGTTTGTATATATGGTGATTTACTATGCAGTGCATCTCTTGCAAGCTGTTACTTCAGAATAAATGCAATTTGCTCAAAATATCCTGGCCTTGTCAGTTTGTAGAACAGCTTTATTTAATTTCCAGCAACGAAACACAACAATCTCTCATCCACACTCAGTCGGAATACAAATGTGGTAATGTGTAAAGTTGACTCTGCTACGTAAATGTCTATGTGCGTATGGATTCCGATTTTTCTAGAAACAGGCATAAATATATTGTGCCTCTTGACAATATATATTTTTAACAGAATGATGGGTTACCCAAGTCACCAAGCCGTTTTTAACAAATGAAGTCTTGGCTGAAAGAAGTACATTTTGTTAAGTTCTTTCTTACTACCCGGCACCCTGCACAATGTACAATGTACGTATTGTATTTTAACTTGGCTTCATGAAAAATGAATGCTGAAACAGCAAGAGAAATTATCCTTCAGATGCCAACATTTTAAGTGATGTTTTACGATTAAAATTTTTTTTTTTTATGATGATCCCTGTTGCTGTTGGTGATTATTATTATTATTATTATTATTATTATTATTATTATTAGCATCATCATCATGATCATTATCATCATCATCATCATCATCTTCATCATTATTATTATTATGTTGTTGTTGGTTGATGTTGCTGTTTTCGCTTTTCTTGTAACAGCGCTTGTAAACACTGGTGAAATAAGTTTCATTATTTTGCATGAATACACATATGTCTCCAGTGGCCGTCTTCCCCCTCTCAATTGTGGTCAACAGCTGTTAAAAAAAATAAAAAAATAAACACATTTAAAGCAATCGCCAGTGTTGGCTGGCCATGTTTATTGTAATCAGGCGAAAGCCTCTGCGGCAATGAAAAGAAATACTCTTGACGAGTACGGCATGCAAATGATGTGTGCACCACTGCGGGACCGGGTGCGCCACTCGGTGGCAGCATTGCAGAACTGCAGATGCGTAAATGACCGACGTGTTGAATTAGTTCTCCTTCTCTACAAACGTGTTCAGACAGCTTCCCTGATACTGAGCAGAATCGCAGCCAGGCGAAAGCGGAGATCTTCGGAGGAGTTCGATGCACTGATCGGAAACGTGCCCGGGTCATTATTACATTACATTAATGGCATTTGGCAGACGCTCTTATCCAGAGCGACGTACAACAAAGAGTCTAAATGTTTTGTATCGGAAGTCGCGGAAATCGAATGGATTTATACTGTAACTGCTACTTGAAGCTAATGGCGTCAATCTACATTGGTGTGTTGACTTTCAAGTTCCATGTTTACACATTCTCTCATTTTAATATTTGCGTTTTTTAAGCAAATTACGCGTATGCCTATTGCATTTATATTGAGCTATTCTTTCATTTTTATAAAGACTCACCAAGCACTTTATTAGGTATTTATTATATTTATTATACTTACAGTCTACTACTGTAGCCTATCCACTTAGAATTATGATGTGTTGTGTGTTCAGATATGCTGGTCTGCATCCCACAGTTGTAATGTGTGGTTATTTGCGTTACTGTCACCTTCCTGTCAGCTTTGACCAGTCTGGCCCTTCTCCACTGACGCCTCTCATTAACAAGGCATTTCTGTCTGCAGAACTGCTGCTCACTGGATTTTTTTGTTTGTTTTTTTGCACCATTCTTTGCAAACTCTAGACTCTATACTCAAACCACCCTGTCTGCCACCAACAATCATAACCATGCTCAAAGTCACTTAGATCAAATTTTTTCTCCATTCTGATGGTTAATGTGAACAATAACTGAAGCTCCAGACCCGTATCTACATGATTGTATGCATTGCGCTGCTGCCACACAATTTGCTGATCAGATAATCACATGAATAAGTAGGTGTAATAAAGTAAAAATGTTCCTAATAAAGTGCTCGGTGAGTGTATTTGATTTTTGTATATTGAAATACAAAACATTTAGACTGATTAAGTTATTGGAAAATGTTAGATAATCTACTGTTGGTGCCAAAGGTTGCTGTCAATGATCTGCTGTCTTTGAATAAGTTTATTGTAATTTTGTGGGATTTGTAGATTAGCAGATTTCGTAGCCTACATACGTATACTGAAATAATCTTATCACAATACCCAGTCCACCAGTGACTATGTGGTCAGCGGTCTGCTCCGGCTCCCCACACTCACATGCTGTTCCGTCAGCCAGGCCCCACTTCCTCATAGATGTTTTGAAGCAGCCGACCCCAGTTCACAGGCGGTTCAGCAGGGTCGATTGCCGGCGTGGCAGTTCCTCTCCTTTAATGCCGCCTCCCGGGTCCTGGATGTGACAGTGGATGCGTGTGGCCCGACCCACTCCTGCTTCCAGGCTGCCGCCAGCCATGCCTGTAGACAGGTCCTCAGGGATGGACCTGAGCAGCTCTTGTGCCTTGTTGTACGAATGGCGGGACTTGAGTCTATTTAGAGGCAGCACTGTTGTGGTGTTGTGCAGGATATGCTAGTTATGTCGCTGGGCTTTCCTTGCTAGGGCGAGGGTAGCAGCCTCTCGTCGGAGGCTGGCCGGGGCAATTCCCGCTAGTACTAGCAGGTGGAACACGCGGGTGGGCTTAGCTTGCGTGGAGATTCGAAGCACCTTGGCGGATGCACCCCAGCTAGTGCATCCGCCAAGCTGGGGTGCGAGACGTTGGATTAGTGAGACCCTTGATGACACTTTGGCCGTCACTTCTTCAAGGTGTTGTTTGAAGGAGAGTGTCCTATCCAGACGTACACCAAGGTACCAAGGGGCTTGCTGGAACTCCAGGCGCTTGTTGTCGACGAATACATCCAGTTCCCTTTTTCCTTCGCTGTTGTTGAGATGGTAAGCTGCTGACACTGTCTTGCCAATGCTAAGCTGTAGGCGCCATTTGCGCAGGTAGGCTGCCAGGATCCCCATGTCCTGGTTTAGGCCGTCTGCCATCGCCTCCCATGTTGGTCGTCGCATCATAATGGCCAGGTCATCAGCGTGGCCATATTTCCGGGATGTCTCCGGTGGATTGTAGATGTATATGTTGAACAACATCGGTGCGAGGACAGACCCCTGCGGAACGCCATTCCTCAGTCTCCTGAGCCTGCTGCATTGTCCATCACTGGTCTTGTAGGTGAAGCTGCGGTTCGTCAGCATCTCCATGATGAACTTCACCATATGCCGATCGGGGATGGTCTTTAGTAGCTTTAGGTGGAGTCCACGGTGCCAGACGGTGTCATAGGCAGCTGTGAGATCCAGCAACACTACTCCAGCCTTCTCTTTTTGCTGGAAGCTGTCCTCAATATCTGGAGTGATATTGAGGCCTGTTCCCGTGGGAGTTGTGGGTCCACTACTGGCTCGATGCGGCTATGGATCATCCTCTCCAAGATCTTGAATGGGACGCAGAGCAGTGAGATGGGTCTGTAGGACTTAGGGTCTTCAGCAGGTTTGTTTGGCTTTGGAAGGGCTATGACAGCAGCACGGCGCCAGATCTTCAGGAGCTTGGACCTGGTGGGTCACAAACTCAGGGTGGATGTAATCATGGCCTGGTGCCTTCCCTTCTTTGAGTTTGCTTGTGGCCGCCTGGAGCTCAGCTGTTGTGAAGTCTCGTGACAGGTTAGCATCCACACTGGTTGCCCTACACAAGGAGGATACCTTGTGTGATGTTGTGCGGGCAAAGTTTTTATCTGCACCCGGGAAGCAGCCGTTCTTAAGGAGCTGGGACGCGATGGCATTTGCTGTTACTGGGCACTTTGGGGGCCGATGTTGTTCTGCCTGTCAGCTGGTTGATTGTCCGCCACACCTTGTGACTAGAATGGGTGAAGTCAATTGACTCCACAAGGAGTGCCGTTGCAGACTCATCTTCCCTGGAGCTCGCCTGCTGGTGGACATGCAGGAGGCAGCTGCACTCTTCATCCCAGCCCGGGATGTAGTTTGCGTTATAGCCTCGGGGAATGGTTTTCCTTGCTGCCCCAAGGAGTACTTTGCAGTAGGCTGCGTACCCGGTGTCCACATCGGCAGTATCTAGGTCTGGGAGGCAGACTGATTTTCTTTCTGTCTCCTCAGTGAATGACTGCCAGTTTGCCTTTCGAAAGTTCCATCTCCTGACGGCTTTCCCTGCTACTGGCTGCACCAGAGACGGAACTTTTATGATGGACGGTCGATGGTGTGAGCAGGGGAACCTTTCCAGAACTCGTCTCACCGGCTTTTGGGCCGTGTGACACACAGCGAAGGCCAGGTCCGGGTTGGTGTGGATATTCCAACGTGCGGAAAAGAAGCTTGGGGGTCTTTTGGGTCAAACAGCAGCAACGCATTGGCGCTGGAGGCCCATTGGCTTAATGCCTCTCCGTTTGGTGTTGTATGGCTGTAACCCCAATCTGTGTGTTGGCAGTTGAAGTCCCCTGCGTAGATGGTGGGTGCAGGTGCCAGCGGGAGTGATGCCATGGTCAGCGTTGTTGGTAGGGGCTTGTAAACATTGACAACCGATGTGTCCTGCACTTTAGTAGACAGCCACTCGATGCTCGAGCCTATTGGAGATTGGCCAGTGGCTGTCCAGCTAAGGTCATTCCTGACAAAGGTTGCAAGTCCATGCTGTTTGCTGTGGATGGACCCAGCAAGTTGGAATCCGGGCAGTTTGAGGATGTTATCACTGTCACAGTGTGTCTCCTGAAGGAGGAAGGCTGCTACTTTGTGGGAGTCGGCGAGGTGGTGAGTGACTTCCAGTTTGGTGGTGGTGAGGCCCTCTACATTAAGCTGGAGCACTGACAGAACCTGGTGCTCGATGGTCGGGATGGCCACCCGTCCTGACGTGAACGTACTGTGTCCCTCCGGCCTCCTGCGCCCCGGTCTGCCAGCTGGGTGATGACTGATTGGCGACATTAGTTTCGTAAGCTGGTCTTGCACCATGTCCTGCTACTCACGGAGGAGGCCGCGTGTAGGCTGGAGTCGTCTCTCCACAAGTGTGCAAGTAATCATTGGAGAAGAGATGGATATAGTATACTGCACAGCATAGTGGGGCCTTTCATTTATTTTATTTCATGTGAAAGTATATTACAATACATTTGACACAATAATGCAATCAGATTAGATTTAATCTGGTTATCCGTGTTTATTTGCGATATAAGTATACGTATTTGTTATGTCGGTCATAGTTGGAGGGAGGTGCAAGTTTCTGTCATTTGAAGATAGGCTGAAAATTCCCGCCACAGTGAGCTGCGATCTGGAGCGCTAAAGGACCTGAAGAGGCGCCCCAAAAGCCTGGAAATGGCTGCTTCTCCGATGCCTCAGACACTCACTCATTCAGCCTGGAACAAAGGCTCGTCCTGCTTCAGCTGAAAGAGGAATGTGCCGTTTTTCAGAGGCAGGGTGCTGAGCGTTCAGGGATACTGTGATGCACTCAGTTAAGCACACTCACTCATTTCATTTCATTTCACACGTGTCACATCAACGGCAAGCTGGGCTCAATGTGTGTTTCCTAACTCAAATTTCATCACGTCCAAGGTAGTTCAAACAAATCCCCTCAGTCACCTTATTAAAACAGATTCCTTGGGAAAATAATGTTTAATCCCCAAGATGGCCCAGTCATTTAAACAAAATATGTTATGTACCTTTCATAGAAACTCGAATGGGTGCTTCCAAAGAAGAGTTAATCTATTGTTGTCTCCGGTATCCTGGCCCCATTGGCCCCGGGCCTCCTAAGCGCAGGGGCCCCTGCCGGCCTCAGGCCTCCTAAGCGTACGCTAAGCCTTTTCTTCAAACGCTTTCTCAAGCTATTGAAAAGGGCCTGGGTCAGGAAGCGGGAGGTCGGAAAGCCCCCCAGGACAGAGGAATTGCCACTATAAATAACTCACATCTGTCTCTCGCTTTTCAGGTAACACTAAGCCAGGTTTAAGAACGGGAGGTATTTCCGGATTGGCAGCCATTTTGTAGGGTTGTAATGAAAACAATATGGGAAGTGGCAACCACAGGCGGACTGCAAAGCATATTTTGCTGGGATTTTTTTTTTGCTGGTGTTCTTGCAGGGGGAGGGAGCAACAAGCACATGATGTATTTAAATCAGGCGGTTCACTGAGCCCATTATACCCAGCGCACGCGGTTCACTGAGCCCATTATACCCAGCGTACGCAGTTCACTGACCCCCTTATACCCAGCGCACGCGGTTCACTGAGCCCACTGTACCCAGCGCACGCGGTTCACTGAGCCCATTATACCCAGCGCACGCGGTTCACTGAGCCCATTATACCCAGCGTACGCAGTTCACTGAGCCCATTATACCCAGCGCACGCGGTTCACTGAGCCCATTGTACCCAGCGCACGCGGTTCACTGAGCCCATTGTACCCAGCGCACGCGGTTCACTGAGCCCATTGTACCCAGCGCACGCGGTTCACTGAGCCCATTGTACCCAGCGCACGCGGTTCACTGAGCCCATTGTACCCAGCGCACAGGAAGTGACAGCATGGAGCCCATTGCACCCAGCGCACAGGAAGTGACAGCGCATGGACCAGCAGTACGACAATCCGCCACCGTTAATATGCGAACGGAATAGAAGGCTTGCGTTTAATTTATGTGCTTCCCAGAAGAATTATTATTCAGATATTCCAGCCACATTTGCCCTCCTAAGAAATTAACTTTGTCTCATTCCTAAGTACAGTAACACATCAAGCTATAATCACACCAGTCAATGAATCATGTTTTATATTACATGAGACGAATATATTCATATTTAATATTTTTCAAAATGTTCCTGTCTAACCATCGTTGAATATTAAATCCTAGTAAGATTAATCCCATGAGTGGCAGGTGTTTTCTGTGTGTGTAAATAAAAGTTCATATCAAGATATAATCCTGTGGATCATTTATTTATATCTCTGTGATGTATGAGGGACATTGATTTCCCCACCAAGCAATAATGCCAGGCTTGACTTCGGTAATACCGAGCACTTTATTAGGAACATTTTTACTTTATTACATCTACCTGGGGCGGCCTGTAGCGTAGTGGTTAAGGTACATGACTGGGACCCGTAAGGTCAGTGGTTCGATCCCCGGTGTCGCCACAATAAGATCCACACAGCCGTTAGGCCCTTGAGCAAGGCCCTCAACCTTGCAGTGTTCCAGGGGAGGATTGCTTAGTCTAATCAACTGTACATTGCTCTGGAGCTTCTGCCAAATGCTGGTACACATGCACCCACACACTCACACCAATCCAAAATAATATGAAATACTGATGAATATGAATGTTTAATTTACAGAGAATGTGTAATTTGTGGTTGAAGCATTTAAAATAATTTCTTTAAACCAGCTCTCATCGTCTTAAAGCACAATACCCACCAGATCTTTTTGCCCTTTAACCTGCACGAAACCCTTCTAATCACAAAGAGTGGTTTGTAAAGTGCAGTCACCAGGAGGGTCGGGGCACAGAGACAACGACAGCCTCTCCGTAACATTCCCCAAACTCGCAGCAGAGCCGGAGACTGCTTGAGCAGCTGATGAAGTATTTTATGCAGAGAATATTTTCTATTAATTATTAAACTTGGAAGTCACAATGAGATTAAAACCTCTTTTACAAGTGAGACCTAGCCAAGACAGGGCCAAAGCAGTATGAAGCAGAATATAAAAACAGCAACAAGACACGACCATAGAACACAACAATACAACAGCCAACATGAGCGGATACAAAAACTAAAACAGCGTTAAGTAACTGAGGGTGTAAAACAAGAACAGGTCACAGACAATATTTGAAATTGGGAAACTTTGTGCTCTTTCCATTTACTGCCAGTGAGGAGGTGTACCCAAACAAACACATTGGTATTTTGGCTGTACGAAGCTTTCAACACTCATATCGTATGGTTTTGTGCGTTTCCATCGTAAGGCAACTGTGGGAAATGGCTTTGTGTGTTTCCTGTATGTTCCTGTGTCTTTCTGTGTCTTTCTGTGTTTCTTGTGCTCGCGGGTGTCTGCTCATGGAAAGCTGGCCGACAGCCAGAACCCAGCAGCCCTGTGCCCAAAGTGGGACTACGGACAGACAGGAGAGGTCACACCTCGGGAGCGGACAGAGGTCGGGAGCGGCCCTTCGGAGGATTGCGTCTGCCATTTTGTCATTTCTTCTGGAGCCCCTTAAAAGGCGGGGACCCCCTCTGTCGCCCACAGAGGCAGACAGAGCTTGCACTTTGACGTGAGAAGACGCGGCACCGTGCCTCTCCCGTGAGTGCCTCTCCCTGTGCCTCTCCCCGTGAGTGCCTCTCCCGTGAGTGCCTCTTCCCGTGCCTCTCACCGTGCCTCTCCCGTGAGTGCCTCTCCCGTGAGTGCCTCTCCCCGTGCCTCTCCCCGTGAGTGCCTCTTCCCGTGCCTCTCACCGTGCCTCTCCCCGTGCCTCTCCCCGTGCCTCTCCCGTGAGTGCCTCTCCCGTGCCTCTCCCGTGAGTGCCTCTCCCGTGCCTCTCCCCGTGCCTCTCCCGTGAGTGCGGCCGTGCTGAAGAAGCTGCTGGATTGTTGTAATATATTTGACACAAAGCCTTCAGGCGAGGAATACGCTTAAAATGTTTTTTTGTGTCGCATGTCGTCCTCCCCCCTGCTGGGACTTGCACCCTCTAAGGTGGGATATTTGAGTGCCTGGCTGTATAAAGCCCATGGTGGAATGATGCCTGCCTTGTCCTTGTGTTATTTATGATGTGGTGTGGGGAAAACAGGGGGATTGTATGGTACTGTTTGTGTGCTGAGGACGCTTGCGTTTCCTGATACAGGGGATGATGGAACCTTTTCTTGTTTATGTATTTTTTTTTTGGACTTGCAACCCCTCTTTGCTGTCAGTAATCACCCGGGAGCCCAGTAATCCTCTGAGCATACAGATGTCGCCAGGGAAATATTAATGTTTATGATATTAATGTGCTTTTCAGTTCCTTTCTACTCCCGAGATGAGGCCCCTTCTCCTTGCATGTTCCTCTGGGAATTAGATGTACTACACGGGATTGGCTGTGAGCTGGATCTCTCCAACGCTGAGATCAGTCTGACGCAAGGTGATATCACTGCTATAAGAAGCGTGTGCACACACAACACCCCGTCTCTGTTTTTCATAAACAACAAACACGGGAAAAGCCTTGGATGTGTGATATTTCTGAGCATAGAGATAAGGGGGGGGGGGAGTGTCATGTCAAGCTCTTTAGCCAGATTTGCTAAAGCGGTTTTAAGTCACTGCGTCCCTGATTGGCTAAAGCGGTTTTAAGTAACTGCGTTCCTGATTGGCTAAAGTGGTTTTAAGTAACTGCATTCCTGATTGGCTAAAGCGGCTTTAAGTCCTGTGTTCCTAATTTTCAGAGACACTGGTAATTTGTTTGCAACTTCAAATGTCCAGTGAGCAAAACAGAATATCCCATATTTCTGTACTGCTTGCATCTTGATTTCAGTATATTTCATGTGCTCAGAATAAAACACAAAATTAAAAAAAAATTCTGTTCAGCTGCTTTCTGCATATTTTCTGTTATATATTATATAACATTTATAGTTTAATGATCCAAATTTAATCCCAGTGGATTTGCAGGGCACATGTTGATAGACCTCCCATCCATAGGGGGAGCTGTTTGCTCTGGCCCTGCTCATATCCCTGTTGAAGACACATTACCTAGTCATGACCTTCAGTGGGACAACCTGCTTAACAAAACTGGCTATGTGCGACAGAATACCTATGTGATTTCACTGTTCTCGCCTGGTTTTCCCTGTTAAATTTGACTTGCATGGGGACATATGTAAATGAAGCTCCTGTTTTTTTTGTCAAAGTTGCTATCAGTATAAATGCAGACCACCATCCTTTTATTGAGGGTATAATGACCCAATTTTCAAGATAAATGCAGAGCGTAGTGTCCATCCATCATTGCTGTCACCTCAAACATGAAAACAGAGCCAGTAAATTAAACCCTTTCTGCCCGTATACATTCCTGTTAAGTCATCAATAGAGTAGTCTCTTCATTGTTTCATGTGACAAGAGTAAAGCCAGTAATGAATTATCAGATACTGCCCCTGGAGAAGGAGGTCTACCTGTCTACACCTGTGCAGTACATCCCACTGGCCGTCAGGTGTCAGCCCCTGTTCCCCCAGAGCGGCCTGCTCGCCTCTAACTTCAGCCGGGTTGACGTGCGCGTCAGAGACAACGTAGCCAGTGAGCATTTGAGGACGTGCTGTGGGCAGCGTTTGTGTTGTGTCTGGCCAAGTCACAAACAACAAGCTCCAATGAAGGGAAAAGGTAATGCCCAGCCTCCCTTGCAGCCTGTATGACACTCGAAAATTATTTGAAATGTAGGTAATTTTGGACTTCTAAAGGTCAAGAGAGGAATTGCAACAAGCAACAAACACTTTCAAAGCACAACACTGTTTATCCCTTCCCCTTCTCTGTAAACGCGCTGACGTTGAAATGCCATTGGCTGTGGCAATTAGAACTGATCTTCAACCAATGAGCTTGATTTGTATAGCATTATACAGTTATACAATGTTTTGGTACGAAGTGTTCGGGCCATCCATTGTATATTTTGAAACCTGAATTTAAGGACTGTAAACACAGGCAGAGGGTGAGTCAACATGTCAGTGAGCCTTTTTCAATTATAGGAAGGTATTTACAATGGTCTTGTAACAATGTTTTAACACAAAAATCTTACCTATTGTACCTTTAATCCTTAATATATAGGATATACCAGGTCAATTAAGGTGTTTTAACTTCATTCCTTCCTCAGTGAGAGTGCCTCAAACCTTACTGAAGTAAGCCCAGTTACTTTCACCAGGCTGTGACACCCTTCTCTGTTTTTCCTTTGTATGTATTGTACCAGTGAAAACAGGAAAATTATTTTGGAAATGTAGTAATTAAGCGTTTTGAAAATGAACACAACCCGCTGTTTTCTCTTTACTCGCATGGCGATGTCATTTGCATGCCTTTGAATAGCTACTCTGAGGGGATTTCCTTTAGATAATATTCTCAACACCATGCAGTCTTTGTTTTAGACACGGCAAACAAACAAACAAGAAGAAAAAGCATCCTGTCTGAAAAAAACAGGGTATTGTTTTCCCCTCTCGACCCGTGAATGACCTACAGGAAGCAGATGATGGCGGCAAAGAATATCACTCAAGGAGCTTAACAAGAGCAGACCTTCTTATTAGAACAAAAAAAAAGAAAAAAATGCAAGAAAGAAAAAGGCGTCTGGACTCGAGCATGGATCTTTTCTATGGTCTTGATTAGAGGTGCCATCCATCACGGCCAAAAGTTTCTATTCATTTTGGCGATTGTGGAAATGATGAATGAATGTGGCAATGGATGGTGTGTCAGAGGGGAGTGGGAGATGGATGCTCTCTTCGCAGGATGAGTGTAATAAGTACAGTTAGTGCTGGCAGGCAGCCAAGAGTTCAGCTCCAATCGCCATGGATCACTCTCCCGTCCGAGCCCCTCCCTTCCCCCCGTGCTCCCTCCCTTACCCCATGCTCCCTTACCGCGAGGGCTGTCCTCAGGCAGACCTACCCCCCCCCCCCCATTTACATGACATTACATTACATTACAGGCAGTTAGCCAATGCTCTTATCCAGAGCGACCTACAACGAAGTGCAGATCAAACACAGGAACAAGTGTGAAGAGGACCCGAGAGGACAGTGCCGTTCCGAGTCCTAGCGTGACCATGCAGATACGTTTATCAGTAAATGAGCACATTGCCAGTGGCCCCCCCACCGCACCCTCCATGTCGCTTATAAAACGTTCCCTTTTGTGGATATCAGTTGTCAAAGTGCTGAGGGCAGTGTGCAAATACAAATAAAAAGCTCTTCGTGACCATGGCCACGATGTCTGTATTGGTTTCTCAAAACTCTCAGACTGCGGAACCCCCACAAGAACTAACAGTGAACTGCCTGGTTTAGTATGAGAAATCAAATGAATCGTATTTTGATACACGGAACAGTAAAATTAACTAACCAAGTGACACCTGCAAAGTGACCGCCGAGCCCATTGGCCTTATAACACCAAAAGTATTTAAACTTGCATCAAGCTTTTGTACATTTAGCTATTGTTTTTACATTCTAACCTCTGCCAGGTAAAAATGTCTGTCCATCAGTTTGTCGGTCCGTGAATCTACCATATTGAGATGAAATCCCAAGAGGAAGAAACCCATCGATTTTAGTGACCCCTTGACCCCTTGCCACCATCAGGCCAAACTTTAAATTTGTGATTGACATATCTTGGAAAGTAATGGCACGATTGCCGTGAAATTTGTTGTGCTCATTCAACTTCCCAAGAGTAAGAAACCATTACATTTGGTATCCCCCTTACCTTTCCTCTAGCGCCACCATCCGGCCAAACACATCTAAACAAATTGGTATGGATTGCCAAGACATTAGTTGTACCCATTCATGTGAGAGGAGACATGCCTTGGCAGAGATCTGCACTCTACTGAATTCTTTCATTCTTTCATTTTTTCTAGTTTCTTTCTTTGCCACATCCAGCTGACGTGGCTGATCAGCTGCACCACTCTGTTACAATGGATAGAAAATAAAATGCTTGTAATATGTGATAACAGATATTCATTAGATTAAATATTGAACTGTAACTCTGGTACGTACTGTAGGTAATTGTGATATCTACACCATGTTTAATGTTTGTAAAAATTTCAGGTTTGCCTAACAGACATGACATTGTCGAAATTCTGTGCCAAAGATTGTTATCTGGGTTTGGGCATACCTGTTACCTGATATTTATTTTGCTGCAACCAGTATTAAAAAATATCAGCACTTGAAAGCAAATGTTATTATCCAAAGAAACAATTATCCCTGAACAGCCATTCCCACGCTTTGCAGTAAGATGGATGCTGACAGGACTGTAAAGCAAATTCTGCATCTTAAGATGAGACTTCCTTCTGCTTTCCACAGCTGTCAGGCAATGCAGTGCTTGAAATAATCCACCCCTGGTGAGGTGGAATTTGCCATGCCATGCCAGTTACAATATTGGCAAGAGTAATCTGTGTCAACACACTCACAGAGCTCCCTGCATGAAGCTTCAAATGAGAAAATAACGGAAGAAAATAGGTATAT
This sequence comes from Conger conger, assembly GCF_963514075.1. Taxonomy (NCBI): domain Eukaryota; kingdom Metazoa; phylum Chordata; class Actinopteri; order Anguilliformes; family Congridae; genus Conger; species Conger conger. Next base: position 49,708,794 of record NC_083765.1, on the reverse strand, counting down.
GTCGCTTCTCAGCTCCCTTTAGCCCAGTGGATTAAAAGACAAGCTAAAAGATCATTTTTTTTAATTCAGAGAGTGTTTCCTGCTTTGAAAAGCTGTGACAGGGAGACCAAGCCCTGCGCATGCATGCGTTCAAATTCATCTTGTAAGCCGGCTCGTTGCACGGCTGCCAAAATAATGGAATTGCATTTTGAAATAATGTGCTGCTTACAGCTCCTCACTCGTCTCACAGAGAGAGGAGAGCGTCTGGCCTGAGGCCATTCAGTGCAAACCAGAGGTCCCTGAGCCTTTTCCAGTGTTGAAGTATAGACACGTCTTGTTTTCCTTTGGGAGGGGGGGGGGGGGGGGAGTTAAAAAGACTGATAAATGATTATAAATAAAGCTTCCTGCATACACCCCCTCCTCCCACCCTCCACTACCTGTACCTCCTCTCTCTCACCGATTATCTCAGATTCATCTCCACTTTCTACACTTTCTACACTCCGCTTACATATCCAACGCCCCGGCTTATTAACATGAAAGAACCTCCGATCGTAACAACATAACAGTGTTGAATATCTCACTTTTACACTTGAATTTCTTCTCGTCCTGCGGGCATAAATGATTAAAACTAGTAACATTTTGCCCAGGAGTATAGACCTTCCACTGTCCGTGTTTTAACATATTGAAGTTTTTTCGGAATCATCTTTGTTTTTTATCCAAAGGAGCCAAATTGTGAAGACATCTGTTATGCCATTAATTTCTCATAAGTCTTAAGCTCCTTGAGGCCTGAAATGAGGCTTCAATCGAGCTGAATTAATGAAACATGATTGATCTCATGGAAAGGCTGTCATGCTGAAAGGCCCCCCATGAAACAATATCTCCAAAAGATCTCCGCTGCGTCCTGCTCAGATTAAAGGCATGATAAATTGTATGTGAAGTAGATTGTTGGTTTTTCAGCAAAAGTTGAACTGTGACTCCAGCAGGGCCTGGATTGGCGGCTCACTTCCAGTAGACGACAGAGCACAGTGCCACCGATCGCACGGGCAACACCCCGCCAAGGGAGACGCCCCGCCAAAAAAACATGGGGCCTCCACTGCGAAGGAAGCCTTTCCCTGTTTGTGTGGCACTGTGAAGGGACTGAGCCACCTCCATCCTACCCTGCAGCCAAGACTGCGCTCTGATTGTAAGTACTAGTAAGTGTTAATCATCTTCCCCCCTCAGTGTCTACAGCAGGGGTGTCAAACTCCAGCCCTGGAGGGCCACAGTGTCTGCTGGTGATTGTGGTTTCCTTTCAATAAGCAGCCAATTAAGGCCTTGAGAACAAGGTGTGTGGACCAATGGGGGAGGTATCTCTCGTGCAGAAACACGCCAAAAACCAGCAGACACTGCGGCCCTCATAGACTGGAGTTTGACACTCCTGGTCTACAGGATTTCCGTACGGCGTGTTCAGTGACTGCTAATGTCCATGAACGTGCCACGCTTTATTACCGACATCAATCCTGGGACGACCCGGCTTGTTCACAGGCCTCAGTACCGGCTTTCTCTCGCCTAATTATTTTTATGCAAAACAAGGAAGTGACACACAAACACACTGGGAAAATTTGGATAAACCCCATCATTGTTTTGCTCCGCGCCTGGTGTAATTAAAATTCCTGCTTCTCTGTTCCCCCTGCATTGTTAGCGCATTCTTCAGAAGTGAAGCAAGGAACAAATGAGAGAGAGAGAGCGAACATCTCCTCCAGCGGAATGCACACTTTCTCAAGAGGTTTACCCCACTTTATTCTCAGACTGACAGAAATAGGTTCTCGACACATACACACTGCTTCGCTTCATTAAAGTAGTCCATCCTGAAAAACAAACAAACATACAAAACAAACACCCCTCCCCCTCCCCCACTGCCAAAAGTGTCACAGCCCTGGCAATCCATCATTTTGGACTCGAGGGGTTAATTGTCTGCCGTTGCTTCAAAGGTGAGGTTTGATACATCTTTTGAGAACTGTCTTTAGCCTTGCTGGAGATGGGCACTTGAGATTTCACACAACGCTGACGTCTTCTCAGGTAATCCTGTCTCTCCAAGGTGTTATTGAATCGCTGTTGTTTTTTCATGGTATCGTGGAGGGGAATAGCAGGGAGGCAAGGATTCTGACTCTAGGGTCTATTATGGCTGGTAGATTTTCATTCACCCTGCAAATCCCTGTCAAAATAAACTTGGACCTTTTAAGGAGCAACACTGAGAAACGGAGGGAAGAGTCTCAGGGCAGATTGTGGGCCTTTCGAAAATCTCCAGCCATATGACTTTCAAATCTGATGTCTACGCCAGTGCTCTGCCGCGTTAAGGTGAGAGACCAGGCAAATTGCAGGTTTAGCTGGTGTATAACAGGTAGCTGAGCCATAGAAGAGCTTTACCTGTGAGGCTCTGTACTTTCTTCACAATGCCATTCCTCTGCCATACTTGAAATCAATGCAGGATTCAATTATGGCACAATATTCTGTTAAGAATGTTACACATTCACATGGCAACATGTCAGTCTAACAATGAGCATTTGTTTGACATATATGTAGACTTGCGGTTATAGACCAGTCATGATTTTTCAGTCTGTATCAAGGTATAAAATGAGCCTCATCCATCACGCTGCTGCCAGCTCTGCAGTAGATATTCTGCAAGAATTTTTCTCTTGACAAATTTTCCTGTTCAACTCAATGGAAAGGATATTCAGGAGAAATAATATTCTAACACTCCCATCCAGAACTCTAGCTAGCTACCCAAGCTAGCTACGTTTACCTTTCCTTTGCTCACGGGACACGTGTGCTTCCGTGCACGTGCACACACGCACACACACACACGCACACACACACCTACCTCATCCTACATCCTTTGCTAGCTCAACCCCAAATATGTATCAGTATGTTTAATCATTGATATTGATTATTCTCATTATTAATTAAAATACTAAAGTAACAAATTTAAGTACATATAGCTACAAAATACTTACGTAATTGATTTCTATAAATTAATCGACTCCTGCGTTCCTCTGACAATAATCTATTTGGTTGTTGATTCAAAGAGAATATGTGATTGAATCCTCAGCAGCCTGCCCAGTGGTACATGTTGTTTGAACTAGACCACCATAGTTTCAGTACCCATAGCAGGTATTGCGTGTTGGAAGCCTTGACGGTGCATAGGTCAGGATAATGTTCTCGGTGCTTCTGTGAATTTCCTGTTTTTTTTAGCTTTTGGCATTATCTCTTCTTTAAAACTGTATGTGTTTGTGCTGTCCCTGATCATTCATATGGTGTGTTATACTGTATGTGTTTGTACTGTCCCTGATCATTCCTATGTGTGTTATACTGTATGTGTTTGTGCTGACCCTGATCATTCCTATGTGTTATACTGTATGGCTATACATACTTTATGTACACACCTTGCTCAATTCATTATTAAACCAAATACAATGATTTTCATGAATGCACTTTATTAAAGCATAACAATGCTGTCATAGACATTTCCGGACACGTTATAGCTGTAAGTGTATTATAACATTGATGACTACAGGTGTGTGGTGTGCCCCAGGCCATGCATAGTTGAGTCTGTTCTCCACCACGACATATAAACCAGCAAATCCATCAATACGAGTATTTAGGGTAACGCAAGCACCCCCCTACAGAAATAAAAATAGACTTTTATAAAGGGAAACCACGGTTGAGTCCACAGAATCTGACGGCAAGCATCCTTTTTGTGATTGTGACTAGTTTGTAATTTACTCAATTAGTCATCCCCTGGTGACTCAGCTGACCTGCCTTGAAATAACACACTTGTGGTTCAGGAATAAGAAAGGTTTAAAAACAAAACAAACCATATTACCATATTTACTATTTGAGTCTTTTGTGTTCAGTTGTCCTCTCAATAACAGGGACTGTGCATGCACCTCTCATATAAAAAAAGCACAGACTCAGCATCGCCGTCCGTTACGTTTACAAAGACAGTCATCACAGATCAGGTTGTGCATTTTAAAGCCTGCTGGCGGAAATGGCTTGGCTCCATTCTCACAAGATGTGAGCATGCAGAGGGAGGGGCAATAGTAAAGATGTTAACTTAGTCCATCGTCTCCCGTTTTGCTGGGTAATGCTTTGGTGTATTATCGATCAAACCTCACTGAAATATGTAATCGTTTTGGATTCAAATACTTTACAATTTGTGATTGATGAAGGCTCCTGGGTGTCACCCCTGTCACTTCAGCACGCTCGGGGCTAGGGATCAAACCGGCAACCCTCCGACTGCCAGATGACCGCTCCTGAATTTTAGAGCTCCTCTAGGTCTCAAGCCTGATTATTAAACCTACCCATCCAGTGGGTGAAAAATTTAAATGGCAGACACATAACAATCCTCTTAGTATACAGAACTCCACCCAACCAGCTCTTACACTCTCAAACTGCTGGAATGGGATTGGATTGGGGAGTGGAATCTGTGGATCTGGCTGCAATATTTATAGGTTCAGGTTGACTGGGTAAATTGAATATCAACGCTGGTCTCACTTGTTTAACTGGTGCTTGGGGAAATATGTTTCCTGGGTGATAACCTCTTGTGTCTGCATAGGGATGAAAGGCTGTGTGGGCTCAGTTATTCAAATTATAACTACCCTCTCTCCCCCTCTCCTCTCCTCCTCTCCCCTCTCTCCTCCTCTCCCCTCTCTCCTCTCATCTTCTCCCCTCTCTCCTCCTCTCCTCTCCCCTTCTCTCCTCCTCTCCCCTCCTCTCTTCCTCTCCTCCTCTCACCCTCTCCTCTCCTCCTCTCCTCTCCTCTCCCCCTCTCCTCTCCTCTCCTCTCCTCCCCTGTATATGGCTCCAACTTGGTCCTCAATCGTCCCTATTTTAATAAAAAATATCTGATGATGCAATTATGTTATTTGCATGAGAGATGAGTTTTGTGTGTCAGGTCCCACAATGCTATTTCGGTGAGAAAGATAGGCTGGAGCCTGCAAATTCAGAATGCAAATAAAAATAAATACATAAGGCACATACTAAACTAAACTGCCTTATTGGTGAGCTATAGCTATATCTGATGGTTTTTTATTAATTAATTGTTGCATTTATACTCGTGAAAAATCATGGGAAATCGTAGTGATTACAACAGATTTTTGTCAATTGTATTCATCATTTAACAAGTGAAGTGAAGGAGCTGCATGTTCTCATTTAACAAGTGAAGTGAAGGAGAACTACAAGCCTGATCAGCAGGCTGGTTCCTGTTTTTAAGCAGATGTTTTGAGGACAAGGTGTGTTCTATCCAAAATGGTAAATGGCAGGCATTTATATAGCGCCTTTATCCAAAGCGCTGTACAATCGATGCTTCTCCATTCACCCATTCATACACACACTCACACACCAACGGCGATTGGCTGCCATGCAAGGCCCCAACCAGCTCGTCAGGAGCATTTTGGGGTTAGGTGTCTTGCTCAGGGACACTTCGACATAGCCCAGGTGGGGGATCGAACCGGCAATCCTCCGATTGCCAGACGACTGCTCTTACTGCCTGAGCCATGTCGCCCCAAGGTTCAGCAAAAGTGAAAGTGAAATTATCAGACCGAGAGACTGTAACATGGAGGCTAAAGCTTTGTTTCCTGAGGACGATCTGTGTTGCTCTATATGTTGTGAGATTTTTAAAGATCCTGTTGTCCTGAAATGCAGCCACAGCTTCTGTGGAGCGTGTCTGGAGCAGTGCTGGGAACAGAAGAGCTCTCGAGAGTGTCCCCTCTGCAGGAGAAAGGCCTCTATGCATAAACCACCTGCAAACCTGGCCTTAAAAAACATTGTGGAGTCTTTCTTAAAGCAGAAGACTGAGAGAGAAACTACAGACAAGACTGACGCTCGCTGTACTCTTCATGGAGAGAAACTTCTTTTATTCTGTGAACATGACAAAGAGCCTCTCTGTCTCGTCTGTCAGACTTCAAAAAAACACAGAAACCACCCGGTCTGTCCAGTGGAAGAGGCCACTCTGGAGCTGAAGGTATTGTTTTAAATGACAACATTTCAATTCAAATATGACTAAAACCTCTGTGTAAAACATTCAGTTCTGACAGACAGGTAAAAATATTCATACCATATAATTAAGTAGTAAGTGTTTGTACACATTTTTAATCATGAAATAAACTGGTTGAGGCAGGTGGTTTTAATGTTGTGGCTCATTGGTGTATAATCTATGTATGAGTTAAGGGAGACTTTTTAATGCAGAGTAACACAAGTAACACTAGATGTGTTGTCCTGAACTAGACATCCATCCATCCATCCATCGTCACCCGCTTATCCGGAGTCGGGTCGCGGGGGCAGTAGGCAAAGCCGGGTATTCCAGGCGTCCCTCTCCCCAGCAACGCATTCTAGCTCCTCCTGGGGGATCCCGAGGCGTTCCCTGGCCAGGAGAGATATATAATCTCTCCAGCGGGCTCTGGGTCTCCCTCGGGGTCTCCGCCCAGTTGGACGAGCCCGGAAAACCTCCAAAGGGAGGCGCCCGGGAGGCATCCTGATCAGATGCCCGAACCACCTCAATTGGCTCCTTTCGACGCGAAGGAGCAGCGGCTCTACTCCGAGCTCCCTCCGGATGTCCGAGCTCCTCACCCTATCTCTAAGGCTGAGCCCGGCCACCCTACGGAGGAAGCTCATTTCGGCCGCTTGTATACGCGATCTCGTTCTTTCGGTCACTACCCAAAGCTCGTGACCATAGGTGAGGGTTGGGACGTAGATCGACCAGTAAATCGAGAGCTTCGCCTTCCGGCTCAGCTCCTTCTTCACCACAACGGTCCGGTGCAACGCCCGCATTACTGCTGACGCTGCACCGATCCGCCTGTCGATCTCACGCTCCCTTCTACCCTCACTCGTGAACAAGACCCCGAGATACTTGAACTCCTTCACTTGGGGCAAAGACTCGTTCCCAACCCGGAGGGAGCAATCCACCGTTTTCCGGCAGAGAACCATGGCCTCGGACTTGGAGGTGCTGACTCTCATCCCGGCCGCTTCACACTCGGCTGCAAACCGCTCCAGTGCGTGCTGAAGGTCACGGTCCGATGAAGCCAGCAGAACCACATCATCCGCAAAAAGCAGAGATGCGATTCTGAGGTCACCAAACCGGACACTCTCCTGACCTCGGCTGCGCCTTGAGATCCTGTCCATGAATACCACAAACAGGACCGGTGACAAGGGGCAACCTTGGCGGAGTCCAACACCCACCGGAAACGTGCTTGACTTTGTGCCGAGAATGCGGACACAGCTCTCACTTTGGTTATACAGGGACCGGATGGCTCGTAACAACGGCCCCGGTACCCCATACTCCCGCAGTACACCCCACAGGGTTCCCCGGGGGACACGGTCGAAAGCCTTCTCCAAGTCCACGAAGCACATGTGGACTGGATGGGCAAACTCCCATGACCCCGCCAGCAACCCTGCCAAGGTAAAGAGCTGGTCCACTGTTCCACGGCCAGGACGGAAGCCACATTGCTCCTCCTGAATCCGAGGTTCGACCGTCGGTCGGAGCCTCCTTTCCAGTACCCTAGAGTAAGCTTTCCCAGGGAGGCTGAGGAGTGTGATACCCCGGTAATTGGAGCACACCCTCCGATCCCCCTTCTTGAAAATGGGGACCACCACCCCGGTCTGCCACTCTACAGGTACTGTCCCCGATCTCCACGCGACACTGAAGAGGCGTGTCAGCCAAGACAGCCCAACAATGTCCAGAGCCTTCAGCATCTCAGGGCGAATCTCATCTACACCCGGCGACTTGCCACTGAGGAGCTTTTTGACTACCTCAGCAACTTCCGCCAGGGATATAGGTGCAGATTCCCCCGAGTCTTCAGGCTCTGCCTCTTCCACAGAGGACGTGTTGTTCGGGTTCAGGAGCTCCTCGAAGTGCTCTTTCCACCGTCCGACAATATCCCCAGTCCGGGTCAGCAGTTCTCCTCCCCTGCTGAAAACAGCCTGAGACAAGCCCTGCTTTCCCTTTCTGAGTCGTCGGATGGTTTGCCAGAACTTCCTCGAGGCCAACCGAAAGTCCTTCTCCATAGCCTCCCCGAACTCCTCCCATACCCGGGTTTTTGCTTCAGTGACTGCCGAAGCTGCAGCCCTTCTGGCCACCCGGTACCTGTCTGCTGCTTCAGGGGACCCCCGGGCCAGCCAAGCCCGAAAGGCCTCCTTCTTCAGCTTGACGGCCTCCCTCACCGCTGGTGTCCACCAGCGGGTTCTTGGGTTGCCGCCCCGACAGGCACCGATGACCTTCTGACCACAGCTCCTGCTTGCCGCCTCTGCAATGGAGGCTTTGAACATGGCCCACTCGGACTCCATGTCCCCAGCTTCCCCCGGGATGCGTGAGAAGTTCTTCCGGAGGTGGGAGTTGAAGACCTCGCGAACAGGGGCCTCCGCCAGACGTTCCCAGTTCACCCTCACTACACGTTTGGGTTTACCGGGTCTGTCAGGCAGCCTCCCCGGCCACTTGATCCAACTCACCACCAGGTGGTGATCAGTTGACAGCTCTGCTCCTCTCTTCACCCGAGTGTCCAAGACATACGGCCGCAGGTCTGATGATACGACCACAAAGTCGATCATCGATCTTTGGCCTAAGGTGCTCTGGTACCAAGTACACTTATGAGCTACCCTATGCTCGAACATGGTGTTTGTTATCGACAATCCATGGCCAGCACAGAAGTCCAATAACAAAACACCGCTTGGGTTCAGATCAGGCAGGCCGTTCCTCCCAATCACCCCCCTCCAGGTTTCTCCGTCATTGCCCACGTGAGCGTTGAAGTCGCCCAGCAGAACTATGGAGTCTCCGGGTGGCACCCTTTCCAGGATGCCACCCAGTGACTCCAAGAAGGCCGGATACTCTGAACTGCCATTTGGTGCATACGCACAAATGACAGTCAGAGCCTTCCCCCCAGCGACACGTAGTCGCAGAGAAGCGACCCTCTCGTTCCCCGGGTGGAACTCCAACACAGTGGCGCTCAGCCGGTGGCTTGTGAGTATCCCCACACCCGCCCGGCGCCTCTCACCTTGAGAAAGAACAGAGTCCAGCCCCTCTCCAGGAGTTTGGTTCCGGAACCAGTACTGTGCGTGGAGGTGAGCCCAACTATATCTAGTTGGTACCGCTCCGCCTCCCGCACTAGCTCAGGTTCCTTCCCCACCAGAGAGGTGACGTTCCACGTCCCCAGAACCAGTCTGCAACGCCGAGGATCAGCACGCCCAGATCCCCGCCTTTGCCTACTGCCCGTTGGGCAAAGCACCCGACTCCGATGCCGACCCCTGCAGGTGGTGAGCCCACAGGGCGGCGACCCCACGTGACCAGTTCGGGCTGTGCCCGGCCGGGCCCCATGGGATAAGGCCCGGCCACCAGACGCTCGCCGACGAGCTCCCCTCCCGGGTCTGGCTCCAGCAGGGGGCCCCGGTTTCCCTTTTCCGGGCGAGGTAACTGGGTCTTTGTGTGGCCGTGTCATGGGAGTCTTTGAATCGCTCTTAGTCCGGCCCCTCCCCCGGGACCAATTTGCCTTGGGAGACCCTACTGGGGGCTAACAGTGCCCCCGACAACCTAGCTCCCAGGATCACCGGGACACACAAACCCCTCCACCACGTTAAGGTGGCGATTCCTCGGAGGGGACTCTGTTCTTTTCTGGAGTTGCTCAAGGTGAACTAGACATGAAGGTGTAAAAAAATGTGTTGTATTTAATAGATCTGTTCTGAGAGTGTACATACAAGGAAACTGTAGCAACAAGTCAAACCAATTCTATGAATGCTTCAACATTCCTTACAGTCGGCTGTAGATTATGTTGTGGTTTAGTAATCCTTTTATGCTGAAATATTCGACTGGATTATTTGTACGGAAAATGCAACATATAATGTTATGATGCCCTATAAAAGTTACAGTGACCTTCACTTGTATTGTAGCAGGGTAATACTGTGCCATTTGTGATAATAAGTGATAACTGGTTCATGTCACTCCAGATGGAACTCAAGCCTGCACTCAGTCTTATTAAAGAAAAACTGAAGAAGTTTACAGAGGTTGAACAAGGATGTAAGAAGACAGCAGAGCACATCAGGGTACGTAAAGCATTTCCAAATGATTTTTAGCTGTATGAAAAAAAAACTGTATTTTTGATTAATGTTGTGTGTGATAACAAACACACCAACTGCCATACATAATAAAGCATAGCTACACTATTCGGGTTATAATGGTGTTTGAATCGCAGAGTCAAGCCCAGCACACAGAGAGGCAGATAAAGGCAGAGTTTGAGAAGCTCCACCAGTTCCTGCGTGAGGAAGAGGAGGCCAGACTAGCTGCACTGAAGGAGGAAGAGGAGCAGAAGAGTCAGATAATGGAGGACAAGCTAGAACACATCACTGGAGACATCTCCACCCTTACAGACAAAATCACAGCTATAGAGACGGGCATGGAGACCGAAGACACCTCCTTTTTAAAGGTAGGAGCTTCATTTACTGACCGAGATTATACCGATTAACCTCAGTAAAGTAACGTCATGTGTACTGTTATCATCTGCATCACTTTCATTAACATGGCTCTGGTTTTTTCTCACTTATTCTTTTTCATAAATTACTTGACTAAATACATTTATACACATATAATTATGCTGGTATGTGTTTTTCAGAGCTACAAGAACATCAAGGAAAGGTATGTGGACTCTCAACTCATTTCATCTTGTGTGTTTAAGTCTCTTCAGTTCCCGATGCTGACTGACTCCTGCCTGTTGTTACAGAGCCCAGTGCACACTGCAGGACCCAGAGCTGCTCTCAGGGCCGCTGGTAGACGTGGCCAAACACCTGGGCAACCTGACGTTCAGAGTCTGGGAGAAGATGCTGGGGATGGTGCAGTACAGAGAGTATCTGGGCCAGATGCTGAAATCAGGTTTTTTGGACACATCAATGGTGCTGAAGATATTCAGCACAGAGTCATCCATTCTCAGTTTCCTCCAAGATCAAGAAGATCCTGAGGGCTGCACTGCTCTCAGTTTAATATCAGAACACACGCAGACACAGGATTAACACACAATTTAAAACCTCATTAATAATATGTTTTATTAGCTGTGTCATTGTATGCATCAAGTTTTCTATGAGTTTCTCATTTTCCTAATGCAAATATGTTTTATGTTTAAATTATCAATCACAATAACTGCAGTATATTATGCACAGCATATATAATATGACTAGTATATCATATTTCCTGTGTACGTGACCTAATCTAAATACAGTCTGTAAAATGTAACTCTTCTTCCCGCTGTTTAAATTTCTCTCTTCAGCTCCTGTGATGCTGGACCCCAACACTGCACATCACAAACTCTCTCTCTCTGATGATCTGACCACTGTGAGACACACAGGTACAGCGCAGAAATGTCCTGACAACCCAGAGAGGTTTAACAGCTGTGTGTCTGTGCTGGGATCTGAGGGGTTCACCTCAGGGAAACACAGCTGGGAGGTGAAGGTTGGGAATAAACGTGAGTGGGATGTAGGAGTGGTGAAAGAGTCCATCAACAGGAAGGGAAGTATAACATGCAGCCCAGGGAGAGGATACTGGGTCATAATGCTGAAGAATGGTGATGAGTACAGAGCAGCAGGAGTGGCTGACCTCACACTGGAGAGGAAACCCCAGAGCATCAGGGTGCAGCTGGACTATGACGGGGGGGAGGTGTCCTTCTTCAACTCCAGTGACATGTCACTCATTTACACTTTTAAACACACATTTACTGAGAGGGTGTTCCCATACTTCTCTCCTGGTTTGAGAGATGGTGGTAAGAACGATGGACCCCTGCAGATCTGCCCAGTGAAAGTCTCTGTAACAGTGACGTCATCCCAGTGAAGGTGTGTTTAAAAATGTAATTAAAAATGCTTGTAGCATGTTTCTGATCAGCCTCAGCATGACTGTTGATTTGAACTGTGGTAGACTTGCTGGACATGTGAACTGATCGGGCGGGGATACGCTCTCAGTGTCTGAAAAAGGTACAAGGTGGCACAAAGGGGGTGTTTTCAAAATGACAAAGGGGTGTGTCTGTCAGGGAGCAGACTGGTATACAGGGGTCATTTGCTTTTACCTGGTGTGGTTTATGCTATAAAGGAGACTATTAGGTCTTGTTAATATAAATTGCTTTTGGAACTGCAAATGCTCCTTTACAAAGGACCACATTATATTACACTTACTATTGACAAAATCCTTTTACTAATTGTAATTGATTGTTCTTTTCATCAGTAATTATTTTGTTGAGTTAATGAGCTGTAAATGCATTTTTGATAATGCACATGCAGGCAGTGTCTTTTGGGTTTGTTATCATATAAATTATTTGACAGCTTTATTTCATATCGTGTTTATATACAGATGCACTCTTGTGGGTAAATCGAATGCTTTCATACCTGATCGATGTCATTCTTGTTGAGCTGTATTCATGAGAGCGTGTTCAACTTTAATTGTGAGCATGGTGAGCTCTCGTTAGTGTGACTCCATCAGGCTCCTGGGCTCTTTTCACATTGTACTTTGCAGATGCAGTGAAGAATAAATTCACCCTGTCAGTACAAAAAATAAATGAATAATAAAATTATTTCAATACCTCCCATAAAACCTAACCCACCTACAGTACCTCTCATAAAATAATTTTTGGTGTCAATTATGCTAATTCACAATTCTCATGCACACATGATCATTTAAGAACAGGTCAGGATTCATCATGTTTACTTGTTCATTTTGGACAGTTTTCTGAAGTAGCGTTTGTTTAATCCAGTGTGGCACACTCATAAGGCCCATTGTTTCCTGATGAAGTCCAATGGGAATAGCAAATAATAATCCCCTTGGACAAAATTCTGGTGTTCATCTGTCTGTAAATGAGTGGTGAAATGTTCTCCATGGTGAACTTGCTCATCAAAGTGGCTTCTGAAGGAGAAGTAGCAAGCCACCCTCCATGGCTGTGTCTGTCTGTGTAAAGTCAGAGAGAGCTCTATTATTAGCGGTATTTATTTACGGAAAGGCCTCTGTGAAGAATTTCGAACACACCATTAGTCACGAGGCAAAAAAACCCCCCAAAAAACAACAACAAAAATACTTTGAACAATTAAGGGTTCATATTTCAAGCACATAGTTGCTAAAAGGCTGTGGTGAGACAATCTATGTTGTACAAGTCAGTAAAGGGACTTCTATGCAACTGGGCAATTTCAGAAGTGTGCTGGCCGCCCAGGGTTCCTCTGATTCCTGATTGGTCGCTTGGCCTTGATGTCTTCCTCCAAGTCCAGGTCATTGGCCACTGAGCTTGGTGGTTTAAATCAACAACCGTTTGAGCGCAGATCAGATTTGCCTTTGGTGTGCTGTAAGATTGGGAGCTGAGTGCATACTGTCAGTGATCTTCACAAGGGACCTTTGGAGTCTGTCACTGCAGTAAAACCGATCAATGATAAGAGCTCTCTGTCTCTTTGAAGCAGTTTGGCAGAGAGAGAAGCAGTCACGTGAGAGATAAGATTTAATTTTGCGTCATTCAACTAGGAAAACCTAATTGGTAAATAAACAAATTGTTCCTTTTTTTGTTGCAGAACTCACTTTGTCCTACGTGGTGGGATCAGTAATGTTGCACTCTGAATAGTTTCCCATCCAGGCATGAGAATAAATGTTGTTTGACACTAATCATAGAAGACAACACAATGCAGAGTATGGAAGTTTCAGTCCACTTCTTTTATTGCCAGTTGACGTGCTGTTTCACTGCTGGTGTGTGCACTAATGCTGAGACAGCGATGTGCTGAAATGGGTTCCTCTGTCTGGATCTGTATCAGTCCCACCTGCTGGGCAATGTGCTAAACAGCAGAAGCGCTGTTCCATGCCCCCCGCTGGTGGAAAAGTTAGACGCCTTTTTCCTCCCCCCATTTTAAAGTCTACTGCTGGGGAATAAAATAACTTTATAATAACAATACCTTTATTCACAGCCTCAAGTCCCAGGGTCACATCCCACAGTCCCAGGGCTACATCCATCACCTGCTATAACACGGCACAGACAGAATAATGACAGACAACCATAAACTTCACCCTCCTCCCCCCTCCCCTCCCGTCCTCTCCTCTGCTCTCCTGCCCTCCTCTCTCCTCCTCTCCCCTCCTCCTCTCCTCTCCTTTCCTCTCCCCTCCTCTCCTCCTCTCACCTCCCTGCCTCTCCACTCCTGCTCTCCTCTTCTCCTCTCCTTTCCTCTCCTCCTCCTCTCCTCTCCTCTCCTTCTCTCCCCTCCTCTCCTCTCCTCCCCCTCTCCTCCCCTCCTCTCCTCCCCTCCCCTCTCCTCCCCCTCCTCTCCTCCCCTCTCCTCCCCCTCCTCTCCTCCCCTCTCCTCCCCCTCCTCTCCTCCCCTCTCCTCTTCTCTCTCCTCCTCTCCTTTCCTCTCCCCTCCTCCCCCCTCTCCTTCTCTCCCCTCCTCTCTCCTCCTCTCCCCTCCTCTCTCCTCTCTCCTCTCCTCCCCCTCCTCTCCTTCCCTCTCCTCTTCTCTCTCCTCCTCTCCTCTCCCCTCCTCTCCCCTCCCCTCTCCTCTCCTTCTCTCCCCTCCTCTCTCCTCCTCTCTCCTCTCCTCCCCTCCTCCCCCTCCTCTCCTTCCCTCCTCCCCCTCCTCTCCTTCCCTCCTCCCCCTCCTCTCCTTCCCTCTCCTCCTCTCCTCTCCCCTCCTCTCCTCTCCTCTCTCCTCTCCCCCTCTCCTCTCCTCCCCTGTATGTGGCTCCAACTTGGTCCTCAATCGTCCCTATTTTAATAAATTCTGGTGTTCATCTGTTTGTAAAGGAGGGGTGAAATGTCCTCCACGGTGAACTCATCAAAGTGGCTTCTGAAGGAGAAGTAGCAAGCCACACTTCTCTAAGACGAGGAGCGCTGCATACCGAATGATCAGGATACCCTTCTTTATCTGGAGCTGGAATCCTAACCGGAACATATGCCAGCACTCCAACCAAGTGCTTCATGAATATGGGATTTAGAGTGCTATGCCCAGTTCTGCTCATATCCATCCATCCATCCATCCATCCATCCATCCATTATCTCTGCTTATTCTAAGCAGGGTCGCAGGGGGGCTGGAGTCTATCCCAGCATACATTGGGCGAAAGGCAGGAATACACCCTGGACAAGTCGCCAGTCCATCGCAGGGCACACACACCATTCACTCACACACTCATACCCACGGGCAATTTAGACTCTCCAATCAGCCTAACCTGCATGTCTTTGGACTGTGGGAGGAAACCGGAGTACCTGAAGAAAAACGGGGAGAACATGCAAACTCCACACAGAGAGGCCCTGGCCGACCGGGATTCGATCCCAGGACCTCCTTGCTGTGAGGTGGCAGTGCTACCCACTGCACCATCCGTGCCGCCTAGTTCCACTCATATGTATTTCATAATTTCATAGATGCAGGAAAATAGATTTACTTAGATTTGATGCATTACATTTTGCACCTGACTTTGCGGAATGCAACCTGAGCAGCAGCTGGAATAAAGTCAAGTCTATTGCCTCACATCCTTTGGCTCACAGAGCTCGCCTGTCACCTCAGAAAAGGAGCTTAAAGCTTAAAAGCTGAATTAAAAAACACGGCAGAGCAGACTCTGAGCCCTGTGACGACATCTGTCCTGAGGCGACCAACGAGACCCCTGCCCCCCTAAACACGGTCTCCCCCACACTCCTGCCGAAACACGCTCTCCTCCACACTCCTGCCCAAACACACTCTCCTCCACACTCCTGCCCAAACACGGTCTCCTCCACACTCCTGCCCAAACACGCTCTCCTCCACACTCCTGCCCAAACACACTCTCCTCCACACTCCTGCCCAAACACACTCTCCTCCACACTCCTGCCCAAAGACGATCTCCTCCACACGCCTGCCCAAACACGCTCTCCTCCACACTCCTGCCCAAACACGCTCTCCTCCACACTCCTGCCCAAACACGCTGTCCTCCACACTCCTGCCCAAACACGGTCTCCTCCACACTCCTGCCCAAACACGCTCCCCTCCACACTCCTGCCCAAACACGCTCTCCTCCACACTCCTGCCCAAACACGCTCTCCGCCACACTCCTGCTCCTGTTACTGCACATTCATTCATCTTGGAGAAGACCCCTGTCTCACGTCAGAGTGCCCTTGGCTCATGGCATGGTATTTTGAGGGCAAGGAACCAAAATGAAAACCCTGCCTTTCCTCTGTGGTGCCATTCATATCTTTCTCCTCCGCTCACTTTCCCTCTATGTCCACTTCAGCCTCCATCGCTACGAAGCCTGATGTCCTTGGTTCCTGACATTTATTTCATGACAAATATTACCTGGAGTTTGTTTTGCATTGAAAATAGTCGTTAGTAATCTCAGTAATTTCAGGCTGCCATCGCCTTCTTCTGAACAGACCACCCATGACAGGAGATTCTTGAAGGAACTTACAATTGTCACAGAGGCACTTATAAGGTTCCCTTGACACATGTTATCTCCTTAATGTTTTCTGGCGCTCTCAAGCTGAATGGTAGCCAAAAGTTTGACATTCTTCAGTAAAATGTAGGATTTGTCTTGGCATCCCGCAACTGAATTGGCAACCTTGAGCATGGAAACGGATGGAGTGCATTCTCAATTGCGGTAGAAGTCATTGCCAAAAGCTTTGTTATGTGCATCAACACAAACTACATGAAAACATGCCCCACATTCCAATTTCAGACTTAGCTTGAACTTGAACATTGGCATTTGCCTTTAATTTTGACCTACATGGACATAAAGATATAGCTTATACTCCAAAGAAAGGTTCAGCAGACACTGCTTACACCTCATATCCATTTGACTTCATAATATCAGATACAGAAATGGGCAGGTTGTCTGTGGATCCTTAACTCCTAATGGTCCACAGTGATGTACTGAACGTTCCAGAAATCGCAAGGTGGAGAATGGGGTGTGTTACGGAAGACTGGACAGCAGGCAGGCAGTCGTGTGTGTGGCAGCGGCTGTTACCGCCATTTCTTTTTGTGGAGGGAGGAGGGGTGGCTGATCTGCCTCGAGAAGAGAAACAGTCTCAGGAACCGCCAACACAGCCGCCATGCTTCCAGAACCGCCACCACAGCCGCCATGCTTCCAGAACCGCCAACACAGCCGCCATGCTTCCAGAACCGCCAACACAGCCGCCATGCTTCCAGAACCACCAACACAGCCGCCATGCTTCCAGAACCACCAACACAGCCGCCATGCTTCCAGAACCACCAACACAGCCGTTATGCTTCCAGAACCACCAACACAGCCGTTATGCTTCCAGAACCACCAACACAGCTGCCATGCTTCCAAAACCACCAACACAGCCGCCATGCTTCCAGAACCACCAACACAGCCACCATGCTTCCAGAACCACCAACACAGCCGTTATGCTTCCAGAACCACCAACACAGCTGCCATGCTTCCAGAACCACAAACACAGCCGCTATGCTTCCAGAACCACCAACACAGCCGCCATGCTTCCAGAACCACCACCACAGCTGCCATGCTTCCGTTCCGGTAATTACCGCATTAAACAGAGGTCGTTTGGAGTAGTCATTGCACCGTGCAGCCTGGGTGTGCATCAGAGGAAGCCACAGTGCTTGTGTGGGGTATGGATAGCACAAGGGGACACAATGAAATGGGAGAATAAGGGACGTTACGTACACTCAGTGAGCACTATTAGGTATTTATTAGACTCAGATTGAGACGGGTGCGTGGGGGGTTTGGACCCAAAATGCACGACTCAGAAACAGTAGTGTAGTAAAGTCCCGTCAGGGCTTTATTCGGGGAAATCCAGAGAGCGTAGTCAAAACACAAGCAATGTTCATACATGTAATTATCCAGCCAGAAAACCAAAGCGCCATACCGAGGCAGAAGGCAGTCTCGTAGTGGGTACACCATGCGGGAAGTCCGGTAGCCAGGAAAGCTGTCAGCGGGGCAGAAGCACAGGCGGACGGTAGGCAGGCTCAAGGTCAATGACGGTGCAAGAGTCAAGACCGAAGTCTGCTCTGCAGGGCAAAAGCACAAAAACAGCAGGCAAAGTCATGGTAGAGGCAGGCGATGGTCAACAAAACAGAAATCAATAAACAATGGTCAAAAACAGACTTGGCTCATAACAGGTAGACACTGGCTTGGTAGACCTGCTCAAGAGACTGCACTCACAAACAGGAGGCAAACAATTTCACACAGACATGACATGAAACTGAGCTTATATGCAGGTGTAGACAGGTGTAGACAATTAGTTTGAGAGCAGCAAGAGAATGAAAATCAGGTGTGGAGGATTGACAAGTTAACGAGGTAAGTAATCGTTAGTAATAAACCTATCCTGCCCTAGCATTAGTAAATTAGTAAATGACATGCACAAGAAACGTAAGGTAACATGAACACATGATTAGTATGTTAGTATTACCCAATCCTGATCTAGCATTAGTAGATTGAATAAATAGACAAGGGAAATTGAAACAATTAGGGTGTGAGTGACAGAAAGGGAGAGAGAGAAAGCAGGAATGCAAGGTTTGCAGAAAGACACAAAAAAGTGTATGCTAAATCAATGAACAGTGCAACATGGAACATAAATTGTGACATAACAAGTTTGCAAAACAATGACAATAAACTATATAACATGACATTGCAAGACTAACAATTAAATCGTAACAATAACTAAACATGAAACATAACATGACATGAAACCTAAAAACGTGGTGATACTAGACTAACATAATACGTGACATGACAATAACATAACCAAGACAATAACTAAACATAAAACATGACATGACAAACATGAAACATGACACATGTTAGACTTATTGGTCCTGCTGTAGCCCATTCACTTAAGAGGCGAGAGGTGTGTGTTCAGAGAGGACATTTTTTAGCAAAATGACTGGTGGTTCTCGACAGACACATCCATGCACATCACACAGCTAGTTGGAAATGCAGTGTGTTTACCTCGGGGAAATAACGGTGTGTTCATGGTAGGAAAAGTGCTGTTGGTCAGCAATAAATATTATCATTCCCTTGTCAGAATCTCGGGACCCTGCGGAGTGGACCGAGTTTCCGAGATGATGACAAACGTGTCACTGCTGAACAGAGCATCAAAGCAGAACTTTGTGGGGTTTTTTGGTGACACCCATTACGTGGTGTGGCAGTACGTAGAGTACGTAGACTGCCTTTTCCAGTCCTCGTAGGTCTACTCCTGAAGGAGGAGCGCGTGGCGTCAAGGCTGTTCCTGTCCTGCCCCATGAATATTTCAGGTTGCTCCTGCGTCAGGGATCCAGCCGGCCTCCTCAGATGGGTGTGTTGCCAGTTCCAGGCCTGAAGCTCTCTGTTTCACACGCAGAGATCACAGCGCCGGTCCTGGCAGGCCCACAAGAGTCTCCCCGCACGACTCGACCAGCTGTAGGACAGGAACTGCCCTGCTCCCCTTATTGACGCGGTCCTGAAAGATTTACGGGCTGTTTGTGCCGTTAACCGCCTGCATGGTTGATGCCCGGGTTTCACATTTCAGAGGGCAAAAGGCAGAAGAGGAAGAAAAAAGAAAAGAAAAAGTGATTGAAGGAAAAGGAAGAAAAAAAGCTTCTTCCTGCAGAGGGCGACAGAGAAGTAGGTGAAGGCTTCACTAAAAACTGTTTTTCCTGTGAGTGAGTGTCATGGAACTGCTTTGAAGGGTGGAGGGGAGGGGGAGGGGACATACTATTTAATTTGTTATCAGCTGACACTTTTATCCAAAGTAGATAAGACTAAGTGTGAGGGCAATCCCCCATGGAGCAATGTGGCATTGCTCAAGGGCCCAACAGCTGTGCGGATCTTAGCGGGGTTTCACCGGGGCTTGAACCACCAACCTTCCAGGTCCCAGGCCTGTACCTTAGTATCACCGCCTATGATGAGGCTACAGGCTGCTGGTGTCCATCAAAATCAGGACCTATCGCAACTTTCTCTCCTCACAACGTGCTGTCTGGGAGCGTCCCAGCGAACCCAGGAGGATCCGTGGAGATGGGCTTGTCTTTGAGTTGGGAATGTGTTGTGAACACAGAGCTGATTATATGTGCCTCTCCTCTGTCCTCTCCTCTCAGATTCCATTCACAGCAAAGAATTCTGCCATTTAAAAGGGAATATGACAGTGTAGCCACCATGCCATTTGCTAAGAATTTCTAAATCTATAATTTGTGGAATATGGGTTGGTACACGTAACCTTGAGTTCCCATCCATCTAAACCAAGGAAATGCCTCACCTGTTGGGGTTCTTGTTCTTCCTTGCTTGTGTGCAGGTTCCTGTCTGGCTTCAAGGTGGCCATAGACAAGGTGGTGAAGCTTGAGGCTCTGCACGCACATAGCCAATTGAGAATATTGCTAGCTGCTGTTTTGCCGACATTAATAATTCGCGTTTATCGCGTAGGCCCATTAAAGAGCTAAGGAACGTGGATAGTGGGACGACAGTTGTATTAATACACCGGTAACTGGCTACGTGGAGCATTGGTGTTTTTAACTGTGTTGTACCCACCTTTCCCTGGGGCTCTGTATTTATTTGTATTTTTAATATATCCTTATTATGTCAGGGTTGGGAGGTAGCACCGGCTGTGGCCACCAGGGGTTTATTATTTTCACCTGGTGCTCATTAGTGCCAATGGGGTGGCTACCTCCAGAAGGTATTTAAAGCCCTCTTTGACCATCGGTCGGGGCTTCGGTGTCACTGTTCGCTCTGCCACCTAGCCGGTATTAGCACATGGTAAGACTCAGCATTCGAGTCAGGTATTGTGCTGGTTCTGTGTTCAGAAAAGGTAAGGAAGGGGTCTGCGCGTTAGTGTGTGTACACTGCAGCTGCCTTCCTGTAGGTTCTTTTGTTCTTTGTTTCGTTTTGTTTTCGGCTCGTGTGAGTCCGTGGGTGAGGGACGTTGTCCCCGGTATTTTGTATTTTGGTTTGTGTGTTTTTTCGGAGCTGCGACTCCTGAGTCTTTATTTTCGTTAGCCCAGTCTTTTATACTGGGTTGTACTTTTATTTTGGGTTTTCCCCGGTCCGGGGCAGTAGTGCTAGCCTTTACGCACTCATTTTTTGTTTGTGATTTTCGCCCTGGTTTTGGAGGGTAGTTTTATTTTCTGAGCCGTTATTTGGGGCTCTTCCTTTTATTTGTGCGGAGTTGTCTCCGTGTACAGTGCTGTCTCCTCTACCCCCCCCGGGGTCTTAGTGGCGGGCTCGTTTGTGGGTCCGCTTACAAGGGGTCACCCCCTTAGTCGCACCTGGCTCTCCGCACCTCCTCAACCTGATAGAACACCGAAGCCATCATGGAGAGACCAGCGACTAGTGCGGTGATTGAGGCGGGGCATTCTCCGCTGGAGGCGGTTGTAGCCGCGCAGCAGGCTGCTCTGATTAGGCAGGAACAGGGGTTACAGGTGTTGCGTGTGCAACAAACTGCTACTGCCGAACAGCAGACTATGGTGTTTCAACGCCAGGATGAAATATTGGCCAGGTTAGGTCAGCAGCAGGATGTGCTATTAGGACTCGCCGAAACCTTCCGTCAATTAGCGAGCGAGTTCCGTTCATCCCAGGCACAAGCACCAGCCCCTGATACCCCTCAACCGTCCAATCCTCCCCAACCAGTCTCTCACACTTACCAACCCATTCCACCTATGGTCAGGGAGCCCAAGCTACAGCTTCCTTTACGGTATGGTGGAGAGGCGGGGAAATGTAGGGGGTTCCTCTCCCAGTGTATAATTTTTTTTAAGTCCCAACCCTCACGTTTCTCTACTGAGGATTCTCGGGTTGCTTTTATTTTATCCCTGTTGGCCGGGACGGCTCTGACCTGGGCGGATCCGCTGATCCGGGGACAGGCTCCCCTCATGAATAATTCTCAGCTCCTCATGCAAGAGATGGCACGAGTGTTCGACCACGATGTCACCGGCAAAGAGGCGGCGTCTCGGTTAACCTGGATAAAACAGGGTACCCAGAGTATTGCAGAGTTTTCGGTAGAGTTTCAGGCTCTGGCAGGGGAGACTGGGTGGGCGGACGATCCGCTCATGACCCTGTTCTCGAGCGCCTTATCAGACCCTGTCAGGGACGCTCTGGCTACCATGGAACCACCGGGTAGTTTAGGGTCGCTGATTTCTGCAGCGATCCGTATAGATAACCGGGTTCGGGAACGGGAGAGGGAGAGAGCGGGCAGAAGGGGCGGGTCAAACGGGCCGATTTCGCCTCCCCCAGGCAGGGTTGTCAGTACCGAGGGGAGACGAGGTACACACACAGGGGAGGAGCCGATGCAGCGGGACAGTGCTACCCTGGCGCGCCCTAAGAGGCGTCCCTGGAGAGAGGGGCCGTGTTTCTTGTGCAGACGGTCTGGGCATCAGATTAGGAACTGCCCCGACCTGAAGGCAAAAAGAGCAGTCCCACTAGTGGAGCGAAAGTCACTAGTGGGACTGGTTAGAGGTACCAGTTTTCGCACATTTCTCCCCGTCGAACTGACGTGGAAGGGGGGTGTGGTTAGGGCAGACGCCTTTATTGATTCCGGGGCGGTTGACAACTTTATTGACCGTCAGTGGGCTAAACACCAGAAACTGCGGGTCCAACCCTTACCACAGCCCCAATCCATCACAGCGCTTGACGGTCGCCCGTTGGGGTCGGGGGTTGTACGTCAGATGACTGAGCGGGTGGTAATGCGGATCCCGTTTCTGGGGCACCGGGAGCGTATTTATTTCTTTTTGGTGGAATCCCCGGCTTACCCGATTGTATTGGGTCATGTGTGGTTAACTAAACACCAACCCCAAATAAACTGGGGAGACCGGAGCAATCCGGTGTCCCGGTGGGGTCCGCACTGCACTAACCACTCCGATCAGACACACACTCCCGCGGCTCCTCCCATAGAGATTGACATAGAGTCAGAGTTGGACGAAGAGGAGGCTAGGCGGTTCCCCAGCCCTCAGATTAGGACTCCGGACACGGAGGAGCAGGTGGAGAGTCTGGAATGGGATTCAGCCTGCGATTGGAATCCCCCCGTTGACGAGGGGGAGGGCAGTGACGTCACTGACTGGGACTCCGAGAGTCTTTTTCGGGCTTCTGACAGTGGGGAGGAGGGCCGGATGATAGGGGCGATTGCGTTTCCACTCCCACCTAATGTGCCCAGGGAATATAGCAAGGTAGCGGAGGTATTTAGCAAACAACGGGCCACTACGTTACCTCCGCACCGGTCATATGACTGTGCTATTGAACTATTCCCTAGTACAATCCCGCCCAGAGGTGCGCTTTATTCATTGTCGGTGCCTGAGAGCGAGTCTATGAAGGAATATATTCGCGACGCATTGGCGAACGGGTTCATTAGACCGTCTACATCACCGGCGGGGGCAGGATTCTTTTTTGTAAAAAAGAAAGACGGGGGTCTAAGACCCTGCATTGATTATAGGGGGTTAAATGCTATAACCATCAAAAATAGGTACCCCCTGCCGCTGATGAACTCAGCGTTCGAGCGTCTGCAGTCGGCGTCCGTTTTTTCCAAGCTCGACCTCCGTAATGCGTACAATCTTGTACGCATACGCGAGGGCGACGAATGGAAAACGGCTTTTAACACGCACACCGGTCATTATGAATACCTGGTCATGCCGTTTGGCCTCACCAACGCCCCTGCAGTATTTCAGGCGCTGGTTAATGATGTGCTCAGGGAGATGCTGGAGAAATTTGTGTTTGTCTATCTGGATGATATTTTAATTTTCTCCAACAATATCGCTGAACACATTCAGCACGTGACTCTGGTTCTGACACGCCTTTTAGAAGCTCGCCTGTTTGTCAAGGCGGATAAATGCGTTTTTCACGCTAACACCGTTTTGTTTCTTGGGTTTATTGTGTCGGCGGGAAAAACCGAAATGGACCCAGCGAAAGTAGCGGCTGTTAGGAATTGGCCTACTCCTGAATCTATCAAGCAGGTGCAGAGATTCTTAGGGTTTGCCAATTTCTATCGCCGTTTTATTAGAAATTTTAGCACGGTGGTTGCACCCATCACTGCGCTTACCAGGAAGACTGCTCCGGCGCGCTTTGTGTGGACTCCCCGTGCGGAGGCGGCGTTTGTGGAGTTAAAAAGAAGATTCTGTACCGAACCTATCCTAATAACTCCAAACCCTTCGCTTCCATTTATTGTGGAGGTCGATGCCTCCGAGCTGGGGGTGGGCGCCATTCTATCACAACGGTCTCCTCTAGACCAAAAAGTGCATCCCTGTGCGTTTTTCTCTCGGTCGCTGTCCCAGGCCGAGAGAAATTACGACGTGGGGGATAGGGAACTTCTGGCGGTCAAACTAGCCCTGGAAGAGTGGCGCCACTGGCTGGAGGGGGCGGAGCATCCGTTCACGGTGTGGACGGACCACAAAAATCTCGAATACATAAAAACTGCCAAGACACGCAACTCGCGTCAGGCCCGCTGGGCGCTGTTTTTTGTGCGTTTTTCGTTTATTCTGACATACCGTCCAGGGTCAAAAAACACGAAACCCGACGCCCTCTCCCGGGTGTTTGATAATACCGACAGGGAGCACACTCCTCAACCCATTCTCCCTAGAGATCAGATAGTGGCGCCAGTGATCTGGAAGGTTGAGTCGGCAGTACGAAGGGCGTTGCGCCTAGAGCCGGATCCAGGAGGGGGTCCGCCTCATTGCCTCTTCGTGCCCGCTGGGGTCCGGTCCCAGGTGCTGCAGTGGGGACATGCCTCACAGCTGGCAGGACATCCCGGGGTTCACCGCACCAGGGATTTTTTGTCCAGGCGGTTCTGGTGGCCCGGGATGGAAAAAGACGTTCGGGAGTTTGTGGCCGCCTGTTCGGTCTGTGCCCGCAGCAAGGGCTCGCACCAGCCTCCCTCAGGGCTATTACGGCCATTACCCATCCCGAGGCGTCCTTGGAGCCACGTGGCCCTAGATTTTATTACGGGGTTGCCGTCATCTGAAAGCAACACGGTTATTTTGGTGGTGGTCGATCGGTTTTCCAAGGCGGCTCATTTCGTGGCGCTACCAAAATTACCGTCGGCAGCGGAAACCGCACGGTTGGTGGTCGACCACGTTTTTAGATTACATGGTCTGCCTCAGGACGTGGTGTCTGACCGCGGACCCCAGTTCGCGTCTCGTTTCTGGCGTGCGTTCTGCTCTCTGTTAGGGGCCTCTGTGAGTCTCTCATCGGGCTTTCACCCAGAGACCAATGGGCAGACGGAACGCACAAACCAGACGCTGGAGAACACACTCCGGTGTCTAGCCGCTGCTAACCCCAATTCATGGAGTCGCAAACTCATGTGGGCAGAGTACGCGCACAACACTCTGCGCAACGCCTCCACAGGGCTCTCGCCCTTTGAGGCTCAATTTGGTTACGCTCCGCCACTGTTCCCGGAACTGGAGAGGGGGGTTGAGGTGCCCTCCGCAGAGGCTTTTGTTCGGCGGTGCCGGGTCACCTGGAATAAAGTACGGTCAGCCCCCTCCTACAGGGTAGGGCAGAGAGTGTGGCTGTCCACTCGGGATCTGCCATTGCGGGTCAAGTCCCGTAAGCTTGCTCCTCGCTACGTGGGCCCTTTCAGAATTATAAAAAAAATCAATCCGGTGACGGTGCGCCTCCAACTGCCCCGGTCAATGAGAATTCACCCCACCTTCCATGTCTCCCGCCTTAAACCGGTGCTGACAAGTGTGCTGGCCCCGGCGGAGGCTCCTCCTCCACCTCCATGGCTCATTGATGGGGGCCCGGCCTATACGGTGCGCCGCATCCTGGCTGAGCGCCGCATGGGCAGGGGTAAGCAGTACCTCGTCGACTGGGAGGGCTATGGCCCCGAGGAGCGCTCTTGGGTCCCCTCTAGGGACATTTTGGACCGAGAGCTCATCCGCGAATTCCGCAGGTAGGGGGCTGAAGGATCGTCTGGGGCCGCTCCTTAGAAGGGGGGTCCTGTCAGGGTTGGGAGGTAGCACCGGCTGTGGCCACCAGGGGTTTATTATTTTCACCTGGTGCTCATTAGTGCCAATGGGGTGGCTACCTCCAGAAGGTATTTAAAGCCCTCTTTGACCATCGGTCGGGGCTTCGGTGTCACTGTTCGCTCTGCCACCTAGCCGGTATTAGCACATGGTAAGACTCAGCATTCGAGTCAGGTATTGTGCTGGTTCTGTGTTCAGAAAAGGTAAGGAAGGGGTCTGCGCGTTAGTGTGTGTACACTGCAGCCGCCTTCCTGTAGGTTCTTTTGTTCTTTGTTTCGTTTTGTTTTCGGCTCGTGTGAGTCCGTGGGTGAGGGACGTTGTCCCCGGTATTTTGTATTTTGGTTTGTGTGTTTTTTCGGAGCTGCGACTCCTGAGTCTTTATTTTCGTTAGCCCAGTCTTTTATACTGGGTTGTACTTTTATTTTGGGTTTTCCCCGGTCCGGGGCAGTAGTGCTAGCCTTTACGCACTCATTTTTTGTTTGTGATTTTCGCCCTGGTTTTGGAGGGTAGTTTTATTTTCTGAGCCGTTATTTGGGGCTCTTCCTTTTATTTGTGCGGAGTTGTCTCCGTGTACAGTGCTGTCTCCTCTACCCCCCCCGGGGTCTTAGTGGCGGGCTCGTTTGTGGGTCCGCTTACAAGGGGTCACCCCCTTAGTCGCACCTGGCTCTCCGCACCTCCTCAACCTGATATATTAATGACAAACCAACTGTCGATCGAGTTGGGGCTTTCGGGTGGCTTGCTGTCTACGTTGCAGTGCGTGGTTTGGGATCTGGTTTGGTGTGGAGGTCGCTACGGCGCCGTTGGAAGTTGTTCCGTTCTTTTCACTGCAGGTTATAGTGTGGGTTTGTAGAAGTAGAATATTTGATTCACCGTGTCCGTATCTCACCGATTTACAGTGCGTGTGTGTGTATGACTGCTGGCACCTTCACGAGTGAGTGACCTTTCGGTTCCACTTCCGGTAAGTCCTCCACCCTCCACGGACCCTTACCCGCACGCAGTAGCGCCCCCTAGCAGCGGGGAAGACCTACCAGCTAATTTTATAAGTTTGGGGATCCTGTGGGTTTTTCAATTGTGTTTTTATGATTCTAACAAATAAACTCTGTTTTTACTCTGCTTGTTCATTCAGTTGAACATACCTATGTGGGGATTGATCACCAATCCTCGATTCTTAAACTATTTCCTTGGGCGTAATTCCCAAGGTGGCGTAATCGAGTGGTGTTTTGCCAGGTCACATAAGGACTGTGTTGATTCCCAAAGACGGACTCACACACACTCACACACACACTCACACTCACACACTCACACAGACACAGACACACACACACACACTCACACTCACACACTCGCACACACACACACTCACACACTCACACACACACACACTCACACACACACACACACACTCACACACTCACTCACACTCACACTCACACACACACACACACACACACTCACACACACTCACACTCGCACAGACACAGACACACACACACAAACACACTCACACACTCGCACACACACACTCACACACTCACACAGACACACACAGACACACACTCACACACACTCACACACACACGCACACACACACAGTCATACACTCGCACACACACACACTCACACACACACACACACACACACTCACACACACAGACACACAGACACACACACTCACACACTCGCACACACTCACACACACACACTCAAACACTCACTCACACACACACTCACACACTCACACACGCACATAAACACACACACTCGCATATCTGTCTGAGGGCTGGCGGGTGCTGAGGGGGCCCACTGGGGTCTCCATTCAAACACAAAACAAATCGGATCAACCGCCAAGGCATTCATACCCATTCATACCATGAATACAGAACCGGCACTGACAATATCGAGACAATATCGAAACCTCTGTCATGTTGATCAGTGATGTGACAAACACCTGTCGATACTTCCCAGCTACTGAAAACAGTAAGGGTGTTTTATTCATTCACTCATCGCAAAACATTGTCGCACAAAAACTCGTCACAAAACTTCAGATGTATTTGTGAAGTTGATTGACCAAAAACAGTGCAGATGGCAATGTAGGGAAACATTTCATGGGCCAGTCTTGCGCCTTTGAAGAATAGCAGTGCACTTTGTCATTGATGATTTTCACAGAATACATTCATTATTACAGTTTTTTACAATCGTTTTCACACTTGTCTCAATACCATGTCCACTTTTTCAAAATTCTTCACACAGTGTGCTTTTGAAACACGCACTTGAGCACATCAGTTAACCTTTGGTGCAAAATGCACTTCAACCACCAAAACACTTACAGTTTTTTACAATCGTTTTCACTCTTGTCTCAATACCATGTCCACTTTTTCAAAACACTTAACACATTCACCATATCAATAGACTATGTGAACTAAACTGTGGATATTTTTGCATTGCTTTCATACTAAAGGCATTCAATCACCACTTCTTCCAAAATTCATGAATACCTCTCTCAGTCAGTGTTCACTACCAGCAAATGTTTGTACAAATACAGCAAATTTTGCAGACATTTAGATACTCTATTCAAAACAGTTAACTTTCAGTTCAAAACCCAATACAATTCTGATCATTGTGGAAGGAAATATGCTGCATTTTGGCAGAAAAATGAAACTATATGCTTGAAATACGTAAGACAGATCATTCTGATTTGAGCAGAAAGTTTATTCAGTTTATTCATTTTTTTGTTTGCAGCCTTGTTACCATCTATACAAAAGTGATCATACTTGCATTGAAATGTGCATGTACATAGGGTAAATATAGATGTAGTTGTCACTGAAGAGATTTTTCCACTATTACTGCTGTATATGTACTGTTGAAACACCTGGCTGTCATTTCAGTGAACAACCTACCCAGGTGTTTGTTGTTTGTGCCCCGTTACCACATATACAAAAGGGGCCACCTTTGGATTGGCATTTGCATTCTTTAGCCTTAGTGGGGAAAATGGATGCAGCCAGAGGTAGAGGAAGAAGACATCGTGGAAGAGCAAGAACAGTTGTGTCTGGTGAAATCAGAGCCACAGTCATTGATCATGTGGTAAATCATGGTCTGTCCCTGAGGGAATCAGGTTGAGGGTTCAACCAAACTTGCCTAGATCCACAGTCGCTTCAATAGTGAGGATTTTCAGGCAAACCAACAGGTACTATACAGTATTTACAGCATTCTGACTGAAGGAGTTCAATTGATGTGTATATTACAGCAGTACTGTGATTTGAGAAGTCTCCAGAAAAAGCAGATGTATCAGTGCACATTTGTCTTTGACTCACTACAGGACCCAGCGGTTACTTCACACAGTCACACAGGGGAAGGGGAAGAATGTTTACACCTCAACAGGAGGACGCAATAGTTGGGATGGTCAATGTCAACAACAGCATCAGGCTAAGAGAAATACGCAACAACATAATCGCAGACAACAACATATTTCCAAACATTGACAGTGTAAGCACTACAACCATTTCAAGAGTGCTACAGAAACATCAGATCAGGATGAAACAGTTGTACACTGTCCCCTTTGACAGGAACTCTGAGGGTGTCAAGGAACTCAGGTACCAATATGAAGTTTATAAAGGTATATGTGAAGGTTTAGGACCACCACCCACATGAACAGATGTCACTTCTAGATGCAATGGCTGCTGGGTGTATGGACATAACAGTGGAACACATTCAGGGCTGGAAAAGGCACGCAAAGAGATGTTTTCCTCGGTGTATAGCAAGAGATAACATTTGGAGTGATGTTGATGAAAATCTATAGCCAAATGCAGAGGACAGGATGGATGGGCCAGGCCAACAGTAGACTTCTGATACTGATAGGCAGACAATATATGTGCAAATTACTGTATATAGTGAAAATATTGCTTTTTGGTATGTATTTGTTATTGATTGTAATGTACTTTGAGTAATTGATTGTATTGTATTTTTCTTTTCTGAATTACAGTATATTGCACTCTGAGAACAAATGTCAAAATACTGTAAACCCTTTGAAGAATACTGTTGCTTTTGTGATTTGTTTCTTTATCATATATTCTTTTATGTTACATAGTAAAAATGTGGGATTCTGGGATTCCAATATAGTAAAACATTCATTCATTTACAGTTTACTGTAAATTTACCACACTTAGTCATGACATCTATTGTGAGAGGCAAACCAACAGATCAAAAGTTTCTTTAGCTACTTGGCTTGAAATATTTGTGGATGCAAAAATAGAGGAAAGGGAAACACATAATATATATGTATTTAGCAATGCTCAAAGTTGTTTGTGTTTTGTAGTTCATTGTACATTGAGTGACAAAGTAGTCTAATGGGAGAAAGCATGCGATATAGTTATGGCAGCAAGAGTCACTTTTGGGTGAAATATTAAGTGTTTTGGTGGTTGAAGTGCCTTTTGCACCAAAGGTTAACTGATGTGCTCAGGTGTGTGTTTCAAAAGCACACTGTGTGAAGAGTTTTGAAAAAGTAGACATGGTATTGAGACAAGTGTGAAAACGATTGTAAAAAACTGTAATATTTCACGCAAAAGTGACTCATGCTGCCATAACTATAGCATATGCTTTCTCCCATAAGACTACTTTGTCACTCAATGTTCAATGAACTGCAAAACACAAACAACTTGGAGCATTGCAAAATACATATATTATGTGTTTCCCTTTCCTCCACAAATATTTCAAGCCAAGCAGCTAAAGAAACTTTTGATCTGTTGGTTTGCCTCTCATAATAGATGTCATGACTGAGTGTGGGAAATTTACAGTAAACTGTAAATGAATGAATGTTTTACTATATTGGAAACCCAGAATAACAACTTTTACTGTGTAATGTAAAACAATATATGATAAAGAAACAAATCACAAAAGCAACAGTATTCTTCAGAGGGTTTACAGTATTTTGACGTTTGTTCTCACTGTGCAATATACTGTAATTCAGAAAAGAAAAATACAATAGAATCAATTACTCAAAATACAATACAATTGTAGGGACTACAACTTCCACATTCCCACAGGAGAATTCTGCGACGTCCACCACGAATGACGTCTAACTTGGTTCAGCCAATCCCGTAATGGCGGGAGCAATAAACGGTCCCGTATAAGAGCAAGACACATTCTTGGGATCTCTCTTCTGGCTCTTCTGCTTCTTCTGTTCTTCTGCTTGTTCTCTTCGACGCACCCTTTTTGGCCAGTCGCTTCAGCTCATCTGCTCCGAGACTCGGACAGAGGCTGAATGCTGCACAGCGCACTACCAGGCCTACGGACACACCCAGTTACCTCGCGGTAACTACGTGGCCTATAGTGAGTGGAAATTGTTGTACGCGGAACGCTACATCAGTTTACCCCAATAAAGCCCAACAACGAAACAGCAACGAACTTTTACACCTGGAAAAGGACCAGCGGATCAGACGACAACGCGCTGCTAAGACGGGAACACCCCAGCCTGCGCATCTCTCCCGGACACCATTCACAGCACCATCGCCGCTTCTACAAGGACAGCATGTCTTTTGGATCCAGCAATGCGTATGGACTCAGTAAGAAAACAAACATTCAGGCATAGCCAGTGTTTAGTTTAGTCTTAACTGTTTTTGTGAATCTGTGTTTCAATATTTACCATCCAACCATTGTAATGTGTTTGGTTAGCTACATATATATGTACGTGAATTGATTCGCCGTCTTTTGCGCATATATAGAGTAAAACTACGCAAGTAGTCCCTTCTCACAGCTAACTCTAACTCATTACCACACCCAGAACTCTAGCGACACGCGCGCTTGCGCGCGCCACACACACGCACACACACATACCAAACTAAATTTCCTTACTAACTTCCCGTTAGTTTATCTGTTATGTGTTTGTATGTTTGTTTAATAAATATATTTTATTAAACCCCGGTGTCCGTTTTGGAATCGCATAGACATGAGAGCCGAGTTAAAGCAGTCTTTCGAAGAACTTCCAACCTTCAGGTTATCGGTATGTTCAATCATTAATATTGGTTATTTTAATTAATTGAAATACTATATTTGTGGTTGGATATTTCTGATAACAGTAATTTTATGAGACTGATTACTTTTCGCAGTTATACTGCAACACAACGTTTAACTGGCGCCCCGGTTTCGTAGAGAGTAAAATCCCTGCGTTATTTGGCGGCCCGTGCAAGGACCCTACATAATTTGGAGTCCCGTGCGAGGACCCCTACATATTTTGGCGCCCCGTGTGAGGAAGACTAGCTTTGGCTCAAATTTCATGTCTTGTGACTTCATAACGAATTCCCCATCCTAATTTGGAGCTCTGCGTGAGAAAGACGAGCTTTGGCTCATGTCACGTGCCTCC
Source organism: Conger conger (assembly GCF_963514075.1). Lineage (NCBI taxonomy): Eukaryota > Metazoa > Chordata > Actinopteri > Anguilliformes > Congridae > Conger > Conger conger. The sequence goes on along the minus strand of NC_083765.1, from coordinate 49,676,582 downwards.
AGAACGAATTCTCGGCATTCTTTCTCAGCTAAATTGCCACCAGTGCAATCTTTTGAAAATACCGCTAGATGTCACCCTTGTACCATTTTTGAAAGCCTGCATGAGCCGCTTTCTCAATATACTGCCCCCTCGTGTAACATTGTGGCATTACATTCGTAATCTTACACGGTAGTTTGTTGATTGGCATTTACCTTCCGGTATAATACGTATTATCAATAATAGTATTATTAGCCGCACTGTATTATTAATTATAATTACTTGGTCAAAGTAATTTTAATAATTAATTGAATTTTACATTTAAATCCAAATTTAATTGTAATTTCAACCAATCACATTCTGGTATTTAGGATTAATGTGATCAGCATCACAGTTCCTATTTTACGGTCTGAATATCCGCCATATGTTTGTTCATTTTGCTGTTGTTGCATTGCAGTACCGCTAGTGCAACTCGAGTCCCTGTGTGATGCTATAGCTACCTTGTACTATAGTTATAGAGAATATTCAAAGAGCGTTTTAAATTCTTTATCCTTCATCACAACTTGTATGTTGGATTGTGATATTGGGAAACAATTCATTGCCAACTGTTAGGAGCTCAAGGCCCTTGTCAAATTGTTAACTTCAAGAGTACCCTCTTAAGTTACTGATTTTAGCTTTTAGCTTTATTTGGCTTGAGATATGGAACCCATATCTATTGATGAGTACCTTTCCTTTTTAGCCCAAGGTTTAGCACCTGGCTACATAGCTTTCCTGAATCAGATGAACCTCACTGATTGTAGGAAAGAAATGTTCTCATTAATCAACGAGAAAGGTCACTCCCCCAACCATTCAAAAGACCCAATTCTAAGTTGTCTGGTCTTGAATTTTGCCAGACAGATTAGTCTTGCTCTTCAGAGCAACAAAAACTTAGACTCAGAGATGGCATACCTCAGAGGACAACACACCAGTGTTTTACTTGAGCTTCAAACTGTTGGCAAGAAAGCAGTACAATACTTGCGTGATCTGCATTCAGCCGAATCAGATCTTTGTTCCTACAGAGAGGAATTATTTCAGTTGAAGAGTAGATGCCACAAGCTACTGCATCCACTCTCTTCTGTAAGCCTGCTTTCTCAGGCTTGCCCAACTCCAGCTTCTCCTGCTTCCTCCTTACACCACAAGGCAGGGGAAGGGGGGTCACAAATTGATTCGGGTTTGTCAGATCCCGGTTCCACAACTTGCTCTGATGGACACTCGTCAGTCTCCTCAGATTGCAGTGCTGTTGACCACCCATGCAATGGTTTGCCCACCTCTTCCCTGGAGAGGGAAAGGGGGGACTCCATCCCAACGGTGGTCCATCTCCGCAAGGGAGAAACAGTCAGGCAAGTACAGGACTGCACCTTCCATGCCCACCCCTCTCATGAGGAGGTCAGGGAACCCTCCCGTGGACACGGTAGAGGAGATCTAACGTTATTAATTGGGCACACAAAAAGCAACGCTAATCCCGCTAGCTTTCCCTTTATAACTGAGAGGATAGGTGACAGCTCTGTACAGTACACTGACAGTGACAATTCATCTTCTGCCAACCATTGTGAGAATGACTGTTTTGTAGCTCCGCCCCCTAAACCAAACCGAGGACGTCGAGCTCCGCATGAAACGCATTCACATTCAAATGTGATTTCAGGCTCTCCTTCTCCAAACAGGCAGACTAGTGCAACTTCACATGGTCTTCGCTTTGAGGAGCTAGAGGCCATGGCGAAGTATGTCCACACATTTGACCCCAAGGACTCTGAATTTAACATTCAGAGTTACTTGAGAGAAGTTGACTACTGTCTCTCGGATCTGCCCAGGGCAACCGATCGAGAAAAGGTACGACTTGTATGGAAAACCTCTACCAGAGAGATCCATACATTTATGGAACAACTTCCACCACAGGTTCGTTCCAGCTATCCCAAGGTTTGTGAAGCGTTGGTAGCTGAGTACCTGCCACGGTTTGATCAGGCCACAGCCATGATCAAATCTGTGGAGGTTAAACATAGCCGTACAGAACGACCAAAAGACTTTTACCAACGTCTTAAACATGCTTTTTTCCAGGACAGAAACGGACCAGGCTTAGATGAAGATCAAGCCTTCAAATCCCTTTTTGTGCACAACCTGCACCCCTGTGTCCGAACTCATGTTTCACTGTTTTCAAGGGGCCAACACTCAGCCCTTGAATTAAGAAATGAAGCCCAAATGGTCTGGGACACTTTAAGGATTGTGCCCAGGAACGAGGTATTGGAAACAGCTAAGCACGTTGTTCCAACCAAGCCTGCCGGCACTTCCCAAGTTGCCCCATTAAAATCTAATGGCTCAAAACAACGGCATGTGAGTAAGTTCCCGGTTAAGAGCCACCATGGTCGCTTCTCACACTCTGATTCCAGCCGGAATTGGAGAGAAGACCGACCCGGTAGGCCCAAGCCTCAGAGTCACCAGCATGACTCTGATAGGGAAGATACCTTGTCTGAAGAGAGCTTCTTCAGTTCCTCTGAGGACAACTAAAGCCTCTAACCTTTGCTCAGTAGTGTGTATGCCTTGAGTAACCACTCCAAAGAGCTATCTGGTCTTGTTCAACCTCCATCAAAAGACGTTGAATAAGACTGATCTATAGCCGTGGTCTCTTCACAGGCAGACTCCCAGCTGAAGCTTTGACCACTTTCTTTTGCACACCTTTCCTACCAAAGGGGGGTGGCAAAATAAACTGGTAGTTTATAGCAGCCACTTAGATTTGCATGTAGCAGCAGCAAACGCAGATCGTAAGTAGGTACTGTAGAGTTAAATCCGACACCTGTTATAACTCGTAAACGTTCATTGCTTCTTTCTACACCTACTGAACCATCGTAAAGTATTGCATGTAGAAACTACAGTGTAATCTTTACAAGTATATTGCCACACCCCAGTGTGCCTCACTCCACCTCTTCCCCAAGCAAGACAAGACCACTTGTGAGCTTACCACATCATTTAGAAATGAGACCACCTCTCCATTTCCTTCCTGATGACACAGCCATAAGGTTAAGCTTGGATACAGAAAGCTGCCCTAATTTGAAAATGCCCCCACATATTTCAGATGACAACCCTCGTCAGCAACCTGACTGTAGGGACTAGAACAATTGGTCAGTCTGAACAAGACTTCCAAAAAGGCTACAGCCTCTCCATCCTAGACCCCTACATCATCTGAACATTTTCATGGCTGGGTCATTCCTGTTGGTGCTCCACCTTCTGGACACCATCCAATAACTAACAAAACACCTGAACTAACAAAACGACTAACCCTTTCACCAAGGTTTCTCATGTTTTGTGACAATGTATTCACTGTTCGACCTTAGTGTTTCACATTGTTTGTATCATGTGTTTTAGACCAGTTTAGTTAATTGTTGATAAATGCCTGGATGTTTGTCAGTCAATTGTGAACTGTGTTACCGACCCAATGTACTTGACCTGTGGACTGTGAACTGACTTTTGTGCTCTCGAGGAACACTGGCTTCAGCCGCATCCTGAGACCACAGGGGGGATGTAGGGACTACAACTTCCACATTCCCACAGGAGAATTCTGCGACGTCCACCACGAATGACGTCTAACTTGGTTCAGCCAATCCCGTAATGGCGGGAGCAATAAACGGTCCCGTATAAGAGCAAGACACATTCTTGGGATCTCTCTTCTGGCTCTTCTGCTTCTTCTGTTCTTCTGCTTGTTCTCTTCGACGCACCCTTTTTGGCCAGTCGCTTCAGCTCATCTGCTCCGAGACTCGGACAGAGGCTGAATGCTGCACAGCGCACTACCAGGCCTACGGACACACCCAGTTACCTCGCGGTAACTACGTGGCCTATAGTGAGTGGAAATTGTTGTACGCGGAACGCTACATCAGTTTACCCCAATAAAGCCCAACAACGAAACAGCAACGAACTTTTACACCTGGAAAAGGACCAGCGGATCAGACGACAACGCGCTGCTAAGACGGGAACACCCCAGCCTGCGCATCTCTCCCGGACACCATTCACAGCACCATCGCCGCTTCTACAAGGACAGCATGTCTTTTGGATCCAGCAATGCGTATGGACTCAGTAAGAAAACAAACATTCAGGCATAGCCAGTGTTTAGTTTAGTCTTAACTGTTTTTGTGAATCTGTGTTTCAATATTTACCATCCAACCATTGTAATGTGTTTGGTTAGCTACATATATATGTACGTGAATTGATTCGCCGTCTTTTGCGCATATATAGAGTAAAACTACGCAAGTAGTCCCTTCTCACAGCTAACTCTAACTCATTACCACACCCAGAACTCTAGCGACACGCGCGCTTGCGCGCGCCACACACACGCACACACACATACCAAACTAAATTTCCTTACTAACTTCCCGTTAGTTTATCTGTTATGTGTTTGTATGTTTGTTTAATAAATATATTTTATTAAACCCCGGTGTCCGTTTTGGAATCGCATAGACATGAGAGCCGAGTTAAAGCAGTCTTTCGAAGAACTTCCAACCTTCAGGTTATCGGTATGTTCAATCATTAATATTGGTTATTTTAATTAATTGAAATACTATATTTGTGGTTGGATATTTCTGATAACAGTAATTTTATGAGACTGATTACTTTTCGCAGTTATACTGCAACACAACGTTTAACTGGCGCCCCGGTTTCGTAGAGAGTAAAATCCCTGCGTTATTTGGCGGCCCGTGCAAGGACCCTACATAATTTGGAGTCCCGTGCGAGGACCCCTACACAATCAATTACTCAAAATACATTACAATCAATAACAAATACATACGAAATAGCAATATTTCCACTATATACAGTAATTCGCACATATATTGTCTGCCTATCAGTATCAGAAGTCTACTGTTGGCCTGGCCCATCCATCCTGTCCTCTGCATTTGGCTATAGATTTTCATCAACATCACTCCGAATGTTATCTCTTGCTATACACCGAAGAAAACATCTTTTTGCGTGCCTTATCCAGCCTTGGATGTGTTCCACTGTTATGTCCATACACCCACCAGCCATTGCATCTAGAAGTGACATCTGTTCATGTGGGTGGTGGTCCTAAACCTTCACATATACCTTCATGAACTTCATATTGGTACCTGAGTTCCTTGACACCCTCGGAGTTCCTGTCAAAGGGGACAGTGTACAACTGTTTCATCCTGATCTTGAAATGGTTGTAGTGCTTACACTGTCAATGTTTGGAAATATGTTCTTGTCTGCGATTATGTTGTTGCGTATTTCTCTTAGCCTGATGCTGTTGTTGACATTGACCATCCCAACTATTGCGTCCTCCTGTTGAGGTGTAAACATTCTTCCCCTTCCCCTGTGTGACTGTGTGAAGTAACCGCTGGGTCCTGTAGTGAGTCAAAGACAAATGTGCACTGATACATCTGCTTTTTCTGGAGACTTCTCAAATCACAGTACTGCTGTAATATACACATCAATTGAACTCCTTCAGTCAGAATGCTGTAAATACTGTATAGTACCTGTTGGTTTGCCTGAAAATCCTCACTATTGAAGCGACTGTGGATCTAGGCAAGTTTGGTTGAACCCTCAACCTAATTCCCTCAGGGACAGACCATGATTTACCACATGATCAATGACTGTGGCTCTGATTTCATCAGACACAACTGTTCTTGCTCTTCCACGATGTCTTCTTCCTCTACCTCTGGCTGCATCCATTTTCCCCACCAAGGCTAAAGAATGCAAATGCCAATCCAAAGGTGGCCACTTTTGTATATGTGGTAGGTTGTTCACTGAAATGACAGCCAGGTGTTTCAACAGTACATATACAGCAGTAATAGTGGAAAAATCTCTTCAGTGACAACTACATCTATATTTACCCTATGTACATGCACATTTCAATGCAAGTATGATCACTTTTGTATAGATGGTAACAAGGCTGCAAACAAAAAAAAAGAATAAACTGAATAAACTTTCTGCTCAAATCAGAATGATCTGTCTTACGTATTTCAAGAATATGGTTTCATTTTTCTGCCAAAATGCAGCATATTTCCTTCCACAATGATCATAATTGTATTGGGTTTTGAACTGAAAGTTAACTGTTTTGAACAGAGTATCTAAATGTCTGCAAAATTTGTTGTATTTGTACAAACATTTGCTGGTAGTGAACACTGACTGAGAGAGGTATTCATGAATTTTGGAAGAAGTGGTGATTGAATGCCTTTAGTATGAAAGCAATGCAAAAATATCGACAGTTTAGTTCACATAGTTTAATGATATGGTGAATGTGTTAAGCGTTTTGAAAAAGTGGACATGGTATTGAGACAAAAGTGAAAACGATTGTAAAAAACTGTAATTCTTGCAGCAGTTAATAAACACATAGGAAATGGAAGTGCCTGTGTTGTATTTAACTTGTAAAGACAATAAATGTGAATATTATCTCATATTGCTATATGGCCACCTATTACTGCCCATTCTCTATGTGTTTGTGCTGCCCCTGATCATTCCTATGTGTGTTATACTGTATGTGTTTGTGCTGCCCCTGATCATTCCTATGTGTGTTATACTGTATGTGTTTGTGCTGACCCTGATCATTCCTATTGTGTGTTATACTGTATGTGTTTGTGCTGCCCCTAATCATTCCTATGTGTGTTATACTGTATGTGTTTGTGCTGTCCCTGATCATTCCTATCGTGTGTTATACTGTATGTGTTTGTGCTGCCCCTGATCATTCCTATCGTGTGTTATACTGTATGTGTTTGTGCTGCCCCTGATCATTCCTATGTGTGTTGTACTGTATGTGTTTGTGCTGCCCCTGATCATTCCTATCGTGTGTTATACTGTATGTGTTTGTGCTGCCCCTGATCATTCCTATCGTGTGTTATACTGTATGTGTTTGTGCTGCCCCTGATCATTCCTATGTGTGTTATACTGTATGTGTTTGTGCTGCCCCTGATCATTCCTATGTGTGTTATACTGTATGTGTTTGTGCTGCCCCTGATCATTCCTATCGTGTGTTATACTGTATGTGTTTGTGCTGCCCCTGATCATTCCTATCGTGTGTTATGCTGTATGTGTTTGTGCTGCCCCTGATCATTCCTATGTGTGTTATACTGTATGTGTTTGTGCTGCCCCTGATCATTCCTATGTGTGTTATACTGTATGTGTTTGTGCTGACCCAGATAATTCATATCATGTGTTATACTGTATGGCTATACATACTTTATGTACTTACCTTCCTCAATTCATTATTAAACCAAATACAATGATTTTCATGAATGCCAAGATGACCGCTCCTGAATTTCAGAGCTCCTCTAGGCCTCAAGCCTGATTATTAAACCTACCCATCCAGTGGGTGAAAAATTTAAATGGCAGACACATAACAATCCTCTTAGAATACAGAACTCCACCCAACCAGCTCTTACGCTCTCAAACTGCTGGAATGGGATTGGATTGGATTGGGCAGTGGAATCTGTGGATCTGGCTGCAATATTTATAGGTTCAGGTTGACTGGGTAAATTGAATATCAGTGCTGGTCTCACTTGTTTAACTGGTGCTTGGGGAAATATGTTTCCTGGGTGATAACCTTGTGTCTGCATAGGGATGAAAGGCTGTGTGGGCTCAGTTATTCAAATAACAACTCCCCTCTCTCTCCCCTCCTCCTCTCCTCTCTCCCCCTCTCCTCTTCTCCTCCTCTCCTCTCTCCTCCCCTCTCGCCCCCTCTCCTCTTCTCCTCCTCTCCCCTCCTCCTCTCCTCCTCTCCTTACCTCTCTTCCTCTCCTCTCCTCCTCTCCTCTCCCCTCTCCTCCTCTCCCCTTCCCCTCCTCTCTCCTCCTCTCCTCCTCTCCTCTCCCCTCCCCTCCTCTCCCCCTCCCCTCATCTCTCCTCCTCTCCCCTTCTCCTGCCCTCTCATCCTCTCCTCTCCCCTCCCTTCCTCTCCCCTCTCCTCCTTCTCTCCTCTCCTGCTCTCCTCTATCCTCCTCCTCTCCTTTCCTCCTCTCCCCCTCTCCTCTCCTCCTCTCCTCTCCCCTCCTCTCTCCTCCCCACCTCTCCTTTCCTCCTCTCCTCTCCTCCTCTCCCCCTCTCCTCTCCTCCTCTCCTCTCCCCTCCTATCCCCTCCCTTTCTCTCCCCTCTCCTCCTTCTCTCCTCTCCTGCTCTCCTCTATCCTCCTCCTCTCCTCTCCTCCTCTCCCCCTCTCCTCTCCTCTCCCCCTCTCCTCTCCTCTCCCCTCCTCTCTCTTCCCCACCCCTCCTTCTCTCCTCTCCTCCCCTCCTCTCCCCCTCTCCTCTCCTCCTCCCCCTCCTCCTCTCCTCCCCTCCTCTCCTTCTCTCCTCTCCTTGTCTCCTCTCCTCCCCTCCTCTCCCCCTCTCCTCTCCTCCTCTTCCCCTCTCCTCACCTCCTCTCTTCCCCTCCTCTCCCCCTCTCCTTTCCTCCTCCGCTCCTCCCCTCCTCTCCCCCTCTCCTCCTCTGTATGTGGCTCCAACTTGGTCCTCACTCGTCCCTATTAAAATAAAAATATATGTGATGATGTGTAGGGACTACAACTTCCACATTCCCACAGGAAAATTCTGCGACGTCCACCACGAATGACGTCTAACTTGGTTCAGCCAATCCCGTAATGGCAGGAGCAATAAACGGTCCCGTATAAGAGCAAGACACGTTTTGGGATCTCTCTTCTGTCTCTTCTGCTTCTTCTCTTCGACGCACCCTTTTTGGCCATTCGCTTCAGCTCATCTGCTCCGAGACTCGGACAAAGGCTGAATGCTGCACAGCGCACTACCAGGCCTACGGACACACCCAGTTACCTCGCGGTAACTTTGTGGCCTATAGCGAGTGGAAACTGGTGTACGCGGAACGCTACATCAGTTTACCCCTGCAAAGCTCACCAAAGAACAACTGAAGCGAACATCCTTCCAGCAACCGAGTGGACCAGAGGACAACGCGCAGCTAAGACGCCCCAGCCTGCGCACCTCTCCAGTACATTCACATTACCATCGCCGCAGAACGTCTTTTGGATCCAGCAATGCGTATGGACTCAGTAAGACAACAAACACTCAGGCATAGCCAGTGTTTAGTTTAGTCTAACTGTTTTTGTGAATCTGTGTTTCAATATTTACCATCCTACCATTGTAATGTGTTTGGTTGGCTACATATATATGTACGTGAATTGATTCGCTGTCTTTTGCGCATATATAGAGTAAAACTACGTGAGTAGTCCCTTCTCACAGCTTACTCTAACTCATTACCACTGTAAGCCAGTCATAAGTAACATTTGGTCTCATGCGCTGGTCAGCTTGCTGACTTCCCCCTCCTGGAGCATACATTATTAGCCCCCACCATTGGCACACATGCCTGTGGGGGAGAGCTAGAAAAGGATTCTTAGAGGCGCCTTCTTGGGCCCTGGGGGCCCCCTTTTCTCACATTCCAGAACAGGAATATTGGAGATGGTATAAAGATGTTTCATGATAATCCCAGGTCAGAATATAGTGATGTTTGATGTTATTCTGATTCAGTGGTTCAGTGTGACTGGTGTAATGGTCTAGTTTTTGTAACAGTCTACCTTTGAGAGCATAACCATTCAGGAGCCGAGGGGAAACTGGGCAAAAGCTGTCTCTGTAGAAGCCATGTGTTTTAGCCCCCTGCCTGGTGGGCCTGGCTGTAAATTATAGATGGGTGACTCACTTTTAGGGTCAAGAACTAAGGCCTGGATTTCGGAGATAAGGAGAAGAAACCAAACAGTCTGGGATGTCTCCTTTCCTTTCATTCACCCAAATCAGGTTTATCCAAAAGGTATATTACCATGAGAGGCACAAAGACATATTTACATCATAATGCAGTTATCAAGAAAACTCCCAACTACAGCATTCATAGATAGGATGAGGCGGCCTGTAGCCTAGTGGTTAAGGTCAGGAAGGGCTGCCATTTGTAAGGGGCCTAAGAGCTGGGGTTTCAATGTTGTTTAGACTACCTGTTGGGGAGTTAAGATGTATGAGTGGTCCAAGGCCAGTTGGGTCATGGGAAAAGAATCCTCCCGAACATTGGTGACCTCCCTGTGACCCCATACCTGGTCACTTCCAAGGGGGAAGACTCCAGACAATGCCACAGTGCCCTCATTTGGGCACTGCTGTCATTACACCGGTGACTGCTCTCTTGGATTAAATATTCAAAACTGCTATTAAGATAGTAAATAGACCCGGTAACACCTTGAAAACATTGCCCATGTGATCCTTGTATTATTGCATTAAGTCTTATGTAATGATAACAGGAATTGCATGTAAAATGGATAATCAGGAGGGAAGTTTCATGATAACTGCAACATAATGAAACATAAGGGTAATCTGTTTGGTATGGATGTGATCTGATAAAATCAAGGAATCGGATGAGATACATTTCATACCAAATGGAATTTAATAAACTATAGTTTCAGTATCCCAAGGGAAAACCTACACGTCCTCTCCTGGTAATCATCTCATTTTCCCTACTCAACAACCCCCAACGGTGGGGGTCTAAATTCCAGATTTGACCACCCCTCCAGGTTGATTTATGGCACTGCCGCCTGGTTTCAAACGTATGATTTGGCATAAAAGCAAGGGAGACAGACCAATCTGGGAAGATCGTATTCGACTTCCCACACAGCATATTGTACGTGTATGTAAGTATCAGGAAGATCGTATTCGACTTCCACACAACATGTCTTATGTATGTATGTATGTATGTACGTATGTATGTATGTGTAGCAGCGGAAGATCGTATTCGACTTCCACACGGCATATTCTATACTCTGTGTTTGTGTGTAGTCCAAGCAGGCTAGGTATGATTATTTACTCTATCTCTATTCTTAATTTGTGTATTTTATACTTCATTGTGATATTCTAAAGCTAATAACCTACCTGTCTGCGAATAAACTATTTTGTTTGGAACTTGCGTGATCTCCATGACTCTAATTCATCTTGTACCTTTTCAGCCTAAGTTACAACTGAATACTCAGGGGGAAATGGTGGCCGAAGACCGACCGATCGGCGGGGCGGTACACCTGTGGTAGTTCTAAGCTGTGCGGCCAGCAATTTCTGTCCCTTAAAGGGTCGGGTGACGCACGGCTCTTGTGATTTGGTGCGAAGGGAACCCTTGGGCGTTACGGCGCTGGTTCCTGCCAAATTAGCTCTAAGGAGCCCAGTTAATGCTACGCCAACCTGGGCTCGCAACTATCATGGCAGGTTTGCATGTATTGTGTTGACTGGACCCGCAGCCTCTGAGTTCTCCACCGAACTGAGATTTCAGCAGTAATGCTAATCCCGGGAGCAGTGCTTGAAGTGGAAAAAAATAAGTGCCAGTACTCCTTATTCACGTGTTGGAAAGTGTATCGGCCGGTATCAGCAAACCCTTGCCGGTTCCCGTTTGAAGCAACGAGGATTCAGATCAGTGATCAGAGCACAGTGTGAGTGTGCCGGTACTCCGCAGAGTAAAATGTAGAACTTCCGGTACTGCGTACCGGGGGGTACCGGCCCACTTCAAGCACTGCCCGGGAGCATCTATTGAGTAATGGTGGCGCAGGTACAAGTTGAATGTAATCACTCCCGAGGTCTGCGTAAGCTGCAAACCCAAATTTCTAAATTATATTTTAAATGGAGTCAGATAAACAAGTAAAACTATAGTAACCACTAAGCGTACAATACGGCCCCGTTTGAGAACGGAGAATATTAAGAATTGTACTGATCCGTTTCTGGCCAGCTATAAGCAGGATATGGGGCAGGTCAATCCATATCCGACCCATGGCAACGGACCCAGTATATTCTTAAACATAATTGTGCTCTGTTCTTGTACGGAGGATAATAATTAACCCAACTAATGTTCTCCCAGCAACGCCAGAAGGACAGGCACGCAAAACCCCCTTCGGCCCCCGCTAAATTCCGTCATTGGGTTAGCTGTGGAGTTTTACACCACACCCAGAACTCTAGCTTACCCAAGCTAGCTACTCCCACTTTTACCTTTCCTTTGTTCAAGCGACACGCGCGCTTGCTCGCGCCCACACACACGCACACACACACCATAACTTCCCCTACTAATTCCCGTTAGTTTATCTGTTCTGTGTTTGTACGTTGTTTAATAAATATATTTTATTAAACCCAGGTGTCCGTTTTGGAATCACAAAGACATGAGAGCCGAGTTAAAGCAATCTTTCAAAGAACTTCCAACCTTCAGGTTATCGGTGTGTTCAATCATTAATATTGGTTATTTTAATTATTAATTGAAATACTAAATTTGTGGTTGGATATTTCTGATAACAGTAATTTTATGAGACTGATTACTTTTTTGCAGTTATACTGCTAAATAACATTAACTGGGGCTCCGGTTTCGTAGAGAGTAAAATCCCTACGTTATTTGGCGGCCCGTGCGAGGACCCTACATAATTTGGAGCCCTGTGCGAGGACCCCTACATATTTTGGAGCCCTTGCGAGGACCCCTACAGATCCAATTATGTTATTTGCATGAGAGATGAGTTTTGTATGTCAGGTCCCGCAATGCTTTTGCGGTGAGAAAGACAGGCTGGAGCCTGCAAATTCGGAATGCAAATAAAAATAAATACATAAGGCACTCACTGAACTAAACTGCCTCATTGGTGAGCGCTAGCTATATCTGATGGTTTTTTATTAATTAATTGTTGCATTGATACTTGTGAAAAATCATGGGAAATCTCCACCTCTTCTTAGTGATTAAAACAGATTTTTGTCAATTGTATTTATCATTTAACAAGCAAAGTGAAGGAGAACTACAAGCCTGATCAGCAGGCTGGTTCCTGTTCTTAAGTGGATGTTTTGAAGACAGGATGTGTTCTGTAAAGGTTCAGCAAATGTGAAAGCGAAAGTATCAGACCGAGAGACTGAGAGACTGTAACATGGAGACTAAAGCTTTGTTTCCTGAGGACGATCTGTGTTGCTCTATATGTTGTGAGATTTTTAAAGAGCCTGTTGTTCTGAAATGCAGCCACAGCTTCTGTAGAGTGGGTCTGCAGCAGTGGTGGGAACAGAAGAGCTCTCGAGAGTGTCCCCTCTGCAGGACAAAGGCCTCTATGGGTGAACCTCCTGCAAACCTGGCCTTAAAAAACATTGTGGAGTCTTACTTAAAGCAGAAGACTGAGAGAGAAACTACAGACAAGACTGAGGCTCGCTGTAGTCTTCATGGAGAGAAACTTCTTTTATTCTGTGAACATGACAAAGAGCCTCTCTGTTTCGTCTGTCAGACTTAAAAAAAACACAGAAACCACCTGGTCTGTCCAGTGGAAGAGGCCGCTCTGGAGCTGAAGGTATTGTTTAAATGACAACATTTTAAATTCTCCAGACAGTCAAATATGACTAAAACCTCTGTGTAAAACATTCAGTTCTGACAGACAGGTAAAAATATCCATACCATATAATTAAATATTAAGTGTTTGTACACATTTTTAATCATGACATAAACTGGTTGAGGCAGGTGGTTTTAATGTTGTGGCTCATTGGTGTATAATCTATGTGTGAGTTAAGGGAGACTTTTTAATGCAGAGTAACAGAAGTCACACGAGATGTGTCGTCCTTAACTGGACATGAAGGTGATAAAAAATGTGTTGTATTTAATAGATCTGTTTTGAGAGTGTACATACAAGGAAACTGTAGCAACAAGTCAAACCAGTTCTATGAATGCTTCAACATTCCTTACAGTTGGCTGTATATTATATGAAGTACAACCCAGTAAAATTGTGGTTTAGTAATCCTTTTATCCTGAAATATTCGACTGGATTATTTGTATGGGAAACGCAACATATAATGTTATGATGCCCTATAAAAGTTACCGTGACCTTCACTTGTATTGTAGCAGGGTAATACTGTGCCATTTGTGATAATAAGTGATAACTGGTTCATGTCACTCCAGGAGGAACTCAAGCCTGCACTCAGTCTTATTAAAGAAAAACTGAAGAAATTTACGGAGGTTGAAAAAGGATGTAAGAAGACAGCGAAGCACATCAGGGTGCGTAAAGCATTTTCAAATGATTTTTAGCTGCATGAAAAAAAACTGTATTTTTGATTAATATTGTGTGTGACATAGATAACAAACACACAACTGCCATACATAATAAAGCATAGCTACACTATTCAGGTTTAAAATGGTGTTTGAATCGCAGAGTCAAGCCCAGCACACAGAGAGGCAGATAAAGGCAGAGTTTGAGAAGCTCCACCAGTTCCTGCGTGAGGAAGAGGAGGCCAGACTAGCTGCACTGAAGGAGGAAGAGGAGCAGAAGAGTCGGATAATGGAGGAGAAGCTAGAACACATCAGTGGAGACATCTCCACCCTTACAGACAAAATCACAGCTCTAGAGACGGCCATGGAGACCGAAGACACCTCCTTTTTAAAGGTAGGAGCTTCATTTACTGACCGAGTTTATACCGATTAACCTCAGTAAAGTATCGTCATGTGTACTGTTATCATCTGCATCACTTTCATTAACATGGCTCTGGTTTTTTCTCACTTATTGTTTTTCATAATTGACTTGAATGAATACATTTATACACGTATAATTATGCTGGTATGTGTTTTTCAGAGCTACAAGAACATCAAGGAAAGGTATGTGGACTCTCAACTCATTTCATCTTGTGTGTTTAAGTCTCTTCAGTTCCCAATGCTGACTGACTCCTGCCTGTCGTTACAGAGCCCAGTGCACACTGCAGGACCCAGAGCTGCTCTCAGGGGCGCTGATAGACGTGGCCAAACACCTGGGCAACCTGACGTTCAGAGTCTGGGAGAAGATGCTGGGGATGGTGCAGTACAGTGAGTATCTGGGCCAGATGCTGAAATCATGTTTTTTGCTCACATCAATGTTGCTGAAGATATTCAGCACAGTGTCATCCAGTCTCAGTTTCCTCCAAGATCAAGAAGATCCTGAGGGATGCACTGCTCTCAGTTTAATATCAGAACACATGCAGACACAGGATTAACACACAATTTAAAACCTCATTAATAATATGTTTTATTACCTGTGTCAATTGTAGGCATCAAGTTTTCTATGAGTTTCTCATTTTCATAATGCAAATATGTTGTATGTTTAAATTATCAATCACAATAACTGCAGTATATTATGTACAGCATGTATAATATCACGAGTATATCATATTTCCTGTGTACGTGACCTAATCTGAATAGAGTCTGTAAAATGTACCTCTTCTTCCCACTGTTTAAATATCTCTCTTCTTCATATTTCAGCTCCAGTGATGCTGGACCCCAACACTGCACGTGCCGATCTCTCTCTCTCTGATGATCTGACCACTGTGAGAGAGACAGATACAGCACAGAACTGTCCTGACAACCCAGAGAGGTTTAACTCCTGTGTGTCTCTGCTGGGATCTGAGGGGTTCACCTCAGGGAAACACAGCTGGGAGGTGAAGGTTGGGAATAAACCTAAATGGACCATAGGAGTGGTGAAAGAGTCCATCAACAGGAAGGGACGTATAATATGCAGGCCAGAGGATGGATACTGGCTCATAATGCTGAGGAATGGTGATAAGTACAGTGCATCAGGAGGTACTGTCCTCACACTGGAGAGGAAACCCCAGAGCATCAGGGAGCAGCTGGACTGTGACGGGGGGGAGGTGTCCTTCTTCTACTCCAGTGACATGTCACTCATTTACACTTTTAAACACACATTTACTGAGAGGGTGTTCCCATACTTCTCTCCCGGTTTGAGAGATGGTGGTAAGAACAATGAACCCCTGCGGATCTGCCCAGTGAAAGTCTCTGTAACAGTGACGTCATCCCAGTGAAGGTGTGTTTAAAAATGTAATTTAAAATGCTTTTAGCATGTTTCTGATCAGCCTCAGCATGACTGTTGATTTGAACTGTGCTAGACTTGCTGGACATGTGAACTGATCGGGCGGGGATGCACTCTGAGTGCCTGAAAAAGGTACAAAGTGGCACAAAGGGGGGTGTTTTCAAAATGACAAAGGGGTGTGTCTGTCAGGGAGCAGACAGGTATACAGGGGTCATTTGCTTGTATCTGGTGTGGTTTATGCTATAAAGGAGATTATTATTTCTTGTTAATATAAAGTGTTATTGATCTAAACTTTTGGAACTGCAAATGCTCCTTTACAAAGGACCACATTATATTACACTTACTATTGACAACATCCTTTTAATAATTGTAATTGATTCATGTTCTTTTCATCAGTAATTATTTTGTTGAGTTAATGAGCAGTAAATGCATTTTTGATAATGCAAATGCAGGCATCTCATGTTTATATACAGATGCACTCTTGCGGGTAAATCGAATGCTTTCATACCTGATGGATGTCATTCTTGTTGAGCTGTATTCATGAGCGCGTGTACAAGCTTTAATTGTGAGTATGGTGAGCTCTCGGTAGTGTGACTCCATCAGTCTCCTGGGCTCTTTTCACATTGTGCTTTGCAGATGCAGTGAAGAATAAATTCACCCTGTCAGTACAAAAAAGAAATGAATAATACAATTATTTCAATACCTGCCATAAAATCTAACACACCTACAGTACCTCTCATAAAATCTAACCTACCTACACTACCTCTCATAAAATAAGTTTTGGTGTCAATTATGCTAATTCACAATTCTCATGCACACATGATCATTTAAGAACAGGTCAGGATTCATCATGTTTACATGTTCATTTGGGACAGTTTTCTGAAGTAGCGTTTGTTTAATCCAGTGTGGCACACTCATAAGGCCCATTGTTTCCTGATGAAGTCCAATGGGAATAGCAAATAATAATCCCCTTGGACAAAATTCTGGTGTTCATCTGTCTGTAAATGAGTGGTGAAATGTTCTCCATGGTGAACTTGCTCATCAAAGTGGCTTCTGAAGGAGAAGTAGCAAGCCACCCTCCATGGCTGTGTCTGTTTGTATAAAGTCAGAGAGACTATTATTAGCGGTATTTAATTACGGAAAAGCCCTCTGAGAAGAATTTCAAACACACCCCTGCTCATTAGTCACGAGGCAAAAAACCCCCAAAAAACAAGAACAAAAATACTTTGAACAATTAAGGGTTCATATTTCAAGCACATAGTTGCTAAAAGGCTGTGGTGAGACAATCTATGTTGTACAAGTCAGTAAAGGGACTTCTATGCAACTGGGCAATTTCAGAAGTGTGCTGGCCGCCCAGGGTGCCTCTGATTCCTGATTGGTCGCTTGGCCTTGATGTCTTCCTCCACGTCCAGGTCATTGGCCACTGAGCTCGGTGGTTTAAATCAACAACCGTTTGAGCGCAGATCAGATTTGCCTTCGGTGTGCTGTAAGACTGGGAGCTGAGTGCATACTGTCAGTGATCTTCACAAGGGACCTTTGGAGTCTTGTCACTGCAGTAAAACCGATCAATGATAAGAGCTCTCTGTCTCTTTGAAGCAGTTTGGCAGAGAGAGAAGCAGTCACGTGAGAGATAAGATTTTAATTTTGCGTCATTCAACTGGGAAAACCTAATTGGTAAATGAACAAATTGTTCCTTTTTTTTTTTGCAGAACTCACTTTGTCCTACGTGGTGCAATCAGGAATGTTGCACTCTGAATAGTTTCCCATCCAGGCATGAGAATAAATGTTGTTTGACACTTTTCATAGAAAAAAAATGCTACACAAATGCTAGACAACACAATGCAGAGTATGGAAGCTTCAGCCCCCTTCTTTTATTGCCAGTTGATGTGCTGTTTCACTGCTGGTGTGTGCACTAATGCTGAGACAGCAATGTGCTGAAATGGGTTCCTCTGTCTGGGTCTGTATCAGTCCCACCTGCTGGGCAATGTGCTAAACAGCAGAAGCGCTGTTCCATGCCCCCCGCTGGTGGAAAAGTTAGACGCCTTTTTCCTCCCCCAATTTTAAAGTCTACTACTGGGGAATAAAATAACTTTTCTGCCTCAGACAATAAGTCCCAGGGTCACATCCCACAGTCCCAGGGTCACATCCCACAGTCTCAGGGTCACATCCATCACCTGCTATAACACGGCACAGACATAATAATGACAGACACAACCATAAACATACTGAATGATCAGGATACCCTTCTTTATCTGGAGCTGGAATCCGAACCAGATCATATGCCAGCACTCCAACCAAGTGCTTCATGAACATGGGATTTAGACTGCTATGCCCAGTTCTGCTCATATCCATCCATCCATCCATCCATCCATTATCTCTGCTTATTCTGAGCAGGGTCGCAGGGGGGCTGAAGTCTATCCCAGCATACATTGGGCGAAAGGCAGGAATACACCCTGGACAGGTCGCCAGTCCATCGCAGGGCACACACACCATTCACTTACACACTCATACCTCCGGGCAATTTAGACTCTCCAATCAGCCTAACCTGCATGTCTTTGGAAACCGATGCAGACAAGGGGAGAACATGCAAACTCCACACCGAGAGGCCCCGGCCGACCGGGATTCGATCCCAGGACCTCCTTGCTGTGAGGTGGCAGTGCTACCCACTGCACCATCCGTGCCACCCAGTTCCACTCATATGTATTTAAGTATAAATATATATATATATGTATTAAAGGCTGAATTAAAAAACACGGAGCGCGCCGAGCAGACTCTGAGCCCCGTGATGACATCTGTCCTGAGGGGACCGGCGAGACCCCCGCACCCCTAAACACGCTCTCCTCCACACTCCTGCCCAAACACGCTCTCCTCCACACTCCTGCCCAAACACGCTCTCCTCCACACTCCTGCTGAAATACGCTCTCCTCCACACTCCTGCCCAAACATGCTCTCCTCCACACTCCTGCCCAAACACGGTCTCTTCCACACTCCTGCCCAAACACGGTCTCCTCCACACTCCTGCCCAAACACGCTCTCCTCCACACTCCTGCCCAAACATGCTCTGCCCCACACTCCTGCCCAAACACGCTCTCCTCCACACTCCTGCCCAAACACGCTCTCCCCACACTCCTGCCCAAACACGGTCTCCCCCACACTCCTGCCCAAACACGCTCTCCTTCACACTCCTGCCCAAACATGGTCTCCTCCACACTCCTGCCCAAACATGCTCTCCTCCACACTCCTGCCCAAACACGCTCTCCCCACACTCCTGCCCAAACACGGTCTCCCCCACACTCCTGCCCAAACACGGTCTCCTCCACACTCCTGCCCAAACACGCTCTCCTCCACACTCCTGCCCAAACATGCTCTCCCCCACACTCCTGCCCAAACACGCTCTCCTCCACACTCCTGCCCAAACACGCTCTCCCCACACTCCTGCCCAAACACGGTCTCCCCCACACTCCTGCCCAAACACGCTCTCCTCCACACTCCTGCCCAAACATGGTCTCCTCCACACTCCTGCCCAAACATGGTCTCCTCCACACTCCTGCCCAAACACGCTCTCCCCACACTCCTGCCCAAACACGGTCTCCCCCACACTCCTGCCCAAACACGCTCTCCTCCACACTCCTGCCCAAACATGGTCTCCTCCACACTCCTGCCCAAACACGGTCTCCCCCACACTCCTGCCCAAACACGCTCTCCTCCACACTCCTGCCCAAACACGGTCTCCTCCACACTCCTGCCCAAACACGGTCTCCCCCACACTCCTGCCCAAACACGGTCTCCCCCACACTCCTGCCCAAACACGCTCTCCTCCACACTCCTGCCCAAACATGGTCTCCTCCACACTCCTGCCCAAACATGCTCTCCTCCACACTCCTGCCCAAACACCCTCTCCCCACACTCCTGCCCAAACACGGTCTCCCCCACACTCCTGCCCAAACACGCTCTCCTCCACACTCCTGCCCAAACACGCTCTCCTCCACACTCCTGCCCAAACATGCTCTGCCCCACACTCCTGCCCAAACACGCTCTCCTCCACACTCCTGCCCAAACACGCTCTCCCCACACTCCTGCCCAAACACGGTCTCCCCCACACTCCTGCCCAAACACGCTCTCCTTCACACTCCTGCCCAAACATGGTCTCCTCCACACTCCTGCCCAAACATGCTCTCCTCCACACTCCTGCCCAAACACGCTCTCCCCACACTCCTGCCCAAACACGGTCTCCCCCACACTCCTGCCCAAACACGGTCTCCTCCACACTCCTGCCCAAACACGCTCTCCTCCACACTCCTGCCCAAACACGCTCTCCTCCACACTCCTGCCCAAACACGCTCTCCTCCACACTCCTGCTGAAATACGCTCTCCTCCACACTCCTGCCCAAACATGCTCTCCTCCACACTCCTGCCCAAACACGGTCTCTTCCACACTCCTGCCCAAACACGGTCTCCTCCACACTCCTGCCCAAACACGCTCTCCTCCACACTCCTGCCCAAACACGCTCTCCCCACACTCCTGCCCAAACACGGTCTCCCCCACACTCCTGCCCAAACACGCTCTCCTCCACACTCCTGCCCAAACATGGTCTCCTCCACACTCCTGCCCAAACACGGTCTCCCCCACACTCCTGCCCAAACACGCTCTCCTCCACACTCCTGCCCAAACACGGTCTCCTCCACACTCCTGCCCAAACACGGTCTCCCCCACACTCCTGCCCAAACACGGTCTCCCCCACACTCCTGCCCAAACACGCTCTCCTCCACACTCCTGCCCAAACATGGTCTCCTCCACACTCCTGCCCAAACATGCTCTCCTCCACACTCCTGCCCAAACACCCTCTCCCCACACTCCTGCCCAAACACGGTCTCCCCCACACTCCTGCCCAAACACGCTCTCCTCCACACTCCTGCCCAAACATGGTCTCCTCCACACTCCTGCCCAAACACGGTCTCCCCCACACTCCTGCCCAAACACGCTCTCCTCCACACTCCTGCCCAAACATGGTCTCCTCCACACTCCTGCCCAAACACGGTCTCCCCCACACTCCTGCCCAAACACACTCTCCTCCACACTCCTGCCGAAACACGCTCTCCTCTACACTCCTGCCCAAACACGCTCTCCTCCACACTCCTGCCCAAACACGGTCTCCTCCACACTCCTGCCCAAACACGGTCTCCTCCACACTCCTGCCCAAACATGCTCTGCCCCACACTCCTGCTCCTGTTACTGCAACAACAAAAAGAGGCTCATTCACATTCATTCATCTTGGAGAAGACCCCTTTCTCACGCCAGAGTGCCCATGGTTCATGGCATGGTATTTTGAGGGCAAGGAACCAAAATGAAAACCATGCCTTTCCTCTCTGGTGCCATTCATATCTTTCTCCTCCATTCACTTTCCCTCTACGTCCACTTTAGCCTCCATCGCTATGAAGCCTGATGTCCTTGGTTCCTCACATTTATTTCAGGACAAGTGTTACCTGGAGTTTTGTTTTGCATTGGAAATAGTCATCAGTAATCTCAGTAATCTCAGTCTGGCATCGCCTTCTTCTGAACAGATCACCCATGACAGGAGATTCTTGAAGGAACTTACAATTTCCACAGAGGCACTTATAAGGTTCCCTTGACGCATGTTATCTCCCTACCAATGTTTTCTGGCGCTCTCAAGCTGAATGGCAGCCAAAAGGTTGACATTCTTCAGTAAAATGTTAATAGGATTTGTCTTGGCATCCCGCAACTGAATTGGCAACCTTGAGCATGGAAACTGATGGAGGATAAAGACATTTTGGGAGGTAATGTGTGCAAGTGTTTCTCTCCTCAAGGGGAGTGCATTCTCAATTGTGGTAGAAGTCATTGCCAAAAGCTTTGTTATGTGCATCGACACAAACTACATGAAAACATGCCCCACATTCCAATTTCAGACTTAGCTTGAACTTGAACATTGGCCTGGATTCAACCGGCATTTGCCTTTAATTTTGATTCACAGTTACATGCACTTAAAGATGTAGCTTATACTCCAAAGAAAGGTTCAGCAGACACTGCAATCGGAAGGCTGTTTCCACCTCATATCCATTTGACTTCATAATATCAGATACAGAAATGGGCAGGGTGTCTGTGGGTCCTAAACTCCTAATGGCCCACAGTGATGTATTGAATGTTCCAGAAGTCGCAAGGTGGAGAATGGAGTGGGTTATGGAAGACTGGACAGCAGGCAGGCACTGTCGTGTGTGTGCCAGCGGCTGTTACCGCCATTTCTTTTTGTGGAGGGAGGAGGGGTGGCCGATCTGCCTCGAGAAGAGAAACAGTCTCAGGAACCACCAACACAGCCGCCATGCTTCCAGAACCACCAACACAGCTGCCATGCTTTCAGAACCACCAACACAGCCGTCTTGCTTCCAGAACCACCAACACAGCTGCCATGCTTCCAGAACCACCAACACAGCTGCCATGCTTCCAGAACCACCAACACAGCTGCCATGCTTCCGTTCTGGTAATTAGCGCATTAAACAGATGCCGTTTGGACTAGTCATTGCACCGTGCAGCCTGGGTGTGCACCAGAGGAAGCCACAGCACTCGTTTGGGGTATGGATAGCATAAGGGGACACAATGAAATGGGAGAATGAGAGAGTCAAGTGATGTACACTCAGTGAGCACTCTATTAGGTATTTATTAGACTCATGTGTTAGACTTATTGGTCCTCCAGTTCTGTAGCCCATCCACTTCAGAGGTGAGAGGTGTGTGTTCAGAGAGGCTCTTCTGCGTACCTACTGTAGCCCATCCACTTAAGAGGTGAGAGGTGTGTGTTCAGAGAGGCTCTTCTGCGTACCTGCTGTAGCCCATCCACTTAAGAGGTGAGAGGTGTGTGTTCAGGGAGGCTCTTCTGCGTACCTGCTGTAGCCCATCCACTTAAGAGGTGAGAGGTGTGTGTTCAGGGAGGCTCTTCTGCATACCTGCTGTAGCCCATCCACTTCAGAGGTGAGAGGTGTGTGTTCAGGGAGGCTCTTCTGCCTACCTGCTGTAGCCCATCCACTTCAGAGGTAAGAGGTGTGTGTTCAGAGAGGCTCTTCTGCGTACCTGCTGTAGCCCATCCACTTAAGAGGTGAGAGGTGTGTGTTCAGAGAGGCTCTTCTGCGTACCTGCTGTAGCCCATCCACTTAAGAGGTGAAAGGTGTGTGTTCAGGGAGGCTCTTCTGCGTACCTGCTGTAGCCCATCCACTTCAGAGGTGAGAGGTGTGTGTTCAGGGAGGCTCTTCAGCATACCTGCTGGAGCCCATCCACTTCAGAGGTGAGAGGTGTGTGTTCAGGGAGGCTCTTCTGCGTACCTGCTGTAGCCCATCCACTTAAGAGGTGAGCGGTGTGTGTTCAGGGAGGCTCTTCTGTGTACCTGCTGTATGGTGAATTGGGGCAGAGTTGTGGGAGTGTTGTTAGAGGAGACGCAAAGCGGTGGAACCCCGGTCACCGTGCCGTTATTGCGTTACAGCGTGGCCTCGAGTGCCGTACCGCTTTTATAAAACCGCTGTGCATCCAGCGATACTGTTTACAAACAGGCTGTTTGGTCAACTGTCACTATATTGAGCTTAAAAATCACCAGAGAACGCGGTCCAGGAACAACCTGTTTTAGACCTGTTTTCTGATGAGTGAATTTGCATACTGATACAGTTGAAATATATTATTTCTGTCAAATATGCCAATTGTGTGTTCATTGTGACAGTTGTGACAGCTTAATGTTAATTAAGATCTGCTGCTGGCATGCACTCAACAAGCACAATTGTTTTTTTTAGCAAAATGACTGGCGATGGGGCTGTTTTAAGGTAAGAGAGTCAGATGGTTCTCGACAGACCCATCCATGCTCATCACACAGCTAGTTGGACATGCAATGTGTTTACACCGGGGAAATAACGGCGTGTTCATGGCATCTCGGAAGTCGCAGTTCCAAATTTCAAGTAGGAAAAGTGCTGTTGGACAGCAATAAATGTTGTCATTCCCTTGTCAGAATCTTGGGAACCTCCGGAGTGGACCGAGTTTCCGAGATGATGACAAACGTGTCACTGCTGAACAGAGCATCAAAGCAGAAATTTGTGGTTTTTTTTGGTGACACCCATTACGTGGTGTGGCAGTACGTAGAGTACATAGACTGCCCTTTCCAGTCCTCGTAGGTCTACTCCTGAAGGAGGAGCGTGTGGCGTCAAGGCTGTTCCTGTCCTGCCCCATGAATATTTCAGGTCGTTCCTGCATCAGGGATCCAGCCGACCTCCTCAGATGGGTGTGTTGCCAGTTCCAGGCCTGAAGCTCTCTGTTTCACACGCAGAGATCACAGCGCTGGTCCTGGCAGGCCCACAAGAGTCTCCCCGCACGACTCAACCAGCTGTAGGACAGGAACTGCCCTGCTCCCCTTATTGACGTGGTCCTGAAAGATTCACGGGCTGTTTGTGCCGTTAACCGCCTGCATGGTTGATGCCCGGGTTTCACATTTCAGAGGGCAAAAGGCAGAAGAGGAAGAAAAAAGAAAAGAAAAAGTGATTGAAGGAAAAGGAAGAAAAAAAGCTTCTTCCTGCAGAGGGCGATAGGGAAGTAGGTGAAGGCTTCACTCAAAACTGTTTTTTCTGTGAGCGAGTGCCATGGAACTGCTTTGAAGGGTGGGGGGGGAGGGGGAGGGGGACATACTATTTAATCATTTCTGGGGGCCTATAAATAGCCTGCAACAACCGGGTACAAGGAAATGCCTTACCTGTTGGCGTTCTTGTTCTTCCCTGCTTGTGTGCAGGTTCCTTTCTGGCTTCAAGGTCGCCATAGACGAGGTGAGGCTCTGCACGCACATAGCCTATTGAGGACATTGCTAGCTGCTGTTTTGCTGACATTAATAATTCACGTTTATTGCGTAGGCTCATTAAAGAGCTAAGGAACGTGGATAGCGGGAGGACAGTTGTATTAATACACCGGTAATTGGCTACGTGGAGCACTGGTGTTTAAACTGTGTTGTACCCACCTTTCCCTGGGGCTCCGTATTTATTTGTATTTTTAATATATCCTTATTACTGACAAACCAACTTCTGATCGAGTTGGGGCTTTGGGGTGGCTTACTGTCTACGTTGCAATGCGTGGTTTGGGATCTGGCTTGGCGTCGAGGTCGCTACGGCGCCGTTGGAAGTGGTGCCGTTCTTTTCACTGCATGTTATAGTGTGGGTGTGTAGAAGTACAATATTTGTCACCGATATCTCACCGATTTACAGTGCGTGTGTCTATGTCTGCTGGCACCTTCACGAGTGAGTGACATTTCAGTTCCACTTCCGGTAAGTCCTTCACCCTCCACGGACCCTTACCCGCACGCATCCAGTAGCGCCCCCTAGCAGCGGGGAAGACCTACCAGCTAATTTTATAAGTTTGGGGATCCTGTGGGTTTTTCTATTGTGTTTTTATGATTCTAACAAATAAACTCTGTTTTTACTCTGCTTGTTCATTCAGTTGAACATACCTATGTGGGGATTGATCACCAATCCTCGATTCTTAAACTATTTCCTTGGGCGTAATTCCCAAGGTGGCGTAATCGAGTGGTGTTTTGCCAGGTCACATAAGGACTGTGTTGATTCCAAAAGACGGACTCACACACACTCACACACACACTCACACTCACACACACACACACACACACACACACACTCACAGACACACACACACACTCACACACTCACTCACACACACACACACACACACACTCACACTCACACACACACTCACACACACACTCATACACTCACACACGCACATAAACACTCACACACACACACACACACACACACACTCACACAGACACACACACACACACATGGCATTCATACCCATTCATACCATGAATACAGAACCGGCACTGACAATATCGAGACAATATCGAAACCTCTGTCATGTTGATCAGAGATGTGACAAACACCTGTCAATACTTCCCAGCTACTGAAAACAGTAAGGGTGTTTTATTCATTCACTCATCGCAAAACTCGTCACAAAACTACAGATGTATTTGTGAAGTTGATTGACCAAAAACAGTGCAGATGGCAATGTAGGGAAACATTTCATGGGCCAGTCTTGCGCCTTTGAAGAAAAGCAGTGCACTTTGTCATTGATGATTTTCACAGAAAATCTTGCAGCAGTTAATAAACAGATAGCAAATGGAAGTGCCTGTGTTGTATTTAACTTGTAAATACAATAAATGTGAATATTATCTCATATTGCTATATGGCCACCTATTACTGCCCATTCTGTAGGTGTTTGTGCTGCCCCTGATCATTCCTATCGTGTGTTATACTGTATGTGTTTGTGCTGACCCTGATCGTTCCTATCGTGTGTTATACTGCATGTGTTTGTGCTGACCCTGATCATTCCTATCGTGTTATACTTTATGTGTTTGTGCTGCCCCTGATCATTCCTATCGTGTGTTATACTGTATGTGTTTGTGCTGTCCCTGATCATTCCTATGTGTGTTATACTGTATGTGATTGTGCTGACCCTGATCATTCCTATCATGTGTTATACTGTATGTGTTTGTGCTGGCCCTGATCATTCCTATCATGTTATACTGTATGTGATTGTGCTGACCCTGATCATTCCTATCATGTGTTATACTGCATGTGTTTGTGCTGCCCCTGATCATTCCTATGTGTGTTATACTGTATGTGTTTGTGCTGACCCTGATCACTCCTATGTGTGTTATACTGTATGTGTTTGTGCTGACCCAGATCATTCCTATTGTGTGTTATACTGTATGTGTTTGTGCTGCCCCTGATCATTCCTATCGTGTGTTATACTGTATGTGTTTGTGCTGCCCCTGATCATTCCTATCGTGTGTTATACTGTACGTGTTTGTGCTGACCCTGATCATTCCTATCGTGTGTTATACTGTATGTGTTTGTGCTGCCCCTGATCACTCCTATCGTGTGTTATACTGTATGTGTTTGTGCTGCCCCTGGTCATTCCTATCGTGTGTTATACTGTATGTGTTTGTGCTGACCCAGATCATTCCTATCACGTGTTATACTGTATGGCTATACATACTTTATGTACATACCTTCCTCAATTAATTATTAAACCAAATACAATGATTTTCATGAATGCCAAGTTGACCGCTCCTGAATTTTAGAGCTCCTCTAGGCCTCAAGTCTGATTATTAAACCTACCCATCCAGTGGGTGAAAAATTTAAATGGCAGACACATAACAATCCTCTTAGTATACAGAACTCCACCCAACCAGCTCTTACACTCTCAAATTGCTGGAATGGGATTGGATTGGATTGGGCAGTGGAATCTGTGGATCTGGCTGCAATATTTATAGGTTCAGGTTGACTGGGTAAATTGAATATCAGTGCTGGTCTCACTTGCATATTTAACTGGTGCTTGGGGAAATATGTTTCCTGGGTGATAACCTTGTGTCTGCATAGGGATGAAAGGCTGTGTGGGCTCAGTTATTCAAATTATAACTCCCCTCCCTCTCCCCTCCTTCTCTCCTCTTCTCCTCCTCTCCCCTCCTCTCCTCCTCTCCCCTCCTCCTCTCCTCACCTCTCTTCCTCTCCCCTCCCCTCCTCTCGCCTCCTCTTCCCTTCTCCTGCCCTCTCATCCTCTCCTCTCCCCTCCCTTCCTCTCCCATCTCATCCTTCTCTCCTCTCCTGCCCTCCTCTATCCTCCTCCTCTCCTCCTCTCCTCTCCTCCCCTCCTCTCCCCCTCTCCTCTCCTGCTCTCCTCTCCTCTCTCCTCCCCTCCTCTCCTTCTCTCCTCTCCCCCTCTCCTCTCCTCCTCCCCCTCCTCCTCTTCTCTCCCCTCCTCTCCTTCTCTCCTCTCCCCCTCTCCTCTCCTCCTCTCATCTCCTCCTCTCTTCCCCTCCTCTCCCCCTCTCCTCTCCTCCTCCTCTCCTCCTCTCCTCCCCCCCCTCCTCTCCCCCTCTCCTCCTCTGTATGTGGCTCCAACTTGGTCCTCACTCGTCCCTATTAAAATTAAAATATATGTGATGATGTGTAGGGACTACAACTTCCACATTCCCACAGGAAAATTCTGCGACATCCACCATGAATGACGCCTAACTTGGTTCAGCCAATCCCGTAATGGCGGGAGCAATAAACGGTCCCGTATAAGAGCAAGACACGTTCTTGGGATCTCTCTTCTGTCTCTTCTGCTTCTTCTCGCACCCTTTTTGGCCATTCGCTTCAGCTCATCTGCTCCGAGACTCGGACAGAGGCTGAATGCTGCACAGCGCACTACCAGGCCTACGGACACACCCAGTTACCTCGCGGTAACTTCGTGGCCTATAGCGAGTGGAAACTGGTGTGCGCGGAACGCTACATCAGTTTACCCCTGCAAAGCTCACCAAAGAACAACTGAAGCGAACATCCTTCCAGCAACCGAGTGGACCAGACGACAACGCGCGGCTAAGACGCCCCAGCCTGCGCACCTCACCAGTACATTCCCATTACGATCGCCGCTTCTACAAGGACAGCACGTCTTTTGGATTCAGCAATGTGTATGGACTCAGTAAGACAACAAACATTCAGGCATAGCCAGTGTTTAGCTTAGTCTAACCGTTTTTGTGAATCTGTGTTTCAATATTTACCATCCTACCATTGTAATGTGTTTGGTTAGCTACATATATATGTACGTGAATTGATTCGCCATCTTTTCGCATATATATAGAGTAGAACTACGCGAGTAGTCCCTTCTCACAGCTAACTCTAACTCATTACCACACCCAGAACTCTAGCTTACCCAAGCTAGCTACTCCCACTTTTACCTTTCCTTTGTTCAAGCGACACGCGCGCTTCCTCGAGCCCACACACACGCACACACACACCCTAACTTCCCCTACTAATTCCCGTTAGTTTATCTGTTCTGTGTTTGTACGTTGTTTAATAAATATATTTTATTAAACCCCGGTGTCCGTTTTGGAATCACAAAGACATGAGAGCCGAGTTAAAGCAGTCTTTCGAAGAACTACCAACCTTCAGGTTATCGTTGTTTTCAATAATTAATATTGGTTATTTTAATTATTAATTGAAATACTAAATTTGTGGTTGGATATTTCTGATAACAGTAACTTTATGAGACTGATTACTTTTTGCAGTTATACTGCTACATAACATTAACTGGCGCCCCGGTTTCGTAGAGAATAAAATCCCTGCGTTATTTGGCGGCCCGTGTGAGGACCCTCCATAATTTGGAGCCCGTGCGAGGACCCCTACAGATGCAATTATGTTATTTGCATGAGAGATGAGTTTTGTATGTCAGGTCCTGCAATGCTTTTGCGGTGAGAAAGACAGGCTGGAGCCTGCAAATTCGGAATGCAAATAAAAATAAATACATAAAGCACTCACTGAACTAAACTGCCTCATTGGTGAGCGCTAGCTATATCTGATGGTTTTTTATTAATTAATTGTTGCATTGATACTCGTGAAAAATCATGGGAAATCTCCACCTCTTCTTAGTGATTAAAACAGATTTTTGTCAATCGTATTTATCATTTAACAAGCAAAGTGAAGGAGAACTACAAGCCTGATCAGCAGACTGGTTCCTGCTCTTAAGTGGATGTTTTGAAGACAGGATGTGTTCTGTAAAGGTTCAGCAAAAGTGAAAGTGAAAGTATCAGACCGAGAGACTGAGAGACTGTAACATGGAGACTAAAGCTTTGTTTCCTGAGGACGATCTGTGTTGCTCTATATGTTGTGAGATTTTTAAAGAGCCTGTTGTTCTGAAATGCAGCCACAGCTTCTGTAGAGTGTGTCTGCAGCAGTGGTGGGAACAGAAGAGCTCTCGAGAGTGCCCCATCTGCAGGACAAAGGCCTCTATGGGTGAACCTCCTGCAAACCTGGCCTTAAAAAACATTGTGGAGTCTTACTTAAAGCAGAAGACTGAGAGAGAAACTACAGACAAGACTGAGGCTCGCTGTAGTCTTCATGGAGAGAAACTTCTTTTATTCTGTGAACATGACAAAGAGCCTCTCTGTTTCGTCTGTCAGACGAAAAAACACAGAAACCACCCGGTCTGTCCAGTGGAAGAGGCCGCTCTGGAGCTGAAGGTATTGTTTTAAATGACAACATTTTAAATTCTCCAGACAGTCAAATATGACTAAAACCTCTGTGTAAAACATTCAGTTCTGACAGACAGGTAAAAATATTCATACCATATAATTAAATATTAAGTGTTTGTACACATTTTTAATCATGACATAAACTGGTTGAGGCAGGTGGTTTTAATGTTGTGGCTCATTGGTGTATAATCTATGTGTGAGTTAAGGGAGACTTTTTAATGCAGAGTAACAGAAGTCACACGAGATGTGTCGTCCTTAACTGGACTTGAAGGTGATAAAAAATGTGTTGTATTTAATAGATCTGTTTTGAGAGTGTACATACAAGGAAACTGTAGCAACAAGTCAAACCAGTTCTATGATGTACTCTGTAACAGTGACGTCATCCCAGTGAAGGTGTGTTTAAAAATGTAATTAAAAATGCTTTTAGCCTGTTTCTGATCAGCCTCAGCATGACTGTTGATTTGAACTGTGGTAGACTTGCTGGACATGTGAACTGATCGGGCGGGGATACGCTCTCAGTGCCTGAAAAAGGTACAAAGTGGCACAAAGGGGGGTGTTTTCACAATGACAAAGGGGTGTGTCTGTCAGGGAGCAGACAGGTATACAGGGGTCATTTGCTTTTACCTGGTGTGGTTTATGCTATAAAGGAGATTATTATTTCTTGTTAATATGAATTGTTATTGATCTAAACTTTTGGAACTGCAAATGCTCCTTTACAAAGGACCACATTATATTACACTTACTATTGACAAAATCCTTTTACTAATTGTAATTGATTCATTTTCTTTTCTTCAGTAATTCTTTTGTTGAGTTAATGAGCAGTAAATGCATTTTTGATAATGCACATGCAGGCAGTGTCTTTTGAGTTCTGTTATAATATAAATCATTTGACAAAGCTCTATTTCATATCATGTTTATATACAGATGCACTCTTGCACTTTGCCCTAACCCACCAAAGAGTTTCTGGCTACAAAGTTTTGTTGACCCAACCACACATCATGATCACTCGCTGGTTGTCAACCCAGCCAATCTCATGACCACTCCCCTCGATGGAGAACCACACAACTGCACAGCCACAGTTGAAGCGGACTCAAGCCCTAGACCTGATCTGTTTACAAACCTCCTCAGTACCCCAGACATGACTTTATTTGTAGACGGCTCATCATTTATTGACCCCGACATCAAAATAGGAAATCAGGATTTGCCATTGTCACTCAACACTCCCCTTTCACTTACCACACTGTAATGGAATCAGCTCTAGCTCCAGGAACTGCCCAGCAGGCAGAGATAGTAGCACTGGAAAGAGCCTGCCAGTTGGCAGAAGGGAAGTCTGTCAACATCTATAGTGACACTGCCTATGCTTGCGGGGTGGTACATTCTTGGGGGGCCACTTGGGCGTGTCATGGGTTTCTAACAGCAACTGGTATACCGGTGTAAAAAAAAAAAAAAGAAGAAGAGATCTCTGCCTTACTCAAGGCAATAAAACTACCATCAAAGCTAGCCGTGATATAATAAAATATAAGACCCTGTTTCCCAGGGCAACGCGCACGCGGATGCTGCAGCTAAAAGAGCTGCTGACCTACCATCTTGGCCTGCTAATCAGGCCCCTGTAATGGAAATACAGGAATTTACTTTGCCAGAACTTCTGGAGGTACAGTAGTCTGCCTCCACAACTGTGCAAGAACTCTGGAAATTCAGAGGTTGCTCTAAGGATCCTGTCACTGACATACAGTCCCGGCCAAAAGTTTTGTCGCATGAGTGGACAAAAGTGACAATTGCTAATTACCCAACTCTTAATTAGCTAATAAAGTTAGGAAACAACGTAAGTGTCTAAAGTTTATTGGAAGCTAGCAAAATGACATTTCAAAATTGGTACTAAATGTTACAGCTTGACAATGATCAACAGGCCAGTTTTGGCCGGACAAAAGTCTTGTCGCAATGGCCAACTCCAATTTCTAGGCCACAGTGAATAAGGAAGAAACAAACAAGGGGCTTGATTAGTCAGCTGTAGGTAACTTTGAGCTATAAAAACACTTTAAGCCAAGTTCATGCTCAACATTGCGTCTGTCAACATGCCCAAGATCAAACCAGAAACCAAAGTGCTGATCATCAAGAATCTCAAGTCCAAGTCTCCTGCTGAAGTTGCAGACATCTTCAATGTGTCTAAACGGCAGGTGGAGAGGATTCGCAAGCGCTACCAAGAGACTAGCGATGTCCATGAAAGACCCAGGTCGGGCAGACCGCGCAAGACAACTGCTCAGGACCACAGCTTGCTGGTCCGACTGTCAAAAGCCAGCCCCATGTCAACCGCCTCACAGCTCCAGGAGGAGTGGACACCAGCAACACCTGTTTCGTCAAGAACTGTACGTCAGATTCTTGCTCACAATGGTCTCCACGGTCGTATTGCTGCCCAGAAACCAGCGCTAAACAAGAGACAGCTAAGAAACCGTGTTGCGTACACCAAGGCCCACAGCCTGACGGAAGGTTGGACAGCAGAAAAGAACAATCTCATAATGTTACAGTAGACACATATCCCCCAGGCTCAAAGAAACCCGGAAAGTCCAAGGAAAATTTATCCCGATTCTTGTGACGACAGACATTATTAATGATTTTATATATCAATAAATAATCTGTAGCCTCAAATGAAATAATAATATAATAATGCTATAATTTTCAATAACTCTGATCCTGAAAATCCAAGTGAATGTGACGATGATAAAAGGCACTGCTTCAATTATGATTATGAGTAAGTATTGTCATGAAACACAAAACCAACCCATCATGATTCATCTCTCAAAGGAAAGTACTCTCTTACACTGCTGTGTGTGTGTGCTATGTGTTCAGGCAACCCATTCCTAATGTACCTGATTCCATCTTGGAGTTGTTCCTCAGCAGCTGTCTCAGCTCGGATGACGTCCATTTTCATCTGTGACGCTGGCATGCTGCTCATCACAGCAGCAACGTAACATTCAACATCTGTGTGGCTGTCTCTGCTGTGCTCTGTTCCCTGCTGTGGGCTCCTGGACATATCCCCAGGACCAGCGTTTTCCCTGGTGCGTACTCAGCCTCCATGTTAAACCTCCTCAACCGCATGAGGAGTATCTGGCAGCGAACTGCTGTGTTGTCAAGGTCTCGGGAGTTCATCAGTGGAATCAGGGGTTTGTGGTCAGTGATCAGTTTGAATGCAGGCAGGCCATACAGGTATTTCTCAAATCTCTCACATGCCCACACGGATGCTAGGCACTCCTTTTCTATTTGGGCGTATCTTGTTTCAGCGTCGCTTAGTCGCCTTGAACAGAACGCCACTGGTCTCCAGTCTTCACCATGGAGCTGTAACAAGACGCCACCAATCCCATAGCTGCTAGCATCTGCTGAGACCACCGTGCTCCTGTTAGCATCATAATACACCAAGGTAGATGATGTTGTGAGAAGTTCTTTGATTTTGTCGAAGGCTGCCTGCTGCACAGGACCCCAACTGATTTTGATCTTAGCAGTTCATACAGTGGTTGACCCACTGTGGCGAGGTCAGGAATATACTTCCCCAGGTAGTTTATCATGTCAAGGGCTCTCCTTAGCTCTTGGATGTTTTCAGGTGGGGTGAGCTTGTTAATCGCTGACACTTTAACTGGGTCGGGTTGCACGCCATCTTTGTTGATCACCTGGCCCAGGAAGTGTAACTCAGTCTGTCTCACTTTGCACTTCTCTGTGTTTAACTTCAGGCCCGCTGATTCTAGACGCTCCATGACTTTCTGCAGCTGCTCATTGTGCTCACCCATATACCTGCCGAAGATGATAATGTAATCCATAATGCAACTCCTTGCAGCCCTTCCAGAGTCTCCCCCATTTTCCTTTGAATGATTTCTGGGGCGCTGGTGATCCCAAAAGGGAGACGTTTGAAGCAGTACCTTCCATAAGGTGTTATGAAGGTGGTTAGCCTCTGGCTATCCTTTCACCTCCTCTGACTGCCGCACCTCTTGTACAGTCATCTCCAGAGTGAGTTTCGGGATTAGCTGCAGTTTCTGTGATAACTCTTTGTCCGAGATGCCTACCACAATCCGATCTCTGATGTGTTCTTCTCGTCGAGCACCAAAGTCGCAGTGTTCCGATAGTTCGTACAGAGAGCGGGTAAATGTCTCTGCGCGCTCGCCTGCGTGCTGCACTCTTTGGTTGAAACAGGCACGTTCATGGATAACGTTGCGTCTCGGGATGAAATAGGCATCAAACTTCGCCATTACTACATCAAACTGTTCCTCATTTTCCCCCTCTTCATAGGCGAAAGAGCTCAGGATGTTCTCCGCTTCCTTACCGAGCGCATACACCAGCGTGTGGTGTGGTCTGACACCATGTAATAAACTTGTTTGTTTATTCTAAAAAATTATGAGAGTTCTTGTGGTTTCAACACGTGTCTTTATTGACCATGTGCTCGCTTAACACCCGTCTCAACAACAACATTGCAAGTCACTTCCTGCCTAATATGACCGTAACTGTCACAACACATATCGTAAAACATGTCGTAAAACATCCCTTGACACCACACAAACATGTAAGATGCAGCACACAGAGGCAAACATGAAGACTTAAGGTTAGATGCACTGACACATAGGTAACAATAAATAAATAGGCCTGATTGCGATGGCTGAGTGATGTGCTAGTAACCTCTCCTCAGGCCAACAATCCAACTAATGCCAGCGGATTTGAAAATCACGGGAAAAGAACTGATGTTATACTCATATTTCTCTCATGCTTATTTAATAACTATGATTGATATATAAAATGATTGATGTTATTGGTAGCTAATGAATTTGGGGATGCTAAGATAATTAATAAAAGAGTGATAACGTTAAAGTTAACTCAAGAATGTGAGACCTAGTGGTCTCAAAGGGGGGAATGTTGAAGTTTGATCAAAAAAACTGTGAAATGGTTAGAATTGAGAAAAAGTGAATAAGTCAGCATGAACAATTAGAACTGTATGTCTGTTTAAACACATTGAGCTGCAAAGTACTGTTAAATGAAAGTGCAGAGAACACTTAATCATGTGTTTAAAAAGCCATGGCATTGGATACAACCTGTTTTGACGAAGTGATGCCGGTCAAGCAATATGTGTCTTTGCAGAGAAATGTTTTGAGTTTGTGATCACCAGCCAATTTGCCTGCGTCATTATAGAGGCGAAAGGTTGAGACAGCTCAGCTTTCATAGAGTGACAGAAAATATTAAGGCAGGTTAAGAGAGACAATGTGATGTTATATGACAAATGATTGGTTAGCTATAATGTATAAAGACTAGGATACTTCCAACTGTTACTCTGGAATTCTCTGGTCTCTGGAAGCTTCTTGCACGGAGCACACAGACTCCCGAGATTAATCTGTTTTATTTTAAACTAAAGATTTGTGATGAGCAACTATTGACTCTGAATATTTCTTCAACATCATTGCTGCCAATACAACTTCACCCACCCAAAGGGACGAGGAGGAAAAGCCACAAAATATATTTCCTCAACAACAGCGAGAGGCCGCGGCCGACCGGGATTCGAACCCAAGACCTCCTTGCTGTGAGGTGGCAGTGGTACCCACTGCACCATCCGTGCCACCCCGTGCGGCTCATATGTATTTCATAATTTCATAGATGCATGAAAATAGATTTATTTAGATTTGAGGCATTACATTTCACACCTGCGGAATGCAACCTTAGCACCAGCTGGAATAAAGTCAAGACAAATGCCTGACATCCTTTGGCTCACAGAGGTCGCCTGCCGCCTCAGAACAGGAGCTTAAATCGAAAGGCTGAATTAAAAAACATGGCGCGCGCCGAGCAGACTCTGAGCCCCGTGATGACATCTGTCCTGAGGGGACCGGCGAGACCCCCGCCCCCCTAAACACGCTCTCCTCCACACTCCTGCCCAAACACGGTCTCCTCCACACTCCTGCCCAAACACGCTCTCCTCCACACTCCTACCCAAACACGCTCTCCTCCACACTCCTACCCAAACACGCTCTCCTCCACACTCCTACCCAAACACGCTCTCCTCCACACTCCTGCCCAAACACGCTCTCCTCCACACTCCTGCCCAAACACGCTCTCCTCCACACTCTTGCCCAAACACGGTCTCCTCCACACTCTGGCCCAAACACAGTCTCCTCCACACTCCTGCCCAAACACGCTCTCCTCCACACTCCTGCCGAAACACGCTCTCCTCCACACTCTGGCCCAAACACGCTCTCCTCCACACTCCTGCCCAAACACGCTCTCCTCCACACTCCTGCCCAAACACGCTCTGCTCCACACTCCCCCTAAACACGGTCTCATCCACACTCCTGCGCCTGTTACTGCAACAACAAAAAGAGGCTCATTCACATTCATCTTAGAGAAGACCCCTGTCTCACGCCAGAGTGCCCTTGGCTCATGGCATGGTATTTTGAGGGCAAGGAACCAAAATGAAAACCCTGCCTTTCCTCTCTGGTGCCATTCATATCTTTCTCCTCTGCTCACTTTCCCTCTACGTCCACTTCAACCTCCATCGCTATGAAGCCTGATGTCCTTGGTTCCTGACATTTATTTCATGACAAATATTACCTGGAGTTTGTTTTGCATTGAAAATAGTCGTTAGTAATCTCAGTAATTTCAGGCTGCCATCGCCTTCTTCTGAACAGACCACCCATGACAGGAGATTCTTGAAGGAACTTTCCACAGAGGCACTTATAAGGTTCCCTTGACACATGTTATCTCCCTAACAATGTTTTCTGGCGCTCTCAAGCTGAATGGCAGCCAAAAGGTTGACATTCTTCAGTAAAAAGTAAATAGGATTTGTCTTGGCATCCCGCAACTGAATTGGCAACCTTGAGCATGGAAACGGATGGAGGATAAAGACATTTTGGGAGGTAATGTGTGCAAGTGTTTCTCTCCTCAAGGGGAGTGCATTTTCAATTGCGGTAGAAGTCATCGTCAAAAGCTTTGTTATGTGCATCGACACGAACTACATGAAAACATGCCCCAAATTTCAGACTTAGCTTGAACTTGAACATTGGCCTGGATTCAACTGGCATTTGCCTTTCATTATGACTCACAATTACATGCACTTAAAGATGTAGCTTATACTCCAAAGAAAGGTTCAGCAGACACTGCTTACACCTCATATCCATTTGACTTCAGAATATCACATACAGAAATGGGCAGAGTGTCTGTGGGTCCTTAACCTCTTCATAATATCTCAAACAGAAATGGGCAGGGTGTCTGTGGGTCCTTAACTCCAAATGGTCCACAGTGATGTACTGAACATTCCAGAAATCGTAAGGTGGAGAGTGGAGGCAGGCACTGTCGTGTGTGTGCCAGCGGCTGTTACCGCCCGCCATTTATTTTTGTGGAGGGAGGAGGGGTGGCCGATCTGTCTCGAGAAGAGAAACAGTCTCAGGAAGCACCAACACAGCTGCCATGCTTCCAGAACCACCAACACAGCCGCCATGCTTCCAGAACCACCTGCACAGCTGCCATGCTTACAGAACCACCTGCACAGCTGCCATGCTTCCAGAACCACCCACACGGCCGCCATGCTTCCGTTCCGGTAATTAACGCATTAAACAGAGGCCGTTTGGACTAGTCATTGCACCGTGCAGCCTGGGTGTGCATCAGAGGAAGCCACAGCGCTCGTGTGGGGTACGGATAGCACAAGGGGACACAATGAAATGGGAGAAAAAGAGTGTCACGTGATGTACTCAGTGAGCACTCTATTAGGTATTTTTTAGACTCATGTGTTAGACTAATTGTTCCTCCAGTTCTGTAGCCCATCCACTTAAGAGGTGAGAGGTGTGTGTTCAGAGAGGCTCTTCTGCGTACCTGCTGTAGCCCATCCACTTAAGAGGTGAGAGGTGTGTGTTTGTGTGTTCAGGGAGGCTCTTCTGCGTACCTGCTGTAGCCCATCCACTTAAGAGGTGAGAGGTGTGTGTTCAGAGAGGACATTTTTCAGCAAAATGACTGGCGATGGGGCTGTTTTAAGGTAAGAGAGTCAGATGGTTCTCGACAGACACATCCATGCACATCACACAGCTAGGTGGACATGCAGTGTGTTTACACTGGGGAAATAACGGTATGTTCACGGCATCTCGGAAGTCGCAGTTCCAAATTTCAAGTAGGAAAAGTGCTGTTGGACGCCAATAAATGTTATCATTCCCTTGTCAGAATCTCGGGAACCTCCACAGCAGACCAAGTTTCCGAGACGATGACAAACGTGTCACTGCTGAACAGAGCATCAAAGCAGAAATTTGCGCCGGTCCTGGCAGGCCCACAAGAGTCTCCCCGCACGACTCGACCAGCTGTAGGACAGGAACTGCCCTGCTCCCCTTATTGACGTGGTCCTGAAAGATTCACGGGCTGTTTGTGCCATTAACCGCCTGCATGGTTGATGCCCGGGTTTCACATTTCAGGGGGCAAAAGGCAGAAGAGGAATAAGTAAAAAAAAAATTAAAAAAAAGTGATTGAAGGAAAAGGAAGAAAAAAAGCTTCTTCCTGCAGAGGGCGATAGGGAAGTAGGTGAAGGCTTCACACAAAACTGTTTTTTCTGTGAGCGAGTGCCATGGAACTGCTTTGAAGGGAGGGGGGGGAGGGGGAGGGGGACATACTATTTAATTTGTTATCAGCTGACACTTTTATCCAAAGTAGATAAGACTAAGTAGAGGGCAATTCCCCATGGAGCAATGTGGCCTTGCTCAAGGGCCCAACAGCTGTGCGGATCTTAGCGGGGTTTCACCGGGGCTTGAACCACCAACCTTCCAGGTCCCAGGCCTGTACCTTAGTATCAGCGCCTATGATGAGGCTACAGGCTGCTGGTGTCCATCGAAATCAGGACCTATCGCAACTTTCTCTCCTCACAACGTGCGGTCTGGGAGGGTCCCAGTGAACCCAGGAGGATCCGGGGAGATGGGCTTGTGGGAATGTGTTGTGAACACAGAGCTGTTTATATGTGCCTCTCCTCTGTCCTCTCCTCTCAGATTCCATTCACAGCAAAGAATTCTGCCATTTAAAAGGGAATATGTAGCCACCATGCTTAGGGTCAGGGGACAGACACTTGACATTCTTATATCCATTTGGGAACTAGTCACAAGATTACTTTTTTTTATGTTTTGCTAAATCTGTCACTCATGTCACGTTTCAGGTCTGTCTCGCCATGTTTTATGTTGATTTATGTTTATTTATGTTGTCTTAGTCACGTAGTGTCTTATCATGTATTATGTTGTCTAGGTTCGTCATGTTGTTTAGTTATGTTTCGTTACGATTTATTTTCTTGTCATGTTTAGTTATGTCTCGTTACGATTTATTTTCTTGTCATGTCTAGTTATGTTTTCGTACGATTTTATTACCTGGTTATGTTGAGTGATTATCGTCTTAGTTTCGCTTTGTGTTATGTTTTGATGCATGTTTATTGTTACGTTAACTGGTCGTTGTTATGCATACACTTTTACATGTTTTTCCGCAAACCTTGCGTTCCGCCTTTTCTCTCTCTCTCTCTCTCTCTCTCTCTCTCGTTCTGTCATTCACTCCCCTAAGTGTTTCCATTTGTCTATTTACTAAAACTACTAACGCTAGATCAGGATTGGGTAGAGACTAACAAACTAATCATGTGTTCATGTTACCTTACGTTTCTCGTGCATGTCATTTACTAATTTACTAATGCTAGGGCAGGATAGGTTTATTACTAACGATTACTAATCTCCTTAAACTTGTCATCCATCGCACCTGTTTTCCATTTCCTTGCTACTCTCTAACTAATTGTCTACACCTGTCTACACCTGCATTTATAGCCCAGTCGCGCAACTGTTCACTGCGAAATTGTCTGCCTCTGTTTTCCACGCAACTCTTGAGCATTTACTGTTTTGATTACACGTTACGATCCAAGCCCGTTACCGACTATTGATTATTGATTTCTGTTTTGTGACCATCGTTTGTTTTTTGACTACGTCCCCGCCTACCGTTTTTTGTACTTTTGCCCTGCTGATTGTTTCATGGTTTCGACTCCCGCTTCGCCCACGACTACGCCTCTGCCTGCCGTCCGCCTGTTCATCTGCCCCGCTGACAGCTCTCCTGCTACCGGACCTCCCTGCACGCCTACCGACTACGAGATTGCCTCTTCCCTCGGCACCGTGCTTTTTGTTTGTTTTGTATTTGTTTGGCTGGATCTTCGTGTATGGACTTTGCTTGTGTTGACTACGCTCCTGGGACTCGTCCCGAATAAAGCCCTAACGGGACTTTATTTTACTATTGTTTCTGAGTCGTGCATTTTGGGTCCAACCCCCACGCACCCGTCTCAACTCATGCATGTAGTCAAACTGCAAATACAAATACAATTACACAGATCTGTTGTCTATTATATGACGGGCCACTTTGCTAAACTGGCAAATAACATGCTGTTGTTTTTGAAATATGTGCTTTAGAGCTCAAGCTTTCAATCTGTGGCATGGATGAGCAGAAATGATGTTCTGAGAGACTCTCAATTACTGAGATTCGCAGTTCCTGTTATTTCCATTTTGTTTGTATTCCAGTCCCACCCAAAGTATTCATAGTTTATTGCACGGTAAGGTCAGACGTGGTTCAAATCAATACAACTTTTTGCTAAGAATTTATAAATCTATAATTTGTGGATTATGGGTTGGTACACATAACCTTGAGTTCCCATCCATCTAAACCATTTCTGCAAAATTGTAAATGGCCATAAAGTAGTACAAAAATGATGTGTATGTGTACAGTAAATTCAAAACAACTGCTTTGTCAAATTGCCTCCATAATGGCATATTTATCAGGAGAGATTTCAGTTAAGCCAGCATTTAAATGAGCCAAAATGACTGAGCTCAAATATAACAAAGACAGCAAATCAAATAAAAAAGGCGTACGAGAACGAGAACAGCATTAAACGCATTGGCGGGAAAACAAAGCAATCCATTTCTTTCATTCATCTTCTTTAATCTTCTCCGGTGTTTACTGGCTGAGCTTCTTGCCTTCATGGGTCATGCTGCCTGAACGGCCCTGTGGAAGATTAGCGCCTTCTCCCGGGGAAAGAGCACTCGTTCTGGAGCGATGGCCGTCCGATAGCAGGGTCACAGCTTTGCAGAAAACGGACCTCGTGTGACGGCACTAACGGAGTTATGTGGGGTTACTGGGGGGGTCCGACCGTGTGCTTCTGTAGCAGGTTTTCTTCATTAATCCTTTTTTGTCTGCTTTGTTTCTTTGCTTCACCAGGGTCCACCTGTTACCTCTGCTCTCCTTTATTTTTTTTTAAAGATATTTTTTCGGCCTTTTTCAGCTTTATTGGACAGTATAGTATTGAGAGACAGGAAGAATGGGAGCGAGAGAGGGAAAGACATGCGACAGATGTCAGACAGTCGGATTCGAACCGCTGACGTCGTGGCTCGCAATGAGCATGCGGTCAGTGCTCTACAGGCTGCGCCACCGAGACACCCCTCTGCTCTCCTTTAAAACCAGAGCACAGGATATTCCCAAGACTAAGGACTGTGTTGATACCCACAGACGGACTCACACACATACACACACACTCACACACACACACACACACACACAGACTCACACTCACACACACACACACACACACACACACTCACACACACACACTCACACTCACTCACACACACGCACTCACACACACACACACACACACACACACTCACACACACACACACACACACACACACACACACACACACACACACTCACACTCACACACACACACACACACACACACACACACACACACACACACACACTCGCATGTCTGTCTGAGGGCTGGCAGGTGGTGAGGGGGGCCCCTGGGGTCTCCATTCAAACACAAAACAAATCGGATCAACCGCCAAGGCATTCATACCCATGAATAAAGAACCGGCACCGACAATATCGAGACAATATCGAAACCTCTGTCATGTTGATCAGTGATGTGACAAACACCTGTCGATACTTCCCAGCTACTGAAAACAGTAAGGGTGTTTTATTCATAAACTCATTGCAAAATATTGTCGCACAAAAACTTGTCACAAAACTACAGATGTATTTGTTAAGTTGACTGACCAAAA
This sequence comes from Conger conger, assembly GCF_963514075.1. Lineage (NCBI taxonomy): Eukaryota > Metazoa > Chordata > Actinopteri > Anguilliformes > Congridae > Conger > Conger conger. The sequence continues at coordinate 49,634,696 of NC_083765.1, read as the reverse complement.
ACAGTGCAGTTGGCAATGTAGGGAAACATTTCATGGGCCAGTCTTGCGCCTTTGAAGAATAGCAGTGCACTTTGTCATTGATGATTTTCACAGAATGCATTCATTATTAATTCTTGCAGCAGTTAATAAACAGATAGCAAATGGAAGTGCCTGTGTTGTATTTAACTTGTAAATACTCAAATGTGAATATTATCTCATATTGCTATATGGCCACCTATTACTGCCCATTCTGTATGTGTTTGTGCTGCCCCTGATCATTCCTATGTGTGTTATACTGTATGTGTTTGTGCTGTTCCTGATCGTTACTATCGTGTGTTATACTGTATGTGTTTGTGCTGACCCTGATCATTCCTATCGTGTGTTATACTGTATGTGTTTGTGCTGCCCCTGATCATTCCTATTGTGTGTTATACTGTTTGTGTTTGTGCTGCCCCTGATCATTCTTATGTGTTTTACACTGTATGTGTTTGTGCTGCCCCTGATCATTGCTGGCGTGTGTTATACTGTATGTGTTTGTGCTGACCCTGATCATTCCTATCATGTGTTATACTGTATGGCTATACATACTTTATGTATACACCTTCCTCGATTCATTATTACACCAAATACAATGATTTTCATGAATGCACTTTATTAAAGCATAACAATGCTGTCATAGACATTTCCGGACACGTTATAGCCTTAAGTGTATTATAACAGTGATGACTACAGGTGTGTGGTGTGCCCAGGCCATGCATAGTTGAGCCTGTTCTCCACCACGACATATAAACCAGCAAATCCATCAATACGAGTATTTAGGGTTACGCAAGCACCCCCCCACAGTAATAAAAATAGACTTTTATAAAGGGAAACCACGGTTGAATCCACAGAATCTGACGGCAAGCATCCCTTTTGCGATTGTGACTAGTTTGTAATTTACTCAATTAGTCATCCCCTGGTGACTCAGCTGACCTGCCTTGAAATAATACACTTGTGGTTCACTATTATGAAAGGCTTAAAAACAAACCATATTATCATATTTACTATTTTTTTAGCCTTTTTCAGCTTTATTGGACAGTATAGTATAGAGAGAAGGAGCGAGAGAGGGAAAGACATGCGACAAATGTCAGACGGTCGGATTCGAACCGCTGACGTCGAGGCTCGCAATGAGCATGCGGTCAGGGCTCCACAGGCTGCGCCACCGAGACACCTTCATATTTACTATTTGAGTCATTTGTGTTCAGTTGTCCTCTCAATAACAAGGACTGTGCATGCACCTCTTTTATAAAAAAAAGCACAGACTCAGCATCGCCGTCCATTACGTTTACAAAGACAGTCATCACAGCAGGTTGTGCATTTTAAAGCCTGCTGGCGGAAATGGCTTTGCTCCATTTTCACAAGATGTGAGCATGCAGAGGGAGGGGCAATAGTAAAGATGTTAACTTAGTCCGTCGTCTCCCATTCTGCTGGGTAATGCTTTGGTGTATTATCAGTCAAACCTCACTGAAATACATAATTGTTTTGGATTCAAATACTTTACAATTTACTGAGTTCTGTGACTGATGAAGCCTCCTGGGTGTCACTTCAGAGACACTTCAGCACGCTCAGGGCTAGGGATCAAACTGGCAACCCTCCCACTGCCAGATGACCGCTCCTGAATTTTAGAGCTCCTCTAGGCCTCAAGCCTGATTATTAAACCTACCCATCCAGTGGGTGAAAAATTTAAATGGCAGACACATAACAATCCTCTTAGTATACAGAACTCCACCCAACAGCTCTTACACTCTCAAACTGCTGGAATGGGATTGGATTGGATTGGGCAGTGGAATCTGTGGTTCTGGCTGCAATATCTCTAGGTTCAGGTTGACTGGGTAAATTGAATATCAGTGCTGGTCTCACTTGTTTAACTGGTGCTTGGGGAAATATGTTTCCTGGATGATAACCTCTTGTGTCTGCATAGGGATGAAAGGCTGTGTGGGCTCAGTTATTCAAATTATAACTCGCCTCTCCCCCCTCTCCTCTTCTCCCCTCCCTATCCCCCCTCTCTCCTCCTCTCTCCTCCTATCCTCTCCCCCCTCTCCTCTCTCCCCCTCTCCTCTTCTCCTCCTCTCCCCTCCCCATCCCCCCTCTCTCCTCCTCTCCCCTCCCCTTCCCCCCTCTCTCCTCTCCCCTCCTCTCCTCCTCTCCTGTCCTCTCCCCCTCTCCTCCTCTCCCCTCCTCTCCTCCTCTCCCCTCTCCTCCTCTCCCCTCCCCTTCCCCCCTCTCTCCTCCTCTCCCCCCTCTCTCCTCCTCTCCTCCTCTCCTCTCCTCTCCCCTCCTCTCCCCTTCCTCTCCTCTCCCCCTCTCCTCCATTCCCCTCCTCTCCTCCTCTCCCCTCTCCTCCTCTTCTCTCCTCCTCTCCTCTCCCCTCCTCTCCTCCTCTCCTCTCCCCCTCCTCTCCCCTCCTCCCCTCTCCTCCTCTCCCCTCCTCTCCCCCTCTCCTCTCCTCCCATCTCTTCCCCTCTCCTCCTCTCCTCCTCTCCCCTTCTCTCCTCCTCTCCTCTCTTCTCCTCCCCTCTCCTCCTCTCTTCTCCCCTCCTCTCCTCCTCTCCCCTCCCTTCCCTTCTCTTTCCTCCTCTCCCCTCCTCCCCTCTTCTCCTCTCCTCCTCTTCTCCTCCTCTCCTCTCCCCTCCTCTCCTCTCCCCTTCCCTCCTCTCCCCTCCTCTCCTCTTCCCCTCTCCTCCCCTCCTCTCCTCCTCTCCCCTTCTCTCCTCCTCTCCTCCCCTCTCCTCCTCTCCACTCCTCCCCTCTCCTCACCTCCTCCTCTCCCCTCCTCTCCTCCTCTCCTCTCTTCCCCTCTCCTCCTCTCCTCCTCTCCCCTTCTCTCCTCTCCTCTCCTCTCCTCCCCTCTCCTCCTCTCCCCTCCTCTCCTCCTCTCCCCTCCCCTTCCCTTCTCTTTCCTCCTCTCCCCTCCTCCCCTCTCCTCCTCTCCCCTCCTCTCCTCTCCTCTCCCCTCCTCTCCTCCTCTCCTCTCCTCTCCCTTTCCCCCCTCTCCCCTCCTCTCCCCTCCTCTCCTCTTCCCCTCTCCTCCCCTCCTCTCCTCCTCTCCCCTTCTCTCCTCCTCTCCTCTCCTCCCCTCTCCTCCTCTCCACTCCTCCCCTCTCCTCCTCTCCTCTCCTCCTCCTCTCGTCTCCCCTTCCCCCTCTCTCCTCTCTCCTCTCTCCTCCTCTCCTCTCTCCTCCTCTCCCCTCCTCTCCTCTTCCCCTCTCCTATCCCCTCCTCTCCTCCTCCTCTCGTCTCCCCTTCCCCCTCTCTCCTCTCTCCTCCTCTCCTCTCTCCTCCTCTCCCCTCCTCTCCTCTATCCTCCCCTCGCCTCCTCTCCTCTACTTTCTCCTCCTCTCCCGTCTCTCCTCTCATCCTCTCCCCCTCTCCTCCCTGTCCTCCTCTCCTCTCCACCTCTCCTCTCCTCTCCTCTCCTCCTCTCCCCTCCTCTGTATGTGGCTCCAACTTGGTCAATCGTCCCTATTTTAATAAAACATGTGGGATGATGCAATTATATTATTTGCATGAGAGATGAGTTTTGTGTGTCAGGACCCCCAATGCTATTGCGGTGAGAACGATAGGCTGGAGCCTGCAAATTCAGAATGCAAATAAAAATAAATACATAAGGCCCATACTAAACTAAACTGCCTCATTGCTGAGCGCTAGCTATATCTGATAGTTTTTTATTAATTAATTGTTGCATTGATACTCATGAAAAATCATGGAAAATCTCTACCACTTCTTTGTGATTAAAACAGATTTTTGTCAATTGTAATTATTATTTAACAACTGAAGTGAAGGAGCTGCATGTTATCATTTAACAGGTGAAGTGAAGGAGAACTACAAGCCTGATCAGCCGGCTGATTCCTGTTTTTTAGCGGATGTTATGAAGACAGGATGTGTTCTATCCAAGGTTCAGCAAAAGTGAAAGTGAAAGTATCAGACCGAGAGACGTAGAGACTGTAACATGGAGGCTAAAGCTATGATTCCTGAGGACGATCTCTGTTGCTCTGTATGTTGTGAGATTTTTAAAGATCCTGTTGTCCTGAAATGCAGCCACAGCTTCTGTGGAGCGTGTCTGAAGCAGTGCTGGGAACAGAAGGGCTCTCGAGAGTGTCCCATGTGCAGGAGAAAGGCCTCTATGGACAATCCTCCTGCAAACCTGGCCTTAAAAAACATTGTGGAGTCTTACTTAAAGCAGAAGACTAAGAGAGAAACTACAGACAAGACTGAGGCTCGCTGTAGTCTTCATGGAGAGAAACTTCTTTTATTCTGTGAACATGACAAAGAGCCTCTCTGTCTCGTCTGTCAGACTTCAAAAAAACACTGAAACCACCCGGTCTGTCCAGTGGAAGAGGCCGCTCTGGAGCTGAAGGTATTGTTTTAAATGACAACATTTTCAATTCTCCAGACAGTCAAATATGACTAAAACCTCTGTGTAAAACATTCAGTTCTGACAGACAGCTACAAATATACATACCGTATAATTAAATATTAAGTGTTTGTACACTTTAAAGCATTTTAAATCATGACATGAACTGGTTGAGGCAGGTGGTTTTAATGTTGTGGCTCATTGGTGTATAATCTATGTGTGAGATAAGGTAGACTTTTTAATGCAGAGTAACACAAGTAACACAAGATGTGTTGTCCTTAACTGGACATGAAGGTGTTAAAAAATGTGTTGTATTTTTTAGATCTGTTTTGAGAGTGTACATACAAGGAAATTGTAGCAACAAGTCAAACCAGTTCTATGAATGCTTCAACATTCCTCACAGTTGGCTGTAGATTATATGAAGTAGAACCCAGTAAAATTGTGGTTTAGTAATCCTTTTATCCTGAAATATTCGACTGGATTATTTGTACGGAAAATGCAACATATAATGTTATGATGCCCTATAAAAGTTACAGTGACCTTCACTTGTATTGTAGCAGGGGTAATACTGTGCCATTTGTGATAATAAGTGATAACTGGTTCATGTCACTCCAGGAGGAACTCAAGCCTGCACTCAGTCTTATTAAAGAAAAACTGAAGAAGTTTACGGAGGTTGAACAAGGATGTAAGAAGACAGCAAAGCACATCAGGGTGCGTAAAGCATTTCCAAATGATTTTTAGCTGCATAAAAAAACTGTATTTTTGATTAATGTTGTGTGTGACATGGATAACATAACACATCAACTGCCATACATAATAAAGCATAGCTACACTATTCAGGTTTAAAATGGTGTTTGAATCGCAGAGTCAAGCCCAGCACACAGAGAGGCAGATAAAGGCAGAGTTTGAGAAGCTCCACCAGTTCCTGCGTGAGGAAGAGGAGGCCAGACTAGCTGCACTGAAGGAGGAAGAGGAGCAGAAGAGTCGGATAATGGAGGAGAAGCTAGAACACATCAGTGGAGACATCTCCACCCTTACAGACAAAATCACAGCTCTAGAGACGGCCATGGAGACCGAAGACACCTCCTTTTTAAAGGTAGGAGCTTCATTTACTGACCGAGTTTATACCGATTAACCTCAGTAAAGTAACGTCATGTGTACTGTTATCATCTGCATCACTTTCATTAACATGGCTCCGGTTTTTTCTCACTCATTGCTTTTCATAATTGACTTGACTGAATACATTTATACACGTATAATTATGCTGGTGTGTGTTTTTCAGAGCTACAAGAACATCAAGGAAAGGTATGTAGACTCTCAGCACATTTCATCTTGTGTGTTTAAGTCTCTTCAGTTCCCGATGCTGACTGACTCCTGCCTGTCGTTACAGAGCCCAGTGCACACTGCAGGACCCAGAGCTGCTCTCAGGGGCGCTGATAGATGTGGCCAAACACCTGGGCAACCTGACGTTCAGAGTCTGGGAGAAGATGCTGGGGATGGTGCAGTACAGTGAGTATCTGGGCCAGATGCTAAAATCAGGTTTTTTGCACACATCAATGGTGCTGAAGATATTCAGCACTGAGTCATCCAGTCTCAGTTTCCTCCAAGATCAAGAAAATCCTGAGGGATGCATTGCTCTCAGTTTAATATCAGAACACAGGTTTAACACACAATTTAAAACCTCATTAATAATATGTTTTATTAGCTGTGTCAATTGTATGCAACAAGTTTTCTATGAGTTTCTCATTTTCATAATGCAAATATGTTTTATGTTTAAATTATGAATCACAATAACTGCAGTATATTATGTACAGCATATATAATATGACTAGTATATCATATTTCCTGTGTACGTGACCTAATCTGAATCGAGTCTGTAAAATGTACCTCTTCTTCCTGCTGTTTAAATATCTCTCTTCTTCATACTTAAGCTCCTGTGATGCTGGACCCCAACACTGTATCTACCACTCTCTCTCTCTCTGATGATCTGACCACTGTGAGACACACAGGTACAGCGCAGAACTGTCCTGACAACCCAGAGAGATTTAACCTCTATTTAATTGTGCTGGGATCTGAGGGGTTTACCTCAGGGAAACACAGCTGGGAGGTGAAGGTTGGGAATACACGTGAGTGGAGTGTAGGAGTGGTGAAAGAGTCCATCAACAGGAAGGGAAGTATAACATGCAGCCCAGGGGAAGGATTCTGGGTCATAAGGCTGAGGAATGATGATAAGTACAGAGCAGGTGCGGCTGTCCTCACACTGGAGAGGAAACCCCAGAGCATCAGGGTGCAGCTGGACTATGACGGGGGGGAGGTGTCCTTCTTCAATTCCAGTGACATGTCACTCATTTACACTTTTAAACACACATTTACAGAGAGGCTGTTCCCATACTTCTCTCCCTGTTTGAGAAAAGATGGTAACGATGAACCCCTGCAGATCTGCCCAGTGAAAGTCTCTGTAACAGTGATCTCATCCCAGTGAAGGTGTGTTTAAAAATGTAATTAAAAATGCTTTTAGCATGTTTCTGATCAGCCTCAGCATGACTGTTGATTTGAACTGTGGTAGACTTGCTGGACATGTGAACTGATCGGGCGGGGATACGCTCTCAGTGCCTGAAAAAGGTACAAAGTGGCACAAAGGGGGTGTTTTCACAATGACAAAGGGGTGTGTCTGTCAGGGAGCAGACAGGTATACAGGGGTCATTTGCTTTTACCTGGTGTGGTTTATGCTATAAAGGAGATTATTATTTCTTGTTAATATGAATTGTTATTGATTTAAACTTTTGGAACTGCAAATGCTCCTTTACAAAGGACCACATTATATTACACTTACTATTGACAACATCCTTTTAATAATTGTAATTGATTCATGTTCTTTTCATCAGTAATTATTTTGTTGAGTTAATGAGCAGTAAATGCATTTTTGATCATGCATATGCAGGCATATCCTGTTTATATACAGATGCACTAGCTTTATTTCATATCGTGTTCATATACAGATGCACTCTTGTGGGTAAATCGAATGCTTTCATAACTGATGGATGTCCTTCTTGTTGAGCTGTGTTCATGAGAGCATGTACAAGCTTTAATTGTGAGTATGGTGAGCTCTCGTTAGTGTGACTCCATCAGTCTCCTGGGCTCTTTTCACATTGTACTTTGCAGATGCAGTGAAGAATAAATTCACCCTGTTAATACAAAAAAGAAATTAATAATAAAATTCTTTCAATACCTCCCATAAAACCTAACCCACCAACAGTACCTCTCATAAAATCTAACCCACGTAAAGTACCTCTCATAAAATCTAACACACCTACACTACCTCTCATAAAATAATTTTTGGTGTCAATTATGCTAATTCACAATTCTCATGCACACACGATCATTTAAGAACAGGTCAGGATTCATCATGTTTACATGTTCATTTGGGACAGTTTTCTGAAGTAGCGTTTGTTTAATCCAATGTGGCACACTCATAAGGCCCATTGTTTCCTGATGAAGTCCAATGGGAATAACAAATAATAATCCCCTTGGACAAAATTCTGGTGTTCATCTGTCTGTAAATGAGGGGTGAAATGTTCTCCATGGTGAACTTGCTCATCAAAGTGTAAAGAATTTCAAACCCACCCCTGCTCATTAGTCACAAGGCAAAATATCCCCAAAAAAACAACAACAAAAATACTTTAAACAATTAAGGGTTCATATTTCAAGCACATAGTTGATAAAAGGCTTTGGTGAGACAATCTATGTTGTATAAGTCAGTCAAGGGACTTCTATGCAACTGGGCAATTTCAGAAGTGTGCTGGCTGCCCAGGGTGCCTCTGATTCCTGATTGGTCGCTTGGCCTTGATGTCTTCCTCCAAGTCCAGGTCATTGGCCACTGAGCTCGGTGGTTTAAATCAACAACCGTTTGAGCGCAGATCAGATTTGCCTTCGGTGTGCTGTAAGACTGGGAGCTGAGTGCATACTGTCAGTGATCTTCACAAGGGACCTTTGGAGTCTGTCACTGCAGTAAAACCGATCAATGATAAGAGCTCTCTGTCTCTTTGAAGCAGTTTGGCAGAGAGAGAAGCAGTCACGTGATAGATAAGATTTTAATTTTGCGTCATTCAACTGGGAAAACCTAATTGGTAAATGAACAAATTGTTCCTTTTTTTTTTTGCAGAGCTCACTTTGTCCTATGTGGTGGGATCAGTAATGTTGCACTCTGAATAGTTTCCCAGCCAGGCATGAGAATAGATGCTTGACACTTGACACTTTTCATAGAAGACAACACAATGCAGAGTATGGAAGCTTCAGACCACTTCTTTTATTTCCAGTTGACGTGTTGTTTCACTGCTGGTGTGTGCACTAATGCTGAGACAGCGATGTGCTGAAATGGGTTCCTCTGTCTGGGTCTGTACTAAACTGTACTTCTGTGCTAAACAGCAGAAGCGCTGTTCCATGCCCCCGCTGGTGGAAAAGTTAGAGGCCTTTTTCCTCCCCCCATTTTAAAGTCTACTGCTGGGGAATAAAATAACTTTTCTGCCTCAGACAATGCCTTTATTCACAGCCTCATGTCCCAGGGTCACATCCCACAGTCCCAGGGTTACATCCATCACCTGCTATAACACGGCACAGACAGAATAATGACAGACACAACCATAAACTTCACCATCCTCCCCCCTCCCGTCCTCTCCTCGGCTCTCCTTTCCTCCTCTCCCCTCCTCCTCTCCTCTCCTCTCCTCTCCTTTCCTCTGCCCTCCTCTCCTCCTCTCACCTCCTCCTCTCCTCTCCTTTCCTCTCCCCTCCTCTCTTCTCCTCCTCTTACCTCCACGCCTCTCCACTCCTGCTCTCCTCTTCTCCTCTCCTTTCCTCTCCTCCTCCTCTCCTCCCCTCTCCTCTTCTCTCTCCTCCTCTCCCCTCCTCTCCTCTCCTCCTCTCCTCCCCCTCCTCTTCTCTCTCCTCCTCTCCTCCCCTCCTCTCCTCTCCTCTCTCCTCTCCTCCCCTCCTCCCCCTCTCTCCTCTTCTCTCTCCTCCTCTCCTCTCTCCTCTCCCCCTCTCCTCTCCTCTTCTCTCCTCTCCTCCCCTGTATGTGGCTCTAACTTGGTCCTCAATTGTCCCTATTTTAATAAATTCTGGTGTTCATCTGTTTGTAAATGAGGGGTGAAATATCCTCCACGGTGAACTTGCTCATCAAAGTGGCTTCTGAAGGAGAAGTAGCAAGCCGCACTTCTCTAAGACGAGGAGCGCTGCATACTGAATGATCAGGATACCCTTCTTTATCTGGAGCTGGAATCCTCACCAGATCATATGCCAGCACTCCAACCAAGTGCTTCATGAACATGGGATTTAGAGTGCTATGCCCAATTCTGCTCATATCCATCCATCCATCCATCCATCCATTATCTCTGCTTATTCTGAGCAGGGTCGCAGGGGGGCTGGAGTCTATCCCAGCATACATTGGGCGAAAGGCAGGAATACACCCTGGACAAGTCGCCAGTCCATCGCAGGGCACACACACCATTCACTCACACACTCATACCTAAGGGCAATTTAGACTCTCCAATCAGCCTAACCTGCATGTCTTTGGACTGTGGGAGGAAACCCACGCAGACACAGGGAGAATATACAAACTCCACACAGAGAGGCCCCGGCCGACCGGGATTCAAACCCAGGACCTCCTTGCTGTGAGGCGGCAGTGCTACCCACTGCACCATCCGTGCCGCTCATATGTATTTCATAATTTCATAGATGCTTGAAAATAGATTTATCAAAAATAGATTTGATACATTACATTTTGCACCTGACTTTGCGGAATGCCACCTTAGCAGCAGCTGGAATAAAGTCAAGTCAAATGCCTCACAGAACTCGCCTGCCGCCTCAGAACAGGAGCTGAAATCGAAAGGCTGAATTAAAAACATGGCGCGCGCCGAGCAGACTCTGAGCCCCATGACGACATCTGTCCTGAGGCAACCGGCGAGACCCCCGCCCCCCCAAACACGCTCTCCTCCACACTCCTGCCCAAACATGCTCTCCTCCACACTCCTGCCCAAACATGCTCTCCTCCCCACTCCTGCCCAAACACGGTCTCCCCCACACTCCTGCCCAAACACGGTCTCCTCCACACTCCTGCCCAGACACGCTCTCCTCCACACTCCTGCCCAAACACGGTCTCCTCCACACTCCTGCCCAACCACGGTCTCCTCCACACTCCTGCCCAAACACGCTCTCCTCCACACTCTCGCTCCTGTTACTGCAACAACAAAAAGAGGCTAATTCACTTTCATTCATCTTGGAGAAGACCCCTGTCTCACGCCAGAGTGCCCTTGGCTCATGGCATGGTATTTTGAGGGCAAGGAACCAAAATGAAAACCCTGCCTTTCCTCTCTGGTGCCATTCATATCTTTCTCCTCTGCTCACTTTCCCTCTACGTCCACTTCAGCCTCCATCGCTATGAAGCCTGATGTCCTTGGTTCCTGGCATTTATTTCATGACAAATATTACCTGTAGTTTGTTTTGCATTGAAAATAGTGTCGTGAGCCACGGACCCCTTGCCGAGCTCAGACCTCACGTTCCCACGAGCAGTACCTCACAATGAGGTGTCTCGGGGACGAACTCAAGTACTCCGAACGTCCTGGAGCCCTGGTAAGTTCTACTGAACTTCCAGCCCAGTCTCGAAGTGAAGGGTGTGATGCAAATCTGGTAATCGATGTCCTGTATTCAATGTATTTCCTCTAAAGACTCTTTATCACATATGATTATAGTATGATATACTTTATTATAATCAATCAAAAGAATAGAGTTATACAGATTACAGTGTACATATCATCTTTTGCAGTTTGCTAATCACATGCAAGTTACATATACCCCTCTTAGCTCTTTCTAAATTACCTTTCCACCACGATGTTTAAAAATCAAGGTACACCCTTCCTATATCCATCCTCCTCTTTGGCCTTTACCTTATCTTATGGCTCCCCCTTCACGGAGATAAAAGCTACTGAACTTCCATTAATACAATGGGTACGAACACCCCTAAAGTCTACTACTTATTTATATCGTATATAGTATCTTTCTAAAAAATAAAAGACATAAAAATAAAAGGAAACTTATAATGTATTACTTCTATGTATTACTTTTCCTACTTCTACAAGTAATATAGATTATAATTACCACTCATGCCCTAAATATAGCCATCTCGTTTTCTGCGGGATTTGATCCCTCCTCCTTGCTGTTGATGAGCTCTTTGAACAGCTGCATTGGTTTGGGAATCTGGGGCAGGATCAGGACCCAGACTTTCGAAAGACGTGACTTTGCACTTCGTACTTCTCCTGCCTGTTGTCTGGGATGTGCACTGGTATTTCTTCGAACACGTCGGGGGTTTTGCAGTGCAGCCGCAGCATATGCCTCTCCTCACTGACACTGAGGTTAGGGGGGGAGGCTTCAGGTTCTTGCGTGGGTCCAGCAGGAAGGTGTTCTGTAGCGTGGAGGAACCCCGCGTCCCGTCTGTTGGCCTCCAGGTGCAGTTCACGGCTCCAAGCATGTTGTAAAAGCCCTTTAACTCTTTCACCAGCTTTTCTGTATGATGAGGGATGCGTGTGAACACCTCTTCGACATCAGTCCTGCTGTCACAACTCTTGGGCTGAGTCCGCACCGCGTACGTCACTCCTCTCTCCATATCCATATCCTGGAGTGGCGCGCAGAGGGAGCGCGCCACTCCAGCTTGACTACAGCTGTCTTGTGTTGCTCTCTCTTCACCAGCTCGTAGATATCTTCTGAAGCCAAATTCTGGGATCCTGCTCTAAGGTCTAAAAACTTATCCCTTATATATCTTTTTTGCATACAAAAGTGTACCTTTTTTGATAAGAAATGCCCCCATTATGTCAAGCGGGAAGACATTTATCTTTTATATAACCTGTTTTTTAATGATCATATTAGTTATTTCTGTTTTTCCAATTGTCATTTTCTCATACCTCAAAAGAACTGTCCCCAATATTTTATTTCATGGGCCCCTCTGGTTTGGGAATTTCCCCCATCTTAATATATGAGTGGAAAAACACTAGCCCTTATGTTGTTTTTAATGAACCTATTCATCACTGGTGTCTGTGTCAGTTTCATAATCTCTCCTTGACTTCCTCCAAACTTTGATTTCATGCAAGCCAGACGTTAAAGCCTGCCACCATCTCAACACCCTCTTCAGGTGCCCCTCTCCGCGGCGCCTTAAGGGATTTACAAAGGACATCCAGCCAATAGCTGAGTGTAAATCATCCGCCATTAATCATTAATTTTCTTTCGGTATTGACATCCCTTCCGTTTTCCTTATTTTTGTTTTTCTTTAGCCAGGCATTGTGCCCCTCCCCTGTAGGGTTGGGGTATTCTCAGTCAGAACTTTAACCTTGCTCCTTAAAACCCTAAATCTAAGTCCCCCGACTTCAGACTCCTCTACTGACAAGTATGGCTGCTCATTCTCTGAACCACATATTTTTCTTCTTACGGGCGTTCTTACTACCACCTCGATGGCGTGTGCGAGGGGTTAACAATGCATTCCTTTCTAACCCATCCCCCGTCAATCTCTCATCAGGGGGGCCTAGGGCCGGGTCCTCGACAATAGTCATCAGGAATCTCAGTAATCTCAGGCTGCCAAGACATTGTGGGAGGTAATGTGTGCAAGTGTTTCTCTCCTCAAGGGGAGTGCATTCTCAATTGTGGTAGAAGTCATTGCCAAAAGCTTTGTTATGTGCATCGACACAAACTACATGAAAACATGCCCCACATTCCAATTTCAGACTTAGCTTGAACTTGAACATTGGCCTGGATTCAACCGGCATTTGCCTTTAATTTTGATTCACAGTTACATGCACTTAAAGATGTAGCTTATACTCCAAAGAAAGGTTCAGCAGACACAATCGGAAGGCTGTTTCCACCTCATATCCATTTGACTTCATAATATCTCATACAGAAATGGGCAGGGTGTCTGCGGGTCCTTAACCTCTTTATAATATCACATACAAAAATGGGCAGGGTCTCTGTGGGTCCTTAACTCCAAATGGTCCTACGTGATGTACTGAACGTTCCAGAAATCGCAAGGTGGAGATTAGAGTGTGTTATGGAAGACTGGACAGCTGGCAGGCACTGTCGTGTGTGTGCCAGCGGCTGTTACCGCCATTTCTTTTTGTGGAGGGAGGAGGGGTGGCCGATCTGCCTCGAGAAGAGAAACAGTCTCAGGAACCACCAACACAGCTGCCATGCTTCCAGAACCACCAACACAGCCGCCATGCTTCCAGAAACACCACCACAGCTGCCATGCTTCCAGAACCACCAACACGGCTGCCATGCTTCCAGAACCACCAACACAGCTGCCATGCTTCCAGAACCACCAACACAGCTGCCATGCTTCCAGAACCACCAACACAGCCGCCATGCTTCCAGAACCACCAACACAGCTGCCATGCTTCCAGAACCACCTGCACGGCTGCCATGCTTCCAGAACCACCAACACAGCTGCCATGCTTCCGGAACCACCAACACGGCTGCCATGCTTCCGTTCCGGTAATTTTTGCATTAAACAGAGGCTGTTTGGAGTAGTCATTGCACCGTGCAGCCTGGGTGTGCATCAAAGGAAGCCACAGCGCTCGTGTGGGGTATGGATAGCACAAGGGGACACAATGAAAGGGGAGAATAACAGAGTCACGTTATGTACACTCAGTGAGCACTCTATTAGGTATTTATTAGACTCATGTGTTAGACTTATTGGTCCTCCGCTGCTGTAGCCAATCCACTTAAGAGGTGAGAGGTGTGTGTTCAGGGAGGCTCTTCTGTGTACCTGCTGTAGCCCATCCACTTAAGAGGTGAGAGGTGTGTGTTCAGAGAGGCTCTTCTGCGTACCTGCTGTAGCCCATCCACTTAAGAGGTGAGAGGTGTGTGTTCAGGGAGGCTCTTCTGCGTACCTGCTGTAGCCCATCCACTTAAGAGGTGAGAGGTGTGTGTTCAGGGAGGCTCTTCTGCATACCTGCTGTAGCCCATCCACTTCAGAGGTGAGAGGTGTGTGTTCAGGGAGGCTCTTCTGCGTACCTGCTGTAGCCCATCCACTTAAGAGGTGAGCGGTGTGTGTTCAGGGAGGCTCTTCTGCGTACCTGCTGTATGGTGAATTGGGGCAGAGTTGTGGGAGTGTTGTTAGAGGAGACGCAAAGCGGTGGAACCCCCGTCGCCGTGCCATTATTGTGTTACAGCGTGGCCTCGAGTGCCGTACCGGTCTGTAGCTTAGTGGTTAAGGTAAATGACTGGGACACACAAGGTCGGTGGTTTGAATCCTGGTGCAGCCACAATAAGATCTGCACAGCCGTTGGGCCCTTGAGCAAGGCCCTTAACCCTGCATTGCTCCAGGGGGGATTGTCTCCTGCTTAGTCTAATCAACTGTTTGTTGCTCTGGATAAGAGCGTCTGCCAAATGTCAATAATGTAATGTAATGTAATGTAATAAAACCGCTGTGCATCCAGCGATACTCTTTACAAACAGGCTGTTTGGTCAACTGTCACTATATTGAGCTTAAAAGTCACCAGAGAACGCGGTCCAGGA